>NC_086324.1:145919487-146524487 GCF_036172605.1 Pelobates fuscus
GAAAAAAAATCTGGTTTCAATTTGCTTCTTTTCTATTTATTACCCAATTATACATTCTGAAAAGTGTGCCTTTCTAATATTTGTTTGAAGATATTCCATTTATCCTCAGTGTTTGTTTTCACTGAAGAGTTTATGCAAGTCAATATGGTAAAAAGCTGCCCTTAGCTTATTGAGATTGTTTTTTTCAAATTATATGTTTTAGCACACCCCATGTACTTTTGCTTTTATTTCAAAATACCCGATATTGTGACCACTGGTTCCCAAGTGCTCCCCTACTTGAATGTTGGTCAAAAGATCAATATAATTAGTTTTATCCAGATCTAGACAAGCATCCTTTCTAGTTATTATTATATTATTGTTATTTATAAAGCGCCAACAAATTCCGTAGCATTGTACAATGGGTGGGTGAACAAACATGTAGTTGTAACCAGACAAGTTGGACACACATGAACAGAGGGGTTGAGAGCCCTGCTCAATGAGCTTACATGCCAGAGGGAATGGGATATAGTGACACAAAAGGGTAGGGTAGAAACGTAGGTTGCTAGGATAGTATTCACTAAAGGGCTTAGTGTTTTGTTTAGATGACAGTTGCAGGAGAGGAATCAGGGTGTGGGGAGAGAAAACTGTTCAAAGCTGGTGCTTGTACCAGTTGCGGCATGAAGGCATCATTTAACAAGTTCAAAAACCTGATTCCCTTTGCTGAACTACTAGGCCCTCTGTCCCAATTTATGTCAGAGTAATTAAAATCTCCAATAATTAACTTGTTACCCAGATGTACTTTTCCAATTTGCTCAAACAGCTGTTGTTCCTCATCAATATTAACATTAGGTGGTTTATAACATATTCAAACCAATAATTGATATCCTCTATTTTTCTTTTTTCTTTGGTCTTAGTTCTGTATTATTTAATATTAAAATGCCCCTCTTTGAAATGCTGGGATGTAAGTTGATATGTATATTTACATTGCATAACTCACCATTGAAAGACTTGATGAACTCGCTTAGAAACTGCAGCTCTTCAATAATTCTACCCTCAATAGATCGTTTCCCCATACCAAGATCTCGTAGAATAGACAAGGTGAATCTTCGTGTCACCTTCCAGACCTCCCCATTGGACAACAGTACTCCTGTGTCGAAATGAAAGACAAAACAAGGCTCTGTTAAGAAAATTGCATTTAAAAAAAAAATCATACCTAAAGTGATTAAGTCGCAAAGTTTACCTTGTGCTGTCAACGTTTAAAACATTGAGCAATTTAATTTTCCCTTCATAGTAATGGACTAGAGGTATTTAAATAACCCTGACTTTATATTGGCATTAAGGGTGTGCATTCTATATCACCCGGCCGGTAGTATAAAGTCTGCATTTCCTTTTCACTACAGCCCAACTGTAATAATGATCTAATTGGCTGTTCTCCAGGGATTTAAATATTGTGATGAAAAACCATGAAACTTTTCACTCTGATAATAATTTCAATTCATCTAAATGTACTATATATAAAAGAATCGGTTGTGATTCTTTAAATTGATATATGTCAAGGTAGGGTCAGGTGACAACAGAGACACTTTAAAACCCTTAAAGGCACACTGTTGACACTTTAATTATATCATCTAATTTAATTGATTATAGTGCATGGAGTCCCATGGTGCTGTCTCTACATTCGATTTAAACCATTTTAGATAAGTTAAATACTAAATTAGGGACTCCACTCTCAGCCTGGCCACTACTGGGCGTATAGCTGAATCAGGGATTACACCCTTCCTTCTAGCCATACCAGATCATACCAGCAGTGGTCACTATTATATGGTTAGAGCGGCCACCGGAGACTGTCAGCCACTTACTTCCACATTAACCTAAACCGCACAGATGGGATGGCATGCTAAGGATTCTTATTTAACATTAAAAATCCATATACTATAACCACCTCAATTTTATGAAGCAGTTACAGTAGTGTCCCTTTAACTAAATTCCCTGAAATCACAGTTTGTTAGGACTTTAAATCCTTACCTATATGTGGTTCTTCTGTCAAATGTTGTGGCTTCAAAGTGACTGGTTGAATGTTCACAATGCTCAAAGGGAGTTCTCTTATATTCACACTTTTACAGTCTGATTGCACTGTTTCTTGGTCTGGGGTCTCTAGGATATCCTCAGATAAAGTCTGACTAAGCCCAGGTCACGTGGGTGAAACGCGTTACGTCACGAGGGGGCGGAGCGAGGATCCGAGATAAGGAAGCAACTTGAACTACTGACTTTTAATCAAATCGCTTTGTGTGGGAATTTGTATATTACAAGCCCACATCTTATTGAGTAGTTTTAATTGTGATATTAATAAATTTAATTTTTATACTGTGCCATTGGTGTTTACCTGGTTCTGTCTTCCATACAGGGCTGCAGAGAACGCTTGGTTTCCCTGGTGACACCTGATTGTGGGAATGTTCCCTCTCCATAGGAGCCTATTCCACCAATAGTCAGGGTTGATCAGGCTCTGGGAAATGTGAGTGTGAACTCCCAACTCTTTATAAGTGTGTACAACTAAAATAGTTTTTTTTAAATCAGATGGTCTGCACTATATTTGTCTGTATGTATTTTTTCAGATGATTTCATGAAAATATTCTTCTGGTGAGATAAAAATTGACCATGTACATAGAATGTACATATTCTAGTGCAACACAATTTTTTGGTTTTGGATTTTATAAGTCTCTACAATATCACTGCATAATCAGTGATGAGATAACTTGTTACAGTGGATGAGTTTATGAAAGAGTTGGCTTCTGAAAATTGGTTTAAAGTTCTAAAACTAGAGCAATTACCATGAAAACCAGTGATATCTGCAGGAAAATTCTGTTTGTGATTGCTCCATTTTTGCACCACTTTTCAAAACTCAAATAATTCTTCCCCAGTTAGTCATGGATAAAAAAAAAACATAAGGAGAGACCACACTATTTGTCCATATTGTGTGCAAGCTGAGGTTCACTGCTAATTATAGACACTTGTGGTCTGATAATACCTACTCTCTGATATCTATGCATGTTACAACAGAATCTTGTGTTGCATTATAGAGCTTTTTGAAGTGTTAAAAAAAAGAAAATCTATCCTTAAAATGTCATTCCAAGGGCGTGGTCTTGACGGCACGGAGAGCGGTTGCATGTTTTTTTTTTATCTCCGACTCGATTGTGGCAAATACACCGATTTGCATGCTAAATCCTCTGGGGAATCCTGCCAAACTGCTCCTCCCAACACCTTTACCACCATGGGGAAGAAAAGAAAGAAGCTCAAAACCCCACCGGGGCAAGGGTTCCCGCTCCATCAATGATCTACTGCTGACCAGACCTCAGCCTTAGATGACCCACACTGCATACTTATTTGAGGAAGACGTTCTTGACACCCATGAGGACTTTCCGATCACAGGTGGCTATATACTCACCTAAAGCTGAAGATGTAGACTTTCCAGCTACTACCTGTGACATAATGGACTTAATGAAAAGCACACAGTATTTTTTTAATGCCAGGTTGGTGGTGGTGGTGTTGGAAGAGATTACAGCTGTTACCACTAGAGTGCAGGTGGTAGAGGAAGATATTTCTTCAGTGGCTCAGAGCCAGGTGGGCACAACATAGTGAGTTACTAAGTTACAGGCCTCCCACCTAAAGATGTAACTTCAACTAGATGCACTGGACAACTATCGAAAGAACCTCAAAGTACGGGGCATTGCCGAGGCAATGATGCAAAAGAATTGCCACGCTTTATTAATCATCTCCTGGCTCCTATCTTGACACAAAGGCAGGCAAAATCTGTCCAGGCTGCTTGCACCTTCAAAACTTGGCAAGAGCACCAGCTGGAGCTCCCAGGAATGTTCTGCATCACTTGCAATATTTACAGATAAATTGGCTGTTCTGGAGGTGCTGAAATCTATGGCGCCATTCCACTTCGAATACAATGCCATAAATGTTCCTGCAATATCTATGCAATTCCTTGCTGGAGTGTACAAGATAATTTCACAATGTGACAAAGGCCCTTCGCAGTGCCAACATTAGGGGACGGTAATGAGAGGACTGGGATTGTAGTGTGAGGGACAGGGGCTGAGGAGATACTTTAAAAAATGTGCCCCCACTCCCTAAAGCTTAGCATGGGCCAAGGAGGTGGGAACCAGCTCCTTGCATCTGGTGCTGGGGGATTGTTTCGAAGTGGTAACCCGGGGGGCAACGCTGTGATACAATATTGCGCACCAGCCCTGCCAGCTGGCCTGGCCCTACGACAGGATAATTTCTTTGATCTCCCCACAGGTCATGCCCCCTCTCACTTGCCTGCTGTCATGTGACCATGGTTTTAATGGCCATATGACAAATCTGGCCCTGCCAAGACAGCTGAATAAAAAAAATGTTAAATCTTAAAAATCAGTTATAATCACAGTTTGCCTATTTTGCAAATCGTCTTTTAATTCACTACTGCTTGATATTTAGTGATTAGACCACAGCGTAAAACAAAATCGAATTGAAACTTTCATTCCATGCAGCTACATTTGATGAATTGGAGATTGTCTCCCGTGTAGCTATTTACAATTACCTGGGCATTTCCCCACAATCCCCAGTTCAGTAAATAATTCGGATGGTGTCAGTTTTGCACCTAGCAATGCACTAGTCACAATACCTTGGCCATGCTGGAATGCATCAGCAACAGGTATCGCCCCTCTGTTTCCAAACTCATAGTTTGAGTTCACTAAAGCCTCTTTAACAGCATCATATCCAACCAGCACCACTACTTTTGTTTGACCCATATGGAATGTGAAGAAGTTGCCATATTTTTTTGCCAGCTGGAAAACAGTGTAAAAGACAGATTACTTGTGCATTTAGTATTTCAATCAAATAACTTTTCAAGTTCAATACAGAAAAACAGTGGCTAAAACAATACATTCTATTTTAACGTAATTGGTATCTTCCATTCAGTAGATAATTGTCCAGAAGAACCCAGAATCAATACCATGAGAAAATATTGACATTTCCGAGTTCTAGATACATCAGGCTGTAGTGATTATGGTATCTGCATGTCCCTGATAATGTCCCCTGCTCCTGTGTCAAGCTGGTATCAAGAGGTTTCACATAAAACCAAAGGTTCTCTCGCAGCAGATACCCAGCCCCTCACTCCTTGTACTCCAGGTCCATGTTATGCAATAGGGTTAAGTTGTCTTATTTGTTTCTTGGTGATCTGCTGTTGTCCTGAAATGCTGCTTTGTAACAGTCATAGGATGAGGCACATATATTTGGCCTGCCTGAGCATCATGGGAAATCAATGGTGGCTTTGTCACTGTGTATACCAATCTGTGTAGAGCAAGGAACCACCTCACATACCTGTCTCTTGCCCTCTCCTAAAGGGCAGCCCACCTTATTTGAGTGTAAATTCCTGTCCTAATGTGTTTTACACCCCACCTCCTATAGAATGTAAGCTCGTTTGAGCAGGGTCCTCTTCAACCTATTGTTCCTGTAAGTTTATTTGTAATTGTCCTATTTATAGTTAAATCCCCCTCTCATAATATTGTAAAGCGCTACGGAATCTGTTGGCGCTATATAAATGGCAATAATAAATAAATAAATAAGGACTCTGGAATGGCCTCTCTTCTCCAAGTTCATTGCACACAGACCTTATGTGACTCATTACCCATAGAATAGTTTCTCTCTGTCCCATGATCCATTGGATGTTTTCCCTGTGACCTGTTACCCATACTAAGAGCTGAGACTCCTTTTACATCTTGATTTTACAGTTAATTTATCTGTGACTCAGACAGCTACGGCTGCCAAGTCTAGCTGCAGATGGATATCAGCTGCATGAGTTCAGAAACATATTTTAATATTTCACATTCAGGACCAGCGACATGTTGAGCTCTAGACCTACAAACACCTTAATCCAGCATTGCTCTTGCTCTTCATTTTGCTAATAAATCGGTTATACTTTTGTATTATCAATATCAATGTGATCTGTATATGGAAAACATTCATTGCTGAGAGTGTCAGCCAATAACTGCTGTGCAAACTTAAACACAATTGACATTGCAAAATGAACAGGGAGGAACATGGCCACATGCCCCTGTGTGACCTTCAATTTTAATAGTTTTAGTATGAAACTGTGTTTGACAGGCAGTTCTGGGTCATTACTTGATGACAAATGTCCCTCTATCAATGGATTTTAATTCCCAGATTGACTCTAATTGTCTATGCCCGGTGTAAATCAGTAGCTTTAGAATTCGTATGGTCCACATTATTTTTACACTGAACAAAATTATAAACAAAACACTTTTGTTTTTGCCCCCATTTTTCATTAGCTGAACTCAAAGATCTAAGATTTTTTATGTACACAAAAGGCTATTCTCTCAAATATTGTTCACAAATCTGTCTAAATCTGTGTTTGCAGGTACTTCTCCTTTGCCAAGATAATCCATCCACATCCAGGTGTGGCATATCAAGATGCTGATTAGTCAGCATGATTATTGCACAAGTGTGCCTTAGGCTGGCCACAATAAAAGGCCACTCTAAAATGTGCAGTTTTACTGTATTAGGGGGGATTCTTGGGGGGGTCCAGTCAGTATCTGGTGTGATCACCATTTGCCTCACGCAGTGCAACACATCTCCTTCGCATAGAGTTGATCAGGTTGTTGATTGTGGCCTGTGGAATGTTGGTCCACTCCTCTTTAACCCCTTAACGACCGCTGACGGTTCAGGACCGTCAGCGGTAAAATGTGCGTTTGGACCGCTGACGGTCCTGAACCGTCATAACGGTTTTGGGCTACTTACCTGATCGCCGTCGGTCCCACGGCGGCGATCAGTGCTCCACCCGGTCCAGGGGGGTTGCCTGTCTGCCCAGGCAGTCCCCCTTCGGCAGATCAGGACCCCACGGCCATGTGATCACTCGATCACATGACCGCAATAGGTGTCCATGTGTCTGCCTGCAGGGGGACTGTCTGTGCTGACAGGCAGTCTCCCTGCAAGTGAAAAATCCAAAATAAAGTGTAAAAAAAAAATCTGTGTAAAAAAAAAAAATAATATGTGTATATATATGCTATATATACATGTATTATATCTATATATACCTATATATAATATATGTATATATATCATATATATAATGTCACACTAAGTGTATTTTTATATTTATATATACGTATATAATTATAAAAATACACTTATATTTAAATTACACACGAATATATACAATATATATAATAACTATATATATGGTATATATATATTATTATAAAATACAAATAATATGTTAATAAAAATAAATAACAAAAAATAAAAATAATTTTTAATAATTAAAAAAAATTATATATATATATTCAGTTTTATTCTAACAGTATTTTGATATTGATATATATATATTTATATCAAAATATACTTAGAATGTAATGATATATATATCTATGTATAAATAAATAAATAAAAATAATACGAAATATACATATGTCCACATACATAATTACATAAATAATTTCATAAATATACACGTAGACGTCAAATATATAAATATGTATATATATTAAAATTCTACGTGCATATTTATGTAATATTTTTACCTAATTAAGTAATTTTAATGATTGCAATTTGAGGGACCTGCCTGCCAACCCAGGCCAAAAGTCCAGATAATTTAATTTGCTAGCACTGTGTTTAACCCTGTAACTTTCTATGACACCCTAAATCCTGTACATGGGGGTACTGTTTTACTCGGGAGACTTCGCTGAACACAAATATTAGTGTTTCAAAACAGTAAAACATATCACAGCGATGATATTGTCAGTGAAAGTGAAGTTTTTTGCATTTTTCACACACAAACAGCTCTTTCACTGAGGATATTATTGCTGTGATATATTTTACTGTTCTGATACACTAATATTTGTGTTCAGCGAAGTCTCCTGAGTATAACAGTACCCCACATGTAGAGGTTTTATAGTGTTTGTGAAAGTTACAGGGTCAAATATAAGGCTTGATTTTACTTTTTTTTTTTTATTGAAATTTGTCAGATTGGTTAGGTTGCCTTTGAGAGCGTATGGTAGCCAAGGAATGAGAATTAGCCCCATGATGGCATACCATTTGCGAAAGAAGACAACCCAAGGTATTGCAAATGGGGTATGTTCAGCTTTTTTTAGTAGCCACTTAGTCACAAACACCGGCCAAAGTTAGCGTTTTTGCATTTTTAACACACAAACAAATATAAATGCTAACTTTGGCCAGTGTTTGTGACTAGGTGGCTACTAAAAAAAACTGGACATACCCCATTTTGAATACCCTGGGTTGTCTACTTTAAAAAATATGTACATGTTAGGTGTGTTTCGGGGATTTATGACAGATAACGGTGTAACAATGTCACTATTGATACATTTAAAATATATATATATTGAAACAGCAATTTCCTACTTGTATTTATAGGCCTATAACTTGCAAAAAAAAAAGCAATAAAGCATGTAAACACTGGGTGTTTTTAAACTCGGGACAAAATTTTGAATCTATTTAGCAGTTTTTTTCATTAGCTTTTGTAGATAAGTAAAAGATTTTTCAAGTAAAAGTCCAAAAACATGTTTTTTTTTTATTTTTCACCATATTTTATTATTTTTTTTAAATACAATATATGACATAATATATATACTGGTATGTAAAGAAAGCCCTTCTTGTCGTGAAAAAAACAGTATATAACTTGTATGGGAACCGTAAATGAGAGAGCGGAAAATTACAGCTAAACACAAACACCACAAAAGTGTTAAAACTGCTCTGGTCCTTAACGTACAAACATCGCAAAAACAGGCCGGTCCTGAAGGGGTTAAAGGAACACTATAGTCACCTAAATTACTTTAGCTAAATAAAGCAGTTTTAGTGTATAGATCATTCCCCTGCAATTTCACTGCTCAATTCAATGTCATTTAGGAGTTAAATCACTTTGTTTCTGTTTATGCAGCCTTAGCCACACCTCCCCTGGCTATGATTGACAGAGCCTGCATGAAAAAAACAACTGGTTTCACTTTCAAACAGATGTAATTTACCTTAAATAATTGTATCTCAAAGTCTAAATTGAACTTTAATCACATACAGGAGGCTCTTGCAGGGTCTAGCAAGCTATTAACATAGCAGGGGATAAGAAAATCTTAATTAAACAGAACTTGCAATAAAGAAGGCCTAAATAGGGCTCTCTTTACAGGAAGTGTTTATGGAAGGCTGTGCAAGTCACATGCAGGGAGGTGTGACTAGGGTTCATAAACAAAGGGATTAAACTCCTAAATGGCAGAGGATTGAGCAGTGAGGCTGCAGGGGCATGTTCTATACATCAAAACTGATTCATTAAGCTAAAGTTGTTCAGGTGACTATAGTGTCCCTATAATGGCTGTACGAATTTGCTGGATGTTGGCAGGACATGGAACACTCTGTCGTATATGCAGATCCAGAGCATCCCTGACATGCTTAATGCGTGACATGTCCGGTGAGTATGCTGGCCATGCAAGAACTGGGATGTTTTCAGTTTCCAGGAATTGTTTGCTGTGCATGAAGGCATAGAGAATGAAGACCTTTCAAAAAACAAAAGGCTTTTGTCAGAGAGAAAACACATACAGCATTGGATGCCTAGCTGGTACCAGGACATTATGTTACTAGTAATACTTCACATCATTTGCACAGTTGTCCGCACACATGGATAATTCCAAACAGTCCACAAGGAAAAAAAATAATGCACATTTATTTAGAAAAAAAATGATAGACATTGCATCTCACTAAAAACAGCATTCTTTACATATATTACGGTAGTGCAGGCATCACAAATATCAAATCAAAAAATAGTATCATAGCATCCAAAAAATGGATAATCAAGAAAACAAAACAAAGAGATGTAAATAACAAATAGCTGGAGCATACGCAACTGCTGGACAGGGGAGAGACCACCCAAGAAGACTACCCAGAAAAAGACTGTAAAGACCTGGACGCGTTTCGCACCCCTCCTAGTGCTTTCTCAACATAGGCTTACACAGAGATTCTTAGAATATATATTGGAGGTGACTGCAGGATCGAAGCTTTGCAAAGTCTTTGCAAACCCCTTTAAAATAAAAAAAAATGCAGCCGCAGCGCAAGTGCTGCTGGGAGGAAGTGGTCACTTCCTCCCAGCTCACTCCGCGCGGGAGGAGCGCCCGCCCGACAATGAAGAGGGAGAGCCAGCTGACTGCCAGACCCATCAGCCCCACCCTCCTGCAAAGACAAGGTAAGAAACAGGAGGCTGGCTGAGAAATGAGCTGTGTGTGTGAATTTATGTGTGTATGTCTGTCTGTGTATGTCTGTCTGTATGTGTGTATGTATGTCTGTCTGTTTGTGTGTGTAACAGACCGTTTCGCCCACAAGAGGATAAAAACCGTTTAGGCGATATCCCCCTGTCCAGATACACAGGCAGCTACTGTAAGCACCAATCTTCCGAAATGCAGACTACACGAATTCGCCAACTCCCAACTGCACATACATGAATTACCCAATCTCCCGAAGAGGAATCATACGAACACTGGAAACAGCCGAACAGGAAAAGCCATAAAAAGCTTAAACTCCTGGCAATCGGCATACATTCAAATTCCCCCAAAGAACGAGACGACACATCGCTTTGAGGGTTAAGCAGGAACTTTTTCCATATCCAGGTGCCTCACCACGACTGTGTGGGGAACTGTTAGGCTGCCTTGGTGGGTTGCTGAGTGGGCAGGGACCAGCGGTACTCTGCCCTGATGCCAGTGCTACCACGGAAGTAGCCTGGTTGGAGTCCGGTTGTGGGAGGGGGAGACTGACTGTACACACTGCCGCTGGGGAGGAAGGACGACACTGTCTGTCTGTCTGTCTGTCTGTCTGTCTGTCTGTCTGTCTGTCTGTCTGTCTGTCTGTCTGTCTGTCTGTCTGTATGCATGTATGTCTATCTGTATGAATGTCAGTGTATGTATGTCTGCATGTCAGTATGAATGTGTGTATGTCAGTATGAATGTGTGTATGTCAGTATGAATGTGTGTATGTCAGTATGAATGTGTGTATGTCAGTATGAATGTGTGTATGTCAGTATGAATGTCTGTCTGTATGTCATTATGAATGTCTGTCTGTATGTCATTATGAATGTGTGTGTCTGTATGTCCTTATGCATGTGTGTGTCTGTATGTATGTTAGTATGTGTCTGTCACTATGTACGCCTGTGTGTCTGTATATGTGTGTATGCCTCAGTATGTGTGTGTCAGTATGTATGCCTATATGCGTATCAGTATGTGTGTCTGTTAGTATATATCAGTGTGTGTGTGTGTGTGTGTGTATCTGTGTCCTTTTGTATCAGTGAATGTGTTTGTGTCTGTGTGTGTATTCCTGTGGGCGGGATTTGGAGGCGGGCCCCCAGGGGCCCAGACCCTGAGCTCAGTGAGGGGCCCCAAAATTTCTGGTGGCGGCCCTGCCTATGCCTCAGGCATATACAATTAAAACATATCTGATCAGAGGGGACCATCATTTAATAAACATAATTTCAGGTTTAAGATAAATTTCAGAATTTTAATTATTTTTGTTATTGTTAATATTTTAATAATTCCCCTGAGGGTTAGTGGGGTTGCTATTTATTATATTATCCATACAATATTTGCCAAAAGGATATTAAACAGGAAAGCTGGTCTTACTTATATTTGCCCAAATGTGTGTCCGAACGTTTAAAGGAAACGTGTGTAAAATTTAAATTGGTGTTAAGGATATTTGCTCCCAATGCTATTCAACTGGTTGATTTTAAGCGCTAAAGAATTCATGGTTAAAACCATGTAAAAGGACACGTGTGTTACAATGTATTCATAATGGAATACAGTAATCCTCATTCACGATGGGGGAACTTCCTTCAATGCTGTCACCGTATCTTGTATTCCCATTATTTTAGTATTCCCCAAGCGGATTGATAGAGCTAATAGATTACTATTTATTATATTATCCCAATATATCAATATATCAGATGAGAAGGCTGGTTTAACCCCTTCTGTTTTACCTATAATTGCCCCACACGTAGCTAAACTCCTAAAGGAGACGTGATGTTTAATGATGGGACATCCTTCAATATTACCACCATATTCCATATATTGTACTAGTTATGAACGTGGTATGTAAATGAAGTGTAAACAAAAGAGACTAGCCACAATAGCATTCCAGCATCACCAGTGCCTTCATAAAAAAAAGAGAAAAGGAAAAAAAAAGAAAAAGTTATCAGATGACAAATTGGAAAAATATACCATACTCTGATTCCCAAACCTGCAGAGATGTAATAGATACCTACTCAAAAGAAAAAGGTTTTGAAAGAACTCCATCACCATAATTCGTAAAGTGATACAAAATCAGCAATAAAGCCAAAAAGAAAGTATAGAACAAGTATAAAATAATGAGATCAGCAACAGAAAAGAGGAAGGAAATTCAACTGACAACCCTATGCCTAAGGAAAACCCTCTATTTTAAGCAAATTCCAAGACTTTTTATAAATATAATTCTAATAGTGGAAATTATTTTTATTTTTGCATACACATTTGATAGTAGAGGGACACCTGTATATCGTTATTTACAATAAATGGGATAACCAAATAGCAGAAGAACAAATAAGTAGATTCTCCCCCTTCGAGAATTCCAGTCTAAAGATATAGTTAGTGTCCCATTCTACATTAATAAAGTAAGAGAGGTCCAGGCACTCCTTGGTTCAAGACAGGCACTTTATTAGGATCCACAACAGCAACATTTCGACTCCAAAAGGTCTTTGTCAAGCTTTGTCGATTCTACATTAAGCCCCCGTGGGAACCTTGTTTGTAAGGTAAAAATCCAAAACATTTTATTTTTGAGTAAGTACTTCTCAAGGTTGCCTCCTCTAGGACCCAATCTGCATTTTTTAATTCCCTGAAAGGAGAACATGGACAAATTAGCCCCGGTCGGTGCATAATCTAAAATGTCACCGAGGTTTGTTTTATGGAATCTAACATTATACTTTGTATGTGTTCCGCTGTATTTGTCTTACACATTGCTTGTTACAATTCTGGCATGTAATGAGGTGTATTTTTACTGTGTTTCTATGTTACTGCCTCTATTGAGCAATTCATGAAATCCCTGATATCATACCTGATATTAGTGACAGAAGACACAAAATGTGTGCTTTTGTTGGTAAAGATGCAGCATCTACACCTTTTTGGCCACATGCCCAAATACAATGCCCTCTTGTATTACCTATGTGATAAAGTGAAGGTAGAGAGGCCTTTTAACCCCAGGGGAAGTACGTGTAGTCAGAGGCGGCTCTCTAATTAGGCGATTTAGGCGACCGCCTAAGGCCTCGCGCAGTCAGGGGCCTCGCGGCCGCCTAAATCGCCTGAGGGCAGACTGACATGTCGGGTTCTCGGTCTATGACCGAGGACCCGACACAGGAGGGGACCCGGCGGCTTGCCCTTTGTGCCGCCGGGTGCGAGGCCCCTCCTGTCAGTCCTCCCGGGGAGAGAGCCAGCCTCAGTCTGCAGCTCCGCCGGGTGTGAGCTGCAGACTGAGATCTCGCGATCTCCAGCCAATCAGAGCGTTGCCGCGGGTTACCACGGCAACGCTCTGAAAGGAGATCGCGAGACATTCCCCATGTGGTCTGCAGCTCTGCATCCGGCAGAGCTGCAGACCGGAAAGCCCACTGGACCACCAGGGAGCCATCCAGGACACTGGACCACCAGGGACAGATTGACCCCACTGGACCACCAGGGATAAAGGTACATTTTGACCCCCCTCACCCTGCCAACCCACCTGTGACTTCACCCTGTCTCCACACCCTATCACACCCTGTCACCCCCTCACCCTATATCTCACCCAGTCACCCCCTTCACCCTGTCACCCCCTCACCCCATCTCACCCTGTCACCCCCTCACCCCATCTCACCCTGTCACCCCCTCACCCCATCTCACCCTGTCACCCCCTCACCCCATCTCACCCTGCCACCCCACCTGTCACACCCTCACCCTGCCACCCCACCTGTCACACCCTCACCCTGCCACCCCCTCACCCTGCCACTTCACCCTGTTACCCCCATCTCACCCTGTCACATTGCCACCCCACCTGTCACCCTGCCACCCCACCTGTCACCCCCTAATACTGTCACCCCCCTCACCCTGCCTCCCCTCTCACACCACATCTGACCCTGTCACCCCACCTGTCACCCCCCCTCTCAAGCTGCCACCCCACCTGTCACCCCCTCTCACCCTGCCACCCCATCTGTCACCCCCTCACCCTGCCACCCCACCTGTCACCCCCTCACCCTGCCACTTCACCCTGTTACCCCCATCTCACCCTGCCACCCCACCTGTCACCCCCCTCTCACCCTGTCACATTGCCACCCCACCTGTCACCCTGCCACCCCACCTGTCACCCCCTAATACTGTCACCCCCTCACCCTGCCTCCCCTCTCACACCACATCTGACCCTGTCACCCCACCTGTCACCCCCCCTCTCAAGCTGCCACCCCACCTGTCACCCCCTCTCACCCTGCCACCCCATCTGTCACCCCCTCACCCTGCCACCCCACTTGTCACCACCATCTCACCCTGCCACCCCACCTGTCACCCCCTCACCCTGACACTTCACCCTGTCACCCCCTCACCCTGCCACTTCACCCTGTCACCCCTCTCTCACACTGTCACCCCCATCTCACCCTGCCACCCCACCTGTCACCCCCCTCTCACCCTGCCACCTTGCCACCCCACCTGTCACCCTGCCACCCCACCTGTCACCCCCTAATACTGTCACCCCCTCTCACCCTGCCACCCCACCTGTCACCCCCTCACCCTGCCTCCCCTCTCACACCACATCTGACCCTGTCACCCCACCTGTCACCCTGCCACCTCACCTGTCACCCCCTCTCACCCTGCCACCTCACCTGTCACCTCCTCTCACCCTGCCACCTCACCTGTCACTTCCTCTCACCCTGTCACCACACCTCTTACTCTGTGACGCCCCACACTACTCTGTCACCCCCCACACACTGTCACCCCACCTCACTCTGTTACCACCCTGTCAACCCCCCTCTCACACTATGTCACCCTCCCTCCTCACACTAGGTCTCCCCCCCTCACACTAGGTCTCCCCCCCCCTCACACTAGGTCTCCCCCCCCCTCACACTAGGTCTCCCCCCCCTCACACTAGGTCTCCCCCCCCTCACACTAGGTCTCCCCCCCCTCACACTAGGTCTCCCCCCCCTCACACTAGGTCTCCCCCCCCTCACACTAGGTCTCCCCCCCTCACACTAGGTCTCCCCCCCTCACACTAGGTCTCCCCCCCTCACACTAGGTCTCCCCCCCCTCACACTAGGTCCACCCCCCTCACACTAGGTCTCCACCCCCCTCACACTAGGTCTCCACCCCTCACACATTAGGTCCCCCCCTTCTCACCCTGTTGCCCCCTTTTACTCTGTCATCCCCCCTCTCTCTGTCACCCTCCCTCTCATGCTGTCACTCTCCCTCTCACGCTGTCACCCCCTCTCACTCTGTCACCCCTGTCTCTTCCCTCTTACTCTGTCATACCCCTTACACGAATGTAACCCTCTCACACTAATGTCACCCCCTCTTACTCTGTCACCCCCTCTTACTCTGTCACCCCCCTTACACTAATGTAACCCTCTGACACTAATGTCACCCCCTTACACTAATGTAACCCTCTCACACTAATGTCACCCCCTTACACTAATGTCACCCCCTTCTTACTCTGTCACACCCCTTACACTAATGTCACCCCCTTCTTACTCTGTCCCCCCCTCACACTATGCCACCTCCCTACACTATGTCATTTTCCCCACACACACTCTGTCACCTCTCTCCGCACACACTGTTACCTACCTCCATACATTCTATCTCTCCCTCTAAACAAACAGGCACCACTCTCCGCACTCTGGCACCCTCCTGCTCTTTTACACTCACCCTGCCACAGTTACTCCTTTACTCACCCTGTCACCCCTGAAGGCAATCATTCTACACACTGTCATAAAACACAGCTTCGCCATGAACTTAATGCCAAAGGCCACAGGCAGTACACAAACATACACATGCTCAGAGAAACATACATACATGTACAAAGATACTCACTGCCAGACACACACTGGTAGACAATGCAACGATGTATACAAAGACTAGTTCTCTATATCCAGTGCTGCATGCTCTCCCTTCAAAATATCTACAGCTTCTTATACACACACAAGTCAACTGCAATTTTTTTCCAATAATGGTGTTAGTGGGGGCCTCATGGATGAGTTTCGCCTAAGGCCTCACCAAGTCTAGAGCCGCCACTGCGTGTAGTTTATGTGTTGCACAACACAAAGCTATGTTTAGTTATGGGCCCCTGGGGTGGAGCATTTGGAGATAAGGGGGGACAATGGGAGACATAGATCCAGGCCAGGGTTTTTTGGACTGTCTCCAACCCACTGCTCAGCTGCAGATAATCAGCTGTAGCAGTGGGAATAAACCCCTCCCTGGTAGGCAGGTAAAGGGGGAATTGCTGGCTTCCTCCAAGGAAGCAGGTAGGAGAGAAGCTGTTCTCTCCAGTAAGAGAGTCAAGGAGACTGAGTGCAAAAGGAAAGCAGCAGGCTAGCTGAGAGCACTGGAGTGCAAAAAGGAGAGCAGAGGGTTGCTATCTATTAGGTTTGGTAAACCAATAATTTTGTTCTAGTTTAACCCCTGAGAGATAGAGAACCTAATGTTAGTTAGCTAGGTTTTTGTTTATAGGGATTTGTGTTATATTTATGTTTTCATTTGCTGCTGTCTCCAGTGTGGACTTACAAATAAAGCGCCTGGTTTATATGCAAATAAAAGGACTGTGCCTGTTGTTTACCCTAGTGGACTGTGCTACTGCTGACAAGGATCATACCTAGCTTTAAGGCTTACGCACACCCCTGGTTATATGTTCGCACAATTAGTGTGTTGAACTAAAAAAAAAAAAAATCAAAGCTGATATGGAGTGTGACGGATGCTCCTAGTGCTTCCCAAGGGCTCCAAGCATTCCACTAGACACCATAACCACCGCAGCTTGGTTGCGGTCTCACCGTCTTCCTCCTACTCTGGGCCCAAGGCCAGGGACCAGCTTCCAGTAGGCAGATCTCTCCTAAATCCAGAGAGCAGGAACAAGAAAGGGAACAAGCTCTTACAATAGCTTACTCTGGGGATGATAGTGATTATAGCAATCCCTAGAGTGTAGGTAGTTCTCCTATCCCCCAAACATGAGCCAAGACTTCATGAAGGGTAGAACAGGTCTGTTTAATGCAAGCCAGCACTCACAATTTATACAATTCCTTAGGCCAGAGGCACACCCCCTGGGCCTGATGGAACACAGGCACACAAACCAATCAGAATACAACAATGTCTGACCCTCCCACATACAGCACACAAGCCCTCCTCTCTGCCTGTGATAAATTAACTAAGACAATGGACTAACTCAATTAACTCTAGGCAGAAAAAAAAACATACATTTTTACAAACCCCAAAAAGTACATCAAAATACAACATATCCCCATAACATCCCCTGATAGCCCCGATCTGGGTGAACAACATATCCAAAAATCACCCAGATTTCAGGGGTTCAGGGGTTCAGGACGAAGGTGCTTTTGTCACACAGAGAATGACTCGAGTTTGGATATTATGCACTTACATTCCCATTACATTCCTGACAATTCACAACAGTAATAGAATGGCAGAAATACTAAGACAGCCCAATTGTAACAAAAAGACAGATCCAGAGATATATGATGGAAATACACAGCTAACATACAATTTAAGAGATTTTCTTTTTAGATATAAGAAGTTTCATTAATCTGACATACTATTACTAACTATCACTATTACTCAATTTTGCTAGGATTCTAGTCTATGTCTTCATCAAGATTTTGACAAATCAGTAATTTCTTATATTTAAATCATTACCTTCATGAATGTAAAATCTTGTCTTTTTATATCAAGAATGTGCAAGTTTCCAATCAGAGGGAGAGGCGTAGGTCCAGGGGGAAATCTATAAGCAAGCTTTTTGGGAAGACTGGTTAAAAGCTTTATACATATCAAAACCAATAGGAATACAAGGAAAAGAGTCACTGCATTTGAATAGAAAGCCATGTTAAAGCTGGTCTCTTGCAGTCTGACTCAAAAAAAATGTAAGAAATTATTAAACCCATATTTATAGAGTGTGTGTGTTGTGCAAGTATGAACTCCTCCCCATTTAAATTCTGTGGATTAGTAATAACTACGTAACTAGATTTGCTGAACAAACATTTAGAAGATGATTAAACACAGTTATCCAAATCTCTTTTTCATTTTTTGGCATCAACAGCACGCAATTACATCTGCACAAAAATGTTTTACAATAGGGTTACAATAGAATAATGTTATCTGCAGTGCAGTAAGGAGTCACTTACAAATCCAAACATGAACCCTACATCGGGCAATTCTTTTTAGGGGGTTTCACCAGTCTGGAGCAGAAAATTATGTTGGGCTAAAACCCAAACCTTGAATTGTGTTTGTGGTCTTATGCTTTTGACCTCTATTTACAACTGGAATTCACAGCCATATATAAAGCCATTAGTACATACACGTATAAACTGGTCATTTCAAGCATACCATATCCATATTCACAAAGAGGCTGAATCATCGAATAATTAATTGGGAAAACATGAGTTACAAGGAACAAGGAATCCATCCTATGAATAACGGGCAACAGGAAATCTATCCAACAGAAGCGAAAAAAAAAGGGTTACACAGATCAAGATGAACTGGGGAACCAGGAAGAAAAAGGGTAGGTTACCTTTATTACATCTAAGGGTCAAAGGATAGAGTGATATGAATACCAAATAGGGCTACCACGAGGAAAACTGGGGTGTAAACATGATCAGCTTTCATCCACATGAAAGGCAGTGGATAGCCCTGTCCTGGGAATGGGTGGTAAGGTAGAGTGAAACAGAAGGTAAATAAAATGTAATTAAAAGGAGAAGACCAAAGGGAGGAATGACTACAATGTATAATGGTGTAAATAATAATAATAATAATGTCAGGTGGGTGGTACCAAGGAAATCTATCCAATAGATCATGAGACATAGCAAATCCATCCTATGGGTAATGGGGACCAAGGGATCAATCCAATAGGACACTGGACACATAGAATCCATCCTGTGGATTATGGGACACAGAGAATCAATACTGTGGGTAACAGGGATCAGGGAGTGCATCCTATGGATCATGGGACACAGGGAATCCATTCTTTGTATCATGGGGCATAGGGAATCCATCATACAGGGAATGGTTAAAGGGGACCATGGAATCCATCATGCAGGTATTAGGGCACAGATTCTGTGTGTAGTCAGCTTGGAGAAGAGATAGTCTGCTCATATTTATAATGGAGCTATTTGGGCTGCTCCAGTTGTTAATCAAGGCACAGATCATATACAGATTAGTATACAGTGTTAAATCTACGTTAAATTGACAGTGTTTTCCATAATGCTTAGTTTGGCAGCAGATCACAAAAAAATCAGGCAACATGGGCCTTTTCGAAACCATTTTTTTTTTCTGTATAACGAACACTCAGGTATCTAAGACCACAACAAGGCAAAGAGCGAACATTGAGTAATAATCTTAACCGCTTATGGGTGGAGGCAATTATCCAAGTTCTGAACCAAAACAAAATGTAAAATGTGTTCTGTGTTTGTTCAAGCATAATTTAAAGGGTTAGTTATAAGTTCCCCTATAAATTTGAACACAATTGATATTACAAAGTGAACAGGGAGGAACTGGCCACAGCTCCCTCAAACCCCCCCCCCCCCTCCACTCCCCCACCACCACCCGTGTGACCTTTAATTTTAATAGTATTTATTTATTTTAAATGGTGGAAATGGTACTCATTTGCTATGCTTCAAGTGGTTTCCCCAAATTTAACTGAAAATACAACTGATAATAATGACTTCTCCAGTCTCAAAATTATTCAAGCCCCTGAATAGAATCCCTTACAACAGCACAAATATGCAAAACATGTGTTGTCTCAAGCACACCTGAAGCAGCTAATCAAGGGCTTTATTAGCATCACCAGGTGTGCTTGAGGTGGAACACTTGAAATACTTGATCTGGCTTGGGGTTTGTTGAGTGTCACGTTTGACTGCATGTTGGAAATATGGTAAAGTGAAAAGAATGGTCCACAAAGTTAAGAGAAGAAATCATTGCCCTTCATAAACAAGTAAGAGGATGCAAAAAGATAGCAAAGGCACTGAATGTTCCTAGAGACACAGCTGGAAGCATTGTTCGCAAGTTCAAAATTGAAGGAACAGTGGTAATACTGCCTGTACGGGGAAAAAGCTATCAATGGCTGCAACCAGGTTGCTGAGAAGGCCGGTTGTGAAAAATCCTTGAGTGACTGCAAAAGACCTGCAGCAAGACTTGGTGACAAGTACTGATGTTTCAGCGAGCACAGTAAGGTGCATACTAAATACCATCGCGCCACAGAACAGAATCTCAAAACCTCCCTGGCTTATTTATATGAATTGGAGCCAACTTTTCTTGTGCCTTTGGGTTGGTAGTGATATACAACTTAGATTTCTGGCATGGAAACCATGGCAGCATACCTCAAATTCCACCAGGGCTTGGTTGCAGAAGAAGTCCTGGAAAATGTTACAGTCACCTGAAAATGTCACACAAGCCCAAGAATTTTACTAAACTGGAGGCCATTACTCATGTGCAATGGGCTAAGATTCCTCAGCAACGCAGCCAGAAGCTGATGTCTGGCTATGCATCTCATTTGCAGCAGGTCATAACAGCAAAAGGGTGCTCTCCTAAGTACTAAAGATGCTTTAAATGAATATTAATAATTTTGAGATTGGAGAAGTCATTATACGTTGCATTTTCAGTTGAATTTGGGGAACCACTTGAAGCATTCATTGTGTTGAGCTATTACAATTTCTTTTGTTTGATTTGTTCATTACAAACAGCTGAAAGTCTGTAAAATTTGACAATAAACTTGATTTTAAATGGGAGTGTAATAATTTTGATTGCAACTCTATGTGGCTCTGCAGGCCCTCAGGTCACTGACTGCATCATGCATAGTGAAGAGTCCCCTATCCAACTCTCACATACCCCTGGCTATCAGAGCGTTGCTGCACACAAATCATGCTCAAGAGAGAGGGAGAGGACCTGCCGGAAGCTGAGGATGGTGTTTGCTGGGCTCCATCTTCACTATACTATATTTTGGGGAACAGGCACGTAGCTGGGTGACAGTGGGGCGAGGTAGCGGGGTGGGTGGGGGAAGGGTGACGCAAGAGAAAAGGGCTAGCTAGTCCTGAGTTTGTGCAACCAAGCAGACTTGCCCGTTTGAGGGAAGATGTTGGGAGCATCAGCTCAGGAGTAGCTGTACCAGAGGAAGCTGTTCCTTCTAACAGCCGAGGGAACAGCCCCTCTAGTACGGGTGGGGATAAAAATGTAAGAAAGGCAAAACAGGTTGTGGTGGTAGGGGATGTGACGGTAGTCACCATCACCTGGACCTTCAGACAGACTATTTATGTAGGTTGCGGGACTTTTCTTATGTTTTAGTCACCCTGTACCCATTATAGGTGCAGGGTGTGTGTAATTTAATTGTTTAGTGTTAAATGTTAGTGTGCTCTTCTGTATTGCTCATGCTTGCAATCAACTAGGTGCCACCTGTTGGTTGCAAATATCTAGCAACTGCTGTATGCACTACCTGAATAGCAAGGATTACTAATTTGCATATTCAGGGAGATTTGCATATTGCTATTTCTGCAAGCAGGACATATATTTTGTGTTATTGTCTTTCCCACCCCTTTATGAATATGTAATTGTGTTATTATAAGTTTCTGTATGTTGTCTAATGTGATTTGAGTGCTTGCATTTTTATTGAGTTGTTACAGTAAGCAAAATGTAATCATCATATGGGCTAGTCCCATGAAAAATAAAGTTTTGCATATCAGTTCCTTTACGTGTGTCCTGTGTGGAGTCATAGGGATCCTAGTGACAGAATCTTTGGACCTGTTTGCTGGTTGCAGGATCCCTCTAGCCCAGGAATAAATCAAAAGAGCTAGGCTTGAAAGCCGCAGTTGCCTTTGTATAGGTAATAACTATAATCACTGTAAGCAGAACTGCTGCGGAATAGGCAGAGGGGACGATACCTGCCTGTCAGAAGGGCTGCAGCGTAATAAGCAGAGGGGACGATACCTGCCTGGGACAAGCGCTGTTGCCTGGTCGGGTGCAAAAGCTCCAGAAGGACCCCAGTCAAGCTGTGGCAACTGTGGCCGAAGTGCAAGCAGCTAGAAAGTGGACTTGGCGTAGGTACCCAGCCGGGGTACAGGGAGCTTTGTCACAGGGAACTCTATCATTGGGAGAGTAGATAGGGTAATCTGCCTCTCTGATTGGTTTAACCGGACAGTTTGCTGTCTCCCGAGTGCTCGGGTCCCGCATGTTGCTGACAGAGTGGAGGGATTTTTGGGAGGGTCTGGGGATGACCCAGCAGTCAAGTTAGAGGAAGATGGAAGGTCCTAAAGAATGATATCAAGGAAATAGTTAGCAAACTTAAGAAAAGGACCTCCAAGGTGGTATTCTCTGAGATATTACCTGTGCTGCGCACTACAGTGGAAAGTCAGCGGGAGATTAGAGAGGTCAATGCGTGGCTGAAGTCTTGGTGCAGGAAGGAGGGTTTGGGGTTTTTAGAGCACTGGACTGACTTTGTGCTTGGGTACAACCTTCATAGAAGTGATGGATTGCACCTAAACAAGAGAGGTTCTGCATTGCTGGGGGACAGGATGGCTAGAAGGGTTGGAGGAGTTTTTAAACTAGTAGTAGGGGGGAAGGTCATAGCAATCTAGAAAATGGAGATAGGACAGAAAGGAGATGGGCTTTAGCTCAATATAAGGGGGTGGTGATGGGGGAGGGGCAAGAACAGAACAGAGGAGGTATATAATATTGCTAGAAATTCACAAAAAGTACAAGTGACTCATGATGATATTAAATGTATGCTTTCTAATGCAAGGAGCCTAAATAAGAAAATTGGGGAGCTAGAGGCAATAGCATACACTAAACAATATGACATAATAGGCATAACTGAAACATGGTGGGATGAGACACATGACTGGGCAGTTAACTTAAATGGGTACACGTTCTTTAGGAAGGATAGAAAAACAGGAAAGGTGGTAGGGTATGTTTATATGTCAACCATGAGTTGAAGCCAAATCTTAAGCAAGTGGAATGTGAAGAAAATGTGGGCAAAAGAAGGGAAATCAGTTGTTGGTTGGGATATGTTATAAACCACCTAATGTAAATATTAATGAGGAAGAACAGCTGTTAGCGCAAATTGGGAAAGCTGCAAATCTGGGTAACACGTTAATTATTGGAGATTTGAATTACCCGGACATAAACTGGGACAGAGGGACTAGTAGTTCAGCAAAGGAATTAGGTTTTTGAACTTGTTAAATGACACCTTCATGTCACAACGTATACAAGCACCAACTAGAATGGACACTTGTCTGGACCTGGTTCTAACAAACCACGTTGATCTTTTAACCAACCTTCAAGTAGGTGAGCACTTGGGAAATAGTGATCACAATATAGTGTCCCTTGAAATAAACTCAAAAAAAGTAAAGCACATAGGGGTACTAAACATATAATTTTAAAAAGGCCAATTTCAATAAGTTAAGGGGAGCTTTACAATATATTGATTGGCATACACTCTTTAGCGAAAAGAACAGTGATGATAAATCTTCCATCTTCCAACAAATATTAGAAAGGTACATTTCTCAGTATGTACCATTGGTTAATAAATATAAAATAAACAAATTGAAACCAATGTGGCTTAGTGGGAAAGTGAATCAAAAAATAGAAAATAAGAAATGGACATTCAAAGCCTTTAAATCAGGCAAATCAGAAGCATCCTATAAAAGATATAAGCCAATAATGTGTGCAAAAAGGCGACTAGATTTGCTAAACTTCAAAATGAAAAAATGATAGCCAAAGAGAGCAAAACCAACCCCAAATCATTTTTTAAGTACACAATTTCTAAAAAATAAAATAAAAAATGAAAGTGTAGGTACACTGAAAACCGGGATGGGAGTGTTAGTTAATGAAAACCAGGAATTTTAAACAACTATTTCTCCTCCGTATATATTAAGGAAGAACTTATGGCAATAGATATGCAAATGATTGCTGCAAAAAACATGCAGAAAAATTGTAATTGGCTAACTCAAGACAAAGTGCTGCAGCAACTAAAGAAAGTTAATGTAAACAAAGCTCCAGGGCCTGACGATCTTCATCCACAAGTACTTAAGGAACTAAGCGTGGAAATAAGTGAACCTCTGTTTTTAATCTTTCAAGCTTCTTTTCTTTCAGGAAGTGTTCCCTGAGGATTGGAGGAAGGCAAATGTGGTGCCTATATTCAAAAAGTGTTCAAAATCCTTGCCTGGAAATTATAGACCTGTGAGCTTAACTTCGGTGACTGGGAAAATATTTGAAAGGTTATTAAAGGATTGTCAGGGTGGTAGTCCGGTGCCCGGAACCCAGACAGTGTCCAGAGGGCGGTGCGTGGACCGGGACCCAATATGCCTGATGTTAAGTGGGAGTCTTCAGCGTGGAGGTGGATTAGCAGGGTCTGGTGCAGGGTAACCGCATGCCCCCTGGTGTTGAGCACCAGCGTTTGTGCAGCCACATACCAAGACCCTGATTCAGCTTAAGCGGATACCAGGAACTAGGAGCATGGAACTTAGCAGACCTCCCAGGAGCTGAATAGGAAGGCTCTGCAGCAAGATTGTATCCAGTACTAGAAACAAGGCAAGACTAGAGATAGACACCAAACATGAAAACAAGACAGAACTAGTAGAACCCAGAACCAGAGAAGGATAGTAAGCTAAACCCAGAACATAAACACAAGACATGAGGAAAACATGAACATAACATGGGCATGACTGGACAGGACTATACATGGACTGCGGATACAAACTAAAACAAGACAAGATAACATAGGCAAAACAAGAGGAGAAACAACTAAGTACTACATATGGAAGTCATGGGAATTTAGTCACACTATATGATCATACATTGCATTAGCCTGCCAACAACGCCAATGTACCCCATATCTGGCAGGTCCTACACTGCCTAATGTATGCTAAAATAACCACAGATTCAGAATACATAAATAGCACTTACCTGCAAGAAAGGACAGAAGCAGTGAGTAGCTGCCTGCAGGAACACTGAAACATAATGAAAGATGGAAACAAACGGGTGTGGCAAATAAAACAAACATTTAAAGGAAACCTGGAGACTGGGAAATCCAGGGACGAACTATAGGAATGAACCCAGAAATCCCAGCATAAAGAAAACCAGACATAGAATAGAAAACCAAAAAAAAAGAAAACTAAGCAAGAATAGCAAAAAGAGTACTGGATACCAGAAGCCAAGTCCCGACATCAGAACAGAGCAGAGCAGATCATGACATAACCCCCCTCTTAAGGAGCAGACTCCGAACTCTCCAAACAGCTTCCAGGCAGAGACCAAGAACAAAAGCGGATCCTGCAACAAAGTCCTCTTGACTTCCACGAAGGCAAGGATCCCCCAACCGAAAGGCCTCCTGCAAGGAACCACCAGGAACGAATGGAGATCACCGCCAGAAAAGGAGCATGTCAGCAAACAGGAACTAGGCATCACAAGAGAACACCCGAAGCGACCAACGTACAGCTTAGCAGATTGACCCCCTCCAAAACAGAAAACAGGAATGAGGAAGTCATCTCCAGCAGACTGGTCCATATACAGAATCTCTTGCATGCCGGAAAAACAGGAACAAAAGCAGAACAAGATGAAACCTGCAGATACAGGTACCCTTGAAAGCTGCATAGTCCAGACTGAACAGGGTACAGACAGAACAGATCAGGAAAGCTGCAGGGTCCACTCCACGAACTCCATTGTGCCTATGGCCATATGTCAGGGTGGTAGTCCGGTGCCGGAACCCAGACACAGTGTCCAGGCGGCGGTGCTTGGACCGGGACCCAATATGCCTGATGTTAAGTGGGAGTCTTCAGCGTGGAGGTGGATTAGCAGGGTCTGGTGCAGGGTAACCGCATGCCCCCTGGTGTTGAGCACCAGCGTTTGTGCAGCCACATACCAAGACCCTGATTCAGCTTAAGCGGATACCAGGAACTAGGAGCATGGAACTTAGCAGACCTCCAAGGAGCTGAATAGGGAGGCTCTGCAGCAAGATTGTATCCAGTACTAGAAACAAGGCAAGACTAGAGATAGACACCAAACATGAAAACAAGACAGAACTAGTAGAACCCAGAACCAGAGAAGGATAGTAAGCTAAACCCAAAACATATACACAAGACATGAGGAAAACATGAACATAACATGGGCATGACTGGACAGGACTATACATGGACTGCGGATACAAACTAAAACAAGACAAGATAACATAGGCAAAACAAGAGGAGAAACAACTAAGTACTACATATGGAAATCATGGGAATTTAGTCACACTATATGATCATACATTGCATAAGCCTGCCAACAACGCCAATGTACCCCATATCTGGCAGGTCCTACACTGCCTAATGTATGCTAAAATAACCACAGATTCAGAACACATATATAGCACTTACCTGCAAGAAAGGACAGAAGCAGTGAGTAGCTGCCTGCAGGAACACTGAAACATAATGAAAGATGGAAACAAATGGGTGTGGCAAATAAAATAAACATTTAAAGGAAACCTGGAGACTGGGAAATCCAGGGACGAACTGCTGAACGCTGCTGGAGAAAGTCTCACTCTGCATCTGACTTTGTCCACTATAAATTTATGCTGCGCTCCTACAGCATGGCTCTTTCCTCTGCAAAAGTAAACTACTTCAAAACCCTCATAAGCACACTGTCCCATCAACCCAAACACCTGTTTCACACTTTTGATGCTCTTCTTCGCCCTGTGACTACCCCTCCTTCCACCACCTTGTCCGCCACAAACTTTGCATCTCATTTCACTGAGAAGATCTCTACAATCAGGAAAGAGATCTCTAATCTCTCTCCTTCCCCTATCATTATATCACCCAACCCCACTCCCCCTGCCATCCTATGCACATTTGCACCTGCTACAGCACAAGAGGTTTCTGCACTGCTCCTGTCCTCCCGCCCCACCACCTGCTCTCTCGATCCTATTCCCTCGCATCTCATCCGCACTTTGTCTCCCTCTCTTGCTCTTCCTCTCGCTAGCATTTTCAATCTCTCCCTTTCCTCTGGCACATTTCCCTCACCCTTCAAACATGCAACCGTAACCCCGATTCTGAAAAAGCCCAACCTTGATCCCAACTCCCCATCCAACTACCGCCCTATCTCGCTACTCCCATTTGCCTCCAAGATCCTCGAGAGAGTTGTGTACGCCAGATTGACAGACTTTCTCGAATCCAACTCTCTGCTTGACCCCCTTCAGTCTGGATTCCGCGCTGGTCACTCTGTCGAAACTGCTGTGACCAAAGTATCCAACGACTTAATTGCCGCTAAATCTCACGGCCAATACTCTATCCTAATCCTCCTTGATCTTTCTGCCGCATTTGACACTGTTGATCATCAACAGCTTCTTCACATTCTTCGTAACTTTGGTCTACGGGATACTGCTCTCTCCTGGTGCTCCTCCTACCTCTCCCAGCGCTCTTTCAGTGTTTCTTTCTCTGGTTCCGCCTCTACTCACCAACCCCTCTCTGTCGGCGTCCCCCAAGGATCTGTCCTCGGCCCCCTACTGTTCTCTATCTATACTGCCTCCCTTGGTAAACTCATCAGCTCCTTTGGTTTCCAATATCATTTATATGCAGATGACACGCAAATCTACCTGTCCTCCCCTGATCTCTCTCCGCCCACCTTGACTCGTGTTTCTGACTGCCTCTCTGCTATTTCCAACTGGATGGCTGCTCACTTCCTTAAACTCAACCTGTCCAAAACAGAACTTCTAGTTTTTCCTCCCTCAAGTGCTGCTACTCCTGTTGTCTCCAGCCAAGTCAACGGCGCTACTATCACCTCTACCTCGCAGGCTCGCTGCCTAGGGGTTCTTTTCGATTCTGACCTCTCTTTTACTCCCCATGTCCAATCGATAGTCAAATCCTGTCGCTTCCAACTCAAGAACATAGCGCGCATCCGCCCATATCTAACGCCGGACGCGGCTAAGATATTGGTTCATGCTGTTGTTCTCTCTCGCCTCGACTACTGCAATCCCCTTCTGACCGGTCTTACATGTTCCCAGCTTGCACCGCTGCAATCTGTAATGAACGCGGCTGCGAGGCTTATTTTCCTGTCCGGTCGCACCTCCCACGCCTCCACGCTCTGTCAGTCCCTGCATTGGCTTCCAGTTAGATATAGGGCCCAATTCAAAATTCTGGCACTTGCTTACAAATCCCTACATAATGCTGCTCCAACATACCTATCCTCCCTCATACACAAGTATGTCCCGTCGAGACCCCTGCGCTCATCCCAAGACCTACGCCTATCCTCTGCCCGGATCCCCACTTCTGACGCTCGCCTTCAAGACTTCTCTAGGGCTGCACCTATTCTGTGGAACTCACTTCCCTCCTCAATCAGACTTTCACCCAGCCTCCACTCCTTCAAAAAATCTTTGAAAACTCACTTCTTCGTTAAAGCGTATCAATTAAACTGTCAGCAGGCTTCTCATCCCCCACCCCTTGACTCCTTCCCTGCAACTGTCAAAAATGACCTACCAAGCACTCAATAAACCCTTCTCTAACAAACTATTTAATTCCCCTACTTTAACCCGTTTGTGTCACTATACCCCACTCCCTCTAGCATGTAAGCTCATTGAGCAGGGCCCTCAACCCCCTCTGTTCCTGTACGTCCAGTGGTCTGATCTCAATTATGTGTCTGTTAGTCCACCCATTGTACAGCGCTACGGAATTTGTTGGCGCTATATAAATAATAAAATAATAATAATAATAATAATAATATAGGAATGAACCCAGAAATCCCAGCATAAAGAAAACCAGACATAGAATAGAAAACCAAAAACCAAGAAAACTAAGCAAGAATAGCAAAAAGAGTACTGGATACCAGAAGCCAAGTCCAGACATCAGAGCAGAGCAGATCATGACAAGGATAATATTCAAGAATTCTTTGAAAAGAACATGGTTATCAGCACAAATCAGCATGGTTTTATGAAGCACAGGTCATGTCAAACTAACTTGATTGTATTCTATGGAGAAGTAAGTAGAAGTATCGATCACGGTGTTGCAGTGGATGTGATCTATTAGGATTTTGCCAAGGCGTTTGATGCAGTTCCACACAATAGATTAGGGTTCAAAAGCAAAGAAATCAGTCTATAATTCATGTTCTTGGGTAGAACATTGGCTTAAAGGTAGAGTACAGAAGGTTGTCATTAAAGGTACATTTTCAAGCTGGACAGAGGTGGCAAGTGGTGTCCCTCAGGGTTCTGTTTTGGGACCCCTTCTATTTAACATGTTTATAAATGATCTTGAAAAAGCATTGAAAGTCATGTTTCAGTGTTTGCAGATGACAAAAAACTCTGTAAAGTAATCCAAATGTGAGCAAGCTATTACTTTGCTACAGATGGATTTAGATAGACTAGGGGAATGGGCACTCAAATATCAGACTAAATTTAATGTAGAAAAATGCAAAGCTATGCACTTTGGCGTCAAGAATGCACAAGCAACTTGTACCGTCAATGGAAGCGAATTAGGGATAACCACACACGAGAAGGACTTAGGAATTGTTATAGACAAACTATGCAACGATATGCAATGTCAATGTCAATCAGCAAGACCAGTAAGGTATTGTCATGCTTTCAAAAGGGCATTAATTCCTGGGATGAGAATATCATTTTGCCTCTTTATGAATTGCTGGTAAGACCACATCTTGAATATGCTGTGCAATTTTTGCATGTGTTCTAAAGAAGGATAGTATGGCACTAAAAAGAGTGCATAGGTGGGCTACAAAATTAATAAAAGGAATGGAACAGTTTAGCTATGAAGTAAGGTTAACAAATTTAAACCTCTTTAGTTTAGAAAAACGTTGCCTCAGAGGGGATATGATAATAGTATACAAATATATTTGTGGTCAATACAAACCATTGTGTGGAAATCTATTCACAAACATGACTTTACATAGGACACGAGGTCATGCGTTTAGACTGGAAGAAAGAAGATTTCGTCCAAGGCAAAGGAAAGGTTTTTTACCGTAAGAACAATAAGGGTATGGAATTCTCTGCCTGAAGAAGTGGTTTTATCAGATTCCATACAGATGTTTAAACAGCAACTAGATGCATACTTGCAAAAACAGAATATTAAAGGATATAATTTTTCAATGCAGGATAAATGCTTTTTGATCCAAGGATTAATCCTACTGCCATTCTGGGATTAAGAAGGAAGTTTTTTCCTAGTTTGTTGCAAAAGTGGAAGTGCTTCAAACAGTTTTTTTTGGATCAACAGCAAAAAAACAAATGTGAGGAAGGTTGAACTTGATGGACACATGTCTCTTTTCAGCCTATTTAACTATGTAATAAACAGTAGCTGGAAGCCTACAAAATGCCACAGGACCACGAGGGAATGCAATGTCCACCCTCCCTGTGCCAGAGAGCCCAGCAGTCCCCATGCAGCAGCTCTGGCCCTCCAGGGCCATGTGTTCACCATGATCACATGGCCACAATAGGAGTCTATGGAGCTGCCAGCAGGGGGACTGCCTGAGCTGTCAGGCAGTCCCCCAGCCAGCTAAAATGTTGTAAAAATATAAATAAATAAATATTAATAATAAATTAATAAAATATATTATACATATATTAAATATGTATAATATGTTATAAAATAGTTAAAGCATTTTTTAACATAGTATACATATATAGTGCATATATTTGATTGCATTATAAGTGTACTTTGAGATATATACGCATATATCTCAAAATACACTTATACTGAAATCATATAAATGCATTATATATGTATAATATATTATAAAATACTTTAATTATTTTATAATATATTATACATATATAGGAAATAAAATGTGTGTGTCCCGAGTATAATAATACCAGTACCCCCATGTACAGGTTTTTTTTTTTTTTAAATCTTTTATTGTGTAAAGGCAATGAGCAGTAGAGAGTAAACGTAGCTACAGCCTTGTGGACACGCAGGTCCTATATTGAGTTACAAATATATAACATTTTACAGTTAGCGTGTGTAGCACAAGTGTTTATATTAGTATGTTTAGGACGTTTCCATCGTCTCAAAGTTTGCTGTTGTAGTTGTCGGATGTCTGGTGTAGACTTTGTGGTGTAGTATTAGTTGACGGACAGGTTAGTGTCCGTTAGTTAGGCTAGTTACAGCACCTCTAGAGGGGCGGGTTCCCTTCCTTTCGTTGTTTACTGTCTACCTTCATGTGCCTATGTACAGGTTTTATGGTGTTTTGGAAACTTACAGGGTCACTATAGGGCTTGCCCAATTCAGTTTGCCAGATTGGTTTGCTGGGTCTGTGTTGTTGGCTTTTGAGACCATATGGTAGCCCAAGAATGTGAAATAACCTCATCATGGCATACCATTTGCAAATGTAGACAACCCAGGGTATTCAAAATGGGGTACGTCCAGTTTTTTGTATTAGCCACTTAGTCACGAACGCTGGCCAAAGTTAGTGTTCACATTTGTTTTTTTCGCATTTTTTAAAACAAAAACTGAAATTTTACTGGTGATATCATTGTTGTGATAAGTTTTACTGTTTTGAAAAACTCGTATTTGTGTTCAGCGAAGTCTCTCGAGTATAACAATACCTCCCATGTAAAGGTTTTATGGTGTTTTGGAAAGCTACGGGGTTAAATCGGATTTGATTAGTTAGGTGTTTGCTTATTGCTATTGATTGTATGTTACTAAGCACAGGCTCACCCAGGTGTTAAACATGCCAAGGGCGTATCCAGTGGTGTATCTTGGTTTTGTGCTGCCCTAGGCAGGACAAAACTCAGACACCCCCCCCCCGCGTGCGCGCGCGCGCCACCCCCACCCAACCCTTCCCCCCTGCCCCGCCTTCTAAAAACACACACATTCACTGACAGATACGCATACACTAGCTAACAGACACACACAGTCGGACACACACAGTCGGACACACACAGTCGGACACACACAGTCGGACACACACAGTCGGACACACACAGTCGGACACACACAGTCAGACACACACACACAGTCAGACACACACACACAGTGAGACACACACAGTGAGACACACACAGTGAGACACACACAGTGAGACACACACAGTGAGACACACACAGTGAGACACACACAGTGAGACACACACAGTGAGACACACACAGTGAGACACACACAGTGAGACACACACAGTGAGACACACACAGTGAGACACACACAGTGAGACACACACAGTGAGACACACACAGTGAGACACACACAGTGAGACACACACAGTGAGACACACACAGTGAGACACACACAGTGAGACACACACAGTGAGACACACACAGTGAGACACACACAGTGAGACACACACAGTGAGACACACACAGTGAGACACACACAGTGAGACACACACAGTGAGACACACAGTGACACACACAGTGACACACACAGTGACACACACAGTGACACACACAGTGACACACACAGTGACACACACAGTGACACACACAGTGACACACACAGTGACACACACACTAACAGACACACACACACTAACAGACAGACACACACTAACAGACAGACACACACTAACAGTCAGACACACACAGTCAGACACACAGTCACAGACACACACTAACAGACACACACACACTAACAGACACACACATACACACTAACAGACACACACATACACACTAACAGACACACACATACACACTAACAGACACACACTAACAGACACACACACTCACATTAACACATTTTTTTTTTTTTTAATTTACTCCCCCCCCCCCCCCCCCCCCGCCTCCCTACCTTTGGGAATGCTGGGGGTGGTTGGGTTCTCCCATTCCCTGGTGGTCTAGTGGCTGCAGGACGGCACTGGCTGGCAGGCTGGGCGGCCGGCAAGGGAGTTCTTCCCCTGAGCTCTCTGCTCAGCTCCCTCGCGCGCCGCCCGCAGAGTGAGGCTGGGAGGCGGAGCCGGAATATGACGTCATATTCCGGCTCCCAGTCTCACTCTGCGGGCGGCGCGCGAGGGAGCTGAGCAGAGAGCTCAGGGGAAGAGCTCCCTCGCCGGCTGCCCAGCAACCAGCAACCAGCCCAGCATGTCTGTTAGCCGCAAGGCTAACAAGACATTTGCCTTGGGCATTTGGGGGCGGCGTTTTTTGCCGCCCCCTGGAAAATGCCGCCCAAGGCAAATGCTTTGTTTGCCTCGCGGCTAATACGCCCCTGGGCGTATCAATAAGGGGAAAGGAGATCTAAACTTCAGAACTAATTATGACAAATATAACACATTTTTTCTAGTGCACAAATATTATTAGTCTTTATCACAATAGAGTTCATTTTTCTTTTTTATTGCAACAAAAAGAGCTGATCTATCTGCCCTTGGTCAAAGCTTCTATCTTCATGATTATGTGGGCCTTGAAAACAATGTTAAGATCATTGGCCTGCTTTTGCAACATGTGGAAGATATTTTTCACTTAATGACATGAATGATTTAGTGATAGAGATATAGAGACTGCCAATATAGAGACTGAGACTTCATTTGGCAGCCTTCAATGTAGGAATCTAGGAGATAAGCCACAGGATAACCCAGGAGAACACATTGTATTCTTGCAGAGCCAGAGAATATCACCAGTGTTTATACTTTTTTTTTTCTTAGCTGCCGCTAGCTCTTCCAGTTTTGCCCTGACTTCTAACCTTTTCTGGTCTCCTGGCCAGATTTAGGGGTACCCATGACTTACAAATAAGAACTTATATTCCTTGGTGTGGAGTCAGAATCCAAAGGTAACTATCCCCCAAAAATAGCCTAAAAAGAGCCACAGAATACCGCTGCTATATTTTGTATGTATGCTTGCCATATCTCCTCTTGTAGAAGCTATTTTTGTAAATATAAATATGTGATCAGCGCTTGCACATAATTCTGGGCAACAATCTGAAAGATTAATGAATGTAGATTGCGGAGTCCCCATTCACCTTATGATCACTTTTTAAATGTTCGATTTATGAATAAAGCCTAGTTACCTCTCCCATTCATAATTTTTTGATATGGGGACCCTGGGTGGTATAGTAGCCTTGGATTACGGCTTTATTGGCCACCGAAAGGTAAGTTAAGTTAAAATCAGGTCCATGGTTTTGTTAAAAGTAATTTGACAATACAGTCCTAGCTCCTTGTATCACATCCTGCTCTAGAAGATGATCAACATTTAATCTCCAGCTCCCACGAGACAGAATATACAGGGCAAACGCCAGGTCATGAGTGATCGTGCAACAATCTGACCATGAGAATCTGAAAAAATCGACAGTGACTGATAAATAAAAATGATTCCTGTGTGTCCATTGTTAAAGTATTACATTTGTAATAGTGGGAACACCACAAAAACAAGCTGCTAACAATTCAAATTTATATAGAGGAACATGCCATGCAGACAGTACAGTTCATTATTGGTTCTATGCTGCCATGAGAAGTAAGTGGTAAACACAAATAAAATCATGAAGCCTCCTCCTGAACATAGAGGAAAGCAAATAGCATGTGAGCATATTACATTATTACATCATCAACTTCTTATTGGCATACTGTTTATTGATATAGGGCAGAGGATATAAGGTGGAAATATAACCATAGTTTTTTTATCACCTTACTGAAACAAAAGACAGGCTAATCAGAGAGCATCCCCAGGACATACTTGGAAACCAGAGAATATCTGAATGTACCTTTCCTGCTTAAACACTATTATTGTTATTATTATTATTATGGGAAAAAAGTTAACATATCAGCCATGGAACTTAGCAAGTTGGGAACCATAACTATAAAAAGTCAGGTGCAGTAGATTAGTTCAAAATAAAAGAGTGTAAAGGACAAAGATTAAAGTGTCAATTTGCTTAACCCCTTAAGGACCAAACTTCTGGAATAAAAGGGCATCATGACATGTCACACATGTCATGTGTCTGTAAGGGTTTAATAGGAATCCCAGGTTGCTTGTCATAATTCCAAAGCTGCCAGAATTCTGACATGTATGAACAGGAGCATCATATGTGAATAGTGTAGTTCTCATTAGGCTCAAGTGGTTCAGTGCTGCTACAGAAAGAAAAGAAAAATCAAAAGGACGAGGAAAACCACTAATATTGCATCCATATGAGCAATATCAATTTTTAGTCAATTACAAAAAAAATGTCATAGTAACATATTGCATTTGCTAATCACTCCTGCTTTTGGAAACGTGATCAGTAAGTACCTGAGAATCTTGATGACGTTCTTGGTCTCCGCTGTGGCAATGGCGTCTGTGGTGGCAAAGCTACTTGCTGTCTCCAAAAAAAGAGTAGGTAAACCAGTTTGTAACATCAACATTGGGTATTTGGAGGGCATTAAGGAAGGCCTGTCAAATTTGATGGCTTACAGTCTATATGTAACTGAGTGCCTTGCAGATTGATTCAGTAAAGGGATATTCACATTTATAAAGGAACCAAGCCTCACGCAATGCAGCATAGGCATGCGCACGGGGTGTGTCTGGTCACACCCTAATCCCTGTGGCCTGCGCATGGATCGAGGCCGGCAGGGGAGATCACAGGATCTCCCCTGTCGGTCCATGCAGAGCCGCGCTATCTGAGCGCAGGCTCTGCTGTGTGCCTCCATGGGCCAGTGGGGAGATCAAAGATCTCCCTTAACCCCTTAAGGACCAAACTTCTGGAATAAAAGGGAATCATGACATGTCACACATGTCATGTGTCCTTAAGGGGTTAATGGCCCAGAGGCAGGACAGGACCCGGGGAACTCTAGCCAGCAGCTCCGCCAGGTTCCTCTTGCGAGGTCGGAGCATGCTAGAGTTCACTCTCACCACTAAGAGCACCAAGGATCAGGGATGGCAGCAAAGATCCCCCCTCCCAGGCAAAAAGTAAGAAGGGAGGGGGAATCCCCACACACAATCACTCCAAACAAATTCACACACACAGCACCCTCACACACACAGCACACTAACAGCACCCTCACACACACAGCATCCTCACACAAACACACAGCACCCTCACACACACACTCACATAAACACAGCACCCTCACAGCACACTACCGGCACCCTCACACACACACACAGCACCCTCACACACACAGCAATGTATGTATGTATATGTGTGTGTGTGTGTGTATATATATAAATATATATATGTTGGAAGGTCATTTGGCCTGAATTTATGGGAGGAGTAAAGATCCTATTTAAACCCTACCCCCCTACTTACCTTTGCCTAGCAAGCCGTTTATATATATATATATATATATATATATATATATATATATATATATATATATATATATATATATATATATATATATATATATATATACACACACACATATATACACACACACACACACACACACACACATACATATACACGTGGCGTGTGTGTTTGTGCTTTAGGGTGCACACCCTAATGCAATAGGCTGCGCACGCCTATGCAATGCAGTCCAATATAAAACCCATCTGGCAGATAGCATAAACTGTGAAAGGTCTTAAAAGAACGTAACCAAATTATTTGGGTGGGTTAAATGATGCTGCTTTACTCGCTCATATAGAGCAAAGCCTTTTAGATAGCCAAAAGTATCTATGGAGAGCTCAACCTGTGGAAAAAAAGCTCTATGAGTTTTAACAAAGGGTATATTAGTGTCTGCAGATCTTTCTACTGAAGGATTAAAAAGAAGCCCTAATATTTCAATCACATTATCTGTAGCTCTCATTTCAGCCACCTCTATGACTCATATATTTGGCTGATGGCTTTGGTTGTCCAGGTCAATGTATAAAATCAAGTCTGTTAAAGCCTCTGTACATGAAGAAAGCATAGAGATGGATGCTGTACTTGTCAGTTTGAGTTCCTCTTGAATTCACCCCTCAACTCTGCAATCTCTTTTCTCAGTAACGATGTAACACAGTCTGTCGGGTTCTGGAAGGTGTCCATGGTGGGGGATAACGTATAGTGTAGTATAGCATTTCATTAGAGTTGTAAGGCCCCTTGCTTAGTAGCTGGGAGGGAACGATTCTCTGTATCTGCTGGAGTGACACATACATTTGGGATATTTGCAACAAGAAGTAAGGTCTTCCTGTGTAAGTAGGATATCAACTTATTTTCAAGTAAGCTCTTAAGGGGTATTAGACAGTTCTGCCGTCACTTCTGGCTCAGTACAATGGCCTATGTACTGTCAGGATAAGGTGGGTTTTTATTTTAAATTCTGTAAATGTTAACTGATGCCTGATTTTGTGGTTACCTACATGTTCTTCCAAATGGAATTGTGTGCACAAGCGGTTAGGGTCACTGCTGGTTCTCATGTCTTTCTGAATGTGTCTTTAAACTACAATAATTGTGTTTAGAAATCAGTCTGTGTAAATAAGATAAAAACACGGGGTAGGTGCAGCGCTTCAGTAATCCTTGACAAGGTATATGTGAAGAGAACCAGAGAAGAAATAATAGTGTAGTATTTAAAACTGTAGTGGTGATAAGTAAAATAAAAGATGTGCACTCACACTTTCCTGGAGCTTCAATACAGCTCCAGTGTATGCGCCTTGGCGGAACAATCCCCGCCTATGGATCAAGTGCAGAGGCAATTCTTCGAGTTATAGGTATGGTAGGGGGTATCCTCATAAACACAAACAAATAAAAATTGTATATGGTGAAGTTTGTAGAGCTATGAAGCAAGGGTAGGTAAAAACTATAAAATGTACACTCACGTGTAATGGAGCCGTAAAACCTTGCTCCTCTGATCGCGCTTGAAGTGGTATGATCCCCACTCAAGGATACAGGTGTAAATACAAATTCTTCCGTTCGTGTATATGTGGAGATAAACAAACAGAACCACAATAGTGTACACCGTAAAAAGGAGTGTAAGCAGATATAAATAAGTTAAGCCTACTCACGTGCTAAAGAGCAAGTTCCGGTTTGCTCAATCCAAAGCGCTTGGGTGGTATGATCCCCACAAGGGATATAGTTCCAAACAATCCAACAGCGGCAAAGTTAGGTCCAATTAAAACAAGTACTTTAATGTTACAAAATAATAAAAGTAATATAATATATAATAAAATAAAATGGCGATAAAAAAGTTGTAAATAATACACTTAACACGTTTCTCCTTGGATAGGCTTTGTCAAAAGTGTTTTACAGAGGGAATGGGACCTGAGCTGCTTAAATAGGCCAATGTCACGTGACTATGATGTCACAAAACCATTATTTTCAAAATCCTACCCCTATTTAAGCAGCTCAGGTCCTATTCACTCTGTAAAACACTTTTGATAAAGCCTCCTGTGGGTCACCAGTACACTGGTGCACCTGCCCAGGATCAGAGCCGGGGCAAGGATTTTTGCCGCCCTAGACAAAATATAAATTTACCGCCCCCCCCATATGATCTGCCATATGAACTAACGCCAGTGCTGCACACAGTGTGTGTTTACATTAAAAAGCCTGCAGGGACCAGCTATAGACACCTGTCAGGGATCTTACCTGGAGTGGGAGTCCAGCAGGCAGAGTTAAGGCACCCTTTGCAATTCGGCACAGACCGAGGGGACTCAGGACAGAAATCCCCAAGGGTGTGACACAGTGCACTGGGGCTGAAATAACCAGTGCTTCCTGGAACGCAGTACAGACAAGGGAAATCCAGAAGAGTAGTCGGTAACAGAAACAGAAGTCAGGGCTGGCGGCAATCAGGCGAAAACAGTAGATGAGCAGGAGATCAAAACCAGGAGTCAGATAAACAGCAGTGAAACCAAACGGAACAGGAAACACGATCTGACAACGAGGACCGAGGGGTTTAAATAGGAAGACTCAGCCAATAATCATGGAACCAGGAACAGGTGTGCAAATCCCAGGCAAACAGGCTCAGACTACAGGATACCAAGAACATGTAGAAACAGTCAAAGATGCGTGGAGCCCAAAGTAAGGATCCTGACTGGGATGCAGGCAACTCAGGTTCGATCCCAGCCAGACCCAAATACACAATATTGTGTAAAACCCAATGATGATCCTGACAACACCAGAACCACTTCATTAAGCTATAGTGTCCTTTTAATGTGAGGTAAATTATAGATTAGTGTCACTAATAATATACTAGATTGCCTACTTACAATTAGATGAGGATGATGATGGGCTGCAGTTTGGCTCCACTGGTCTGGTGTAGAACAGGATCTCTGGAGGCTGTTTGCAACTGTGGTCACAAAATTCAATGTTCTGGGAGAATTGGAAGCAGCTCCATTTTTTGGAGGCCTCTTACACAGCTCAAGGTGCCTGACGGTGAGTATGCCCATAAGTCCACTTATATGTTCCACCCACCCATGAGTTTGCTCACAGGGAGTGGAGTGTGTAGGGGATGTGTTGTGTTATTGTAGAGGATCTAATATGTGTACTTATGGTATGTAGTGTGTAGGGATACCAGTTTGTGCAGGTGATGCAGTGTGTATTTGTGTATAAGGGATGTATTATGTGTTTCTGGTTGTGTGTAAGGGATGCATTGTGTGAATCTGTGTTTGTATGCATAAGGGATGCAAGGTGTGTGTCTGTATGTGTGTGCATTGAGTGTAAGAGATGCATTGTGTTTCTGTGTGTATGTAAGAAAAACAGTGTGTGTGTTTGCATGTGTGTGTAAGGGTTTGCATTGTATGTTTCTGTGTATGTGTGCAAATGATGCATTGTCTTTGTGTGTAAGGGTTGCATTGTGTGTGTGTGTGTGTAATGGATGCATTGTGTGTTTATCTGTGTGTAAGGGAAGCATGTTGTGTTTCTGTGTATGTATAGGGATGCATTGTGTGTTTCTGTGTATGTATAGGGATGCATTGTGTGTGTGTGTGTGTGTGCGCGCGTAGTGTGAAAGAGCTCCCTGTCTTGCACCCTGTCCTATAGAGCTGTCCCTTCTGTCCCTTAGAGCTCTCCCCTGCCTCTTAGTGGTCTCTCCTCTCCCCCACCCTCCCCTAGCGGTCTCTTCTCACACTCACCCACCCTCCCTGTGCTCTTCTCATCCCCCCTCCACCCTCCCTGTGTTCTTCTCACTCCTCCCTCTGTGTGTTCTCCTCACCCCCCCGTGTTCTTCTTACCCCCCTCCTCCCTGTGTTCTTCTTACTTCCCCCTTGTTCTTCTTACTCCCCCCTTGTTCTTCTTACCCCCTTCTTCTTATTACTCCCCCCTTCTTCTTACTCCCCCTTCTTCTTCTTCTTACTCCCCCCTTCTTCTTTTTCTTACTCCCCCCTTCTTCTTAGCCCTCCTACTTCTTCTTACTCCCCCTTCTTCTTCTTACCCCCTTCTTCTTCTTACCCCCCTTATTCTTCTTACCCCCCTTATTCTTCTTACTCCCCCCTCTTCTTCTTACTCCCCCTTCTTCTTCTTACCCCCCTCTTCTTCTTACCCCCCTTCTTCTAATTACTTCCCACTCTTGTTCTTCTTACTCCCCACTCTTTTTCTTACTTCCCCTTCTTCTTCTTACCCCCTCTTTTTCTTATCTCCCCTCCTTCTTAATTCCCCCTTCTTCTTACTCCCCCCTCTTCTTACTCCCCCCTTCTTCTTCTTACCCCTTCTTCGTCTTACTCTCCACTCTTCTTCTTCTTACTCCCCCTCTTTTTCTTACTCCCTCCTCTTCTTCTTCTTACTCCCCCCTCTTTTTCTAACTCCCTCCTCTTCTTCTTCTTACTCCCCCCTCTTTTTCTTACTCCCCCCTTCTTCTTCTTACCCCCCTCTTTTTCTTATCTCCCCTTCTTCTTACTCCCCCTACCCCCTCTTCTTACTCCCCTCCCCTCTTCTTCCCCCCTCTTTTTCTTTTCTCCCCTCCTTCTTACACTCCCCCCTCCCCTCTTCTTACTCCCCCCTCCTCTTACTCCGCCCCTTTCCTTACTCCCCCCTCCCCTCTTACTCCCCCCTCTTACTCTCCCCCCTCCACTCTTCTTACTCCCCCCTTCTTCTTACTCTCCCCCCTCGCCTCTTCTTACTCCCCCCTCTTCTTACTCCCCCCTCCACTTACTCCCCCCTCCCCTCTTAATCCCCCCTCTTCTTACTCCCCTCTCCCCTCTTACTTCCCGCTCCCCTCTTCTTACTCCCCCCTCCCCTCTTCTTACTCTCCCCCCCCTTCTTACTCCCCCCTCCCCTCGTCTTACTCCCCCCTCCCCTCGTCTTACTCCCCCCTCCCCTCTTCTTACTCTCCCACCTCCCCTCTTCTTACTCCCCCCCTCCCCTCACTCCCCCTCTTCTTACTCCTCCCCTCTTCTTACTCCCCTCTCCCCTCTTACTCCCCCCTCTTCTTACTCCCCCCTCTTCTTACTCCCCACTTCTTCTTCTTACCCCTTCTTCGTCTTCCTCTCCACTCTTCTTCTTCTTACTCCCCCCTCTTTTTCTTACTCCCTCCTCTTCTTCTTCTTACTCCCCCCTCTTTTTCTTACTCCCTCCTCTTCTTCTTCTTACTCCCCCCTCTTTTTCTTACTCCCTCCTCTTCTTCTTCTTATCCCCCTCTTTTTCTTATCTCCCCTCCTTCTTACTCCCCCTTCCCCCTCTTCTTACTCCCCTCCCCTCTTCTTCCCCCTCTTTTTCTTTTCTCCCCTCCTTCTTACACTCCCCCCTCCCCTCTTCTTACTCCCCCCTCCTCTTACTCCGCCCCTCCCCTTACTCCCCCCTCCCCTCTTACTCCCCCCTCTTACTCTCCCCCCTCCACTCTTCTTACTCCCCCTTCTTCTTACTCTCCCCCCTCGCCTCTTCTTACTTCCCCCTCTTCTTACTCCCCCCTTCACTTACTCCCCCCTCTCCTCTTACTCCCCCCTCTTCTTACTCCCCTCTCCCCTCTTACTCCCCGCTCCCCTCTTCTTACTCAACCCTCCCCTCTTCTTACTCCACCCTCCCCTCTTCTTACTCCCCCCCTCCCCTCTTCTTACTCTCCCCCTCCCCTCTTCTTACTCCCCCCCTCCCCTCTTCTTACTCCCCCCTCCCCTCACTCCCCCCTCTTCTTACTCCTCCCCTCTTCTTACTCCCCTCTCCCCTCTTACTCCCCCCTCTTCTTACTCCCCCCTCTTCTTACTCCCCCCTTCTTCTTCTTACCCCTTCTTCGTCTTACTCTCCACTCTTCTTCTTCTTACTTCCCCCTCTTTTTCTTACTCCCTCCTCTTCTTCTTCTTACTCCCCCTCTTTTTCTTACTCCCCCTTCTTCTTCTTACCCCCCTCTTTTTCTTATCTCCCCTCCTTCTTACTCCCCCTCCCCCTCTTCTTACTCCCCTCCCCTCTTCTTCCCACCTCCCCTCTTCTTCCCCCCTCTTTTTCTTTTCTCGCCTCATTCTTACACTCCCCCCTCCCCTCTTCTTACTCCCCCCTCCTCTTACTCCGCCCCTCCCCTTACTCCCCCTCCCCTCTTACTCCCCCTCCCCTCTTACTCCCCCTCTTACTCTCCCCCCTCCACTCTTCTTACTCCCCCCTTCTTCTTACTCTCCCCCCTCGCCTCTTCTTACTCCCCCCCTCTTCTTACTCCCCCCTCCACTTACTCCCCCCTCCACATACTCCCCCCTCCCCTCTTACTCCCCCCTCTTCTTACTCCCCTCTCCCCTCTTACTCCCCGCTCCCCTCTTCTTACTCCCCCCTCCCCTCTTCTAACTCCCCCTCCCCTCTTCTTACTCTCCCCCCTCCCCTCTTCTTAACCCCCTCTTCCTACTCCCCCCCTCCCCTCGTCTTACTCCCCCCTCCCCTCTTCTTACTCTCCCCCCTCCCCTCTTCTTACTCCCCCCTCCCCTCTTCTTACTCCCCCCTCCCCTCACTCCCCCCTCTTCTTACTCCTCCCCTCTTCTTACTCCCCTCTCCCCTCTTACTCCCCCTCTTCTTACCCCCCCTCTTCTTACTCCCCTCTCCCCTCTTACTCCCCCCCTCTTCTTACTCCCCTCTCCCCTCTTACTTCCCTCTCCCCTATTACTCCCCCCTCTTCTTACTCCCCTCTCCCCTCTTACTCCCCCTCCCCTCTTCTTACCACCCTCCCTTCTTCCTACTCCCCCCTCCCCTCTTCCTACCCCCCCTTCTTACTCTCCCCCCTCTTCTTACTCTCCCCCCTCCCCTTACTCTCCCCCTCCCCTTACTCTCCCCCCTCCTCTCTTCTTACTCTCCCCCCTCCCCTCTTCTTACTCCCCCCCTCCACTCCTCTTACTCTCCCCCCTCCCCTCCTCTTACTCTCCCCCTCCCCTCCTCTTACTCTCCCCCCTCTTCTTACTCCCCCCTCCCCTCTTCTTACTCCCCCCTCCCCTCCTCTTACTCTCCCCCTCCCCTCCTCTTACTCTCCCCCTCCCCTCCTCTTACTCTCCCCCCCTCTTCTTACTCCCCTCCCCTCTTCTTACCCCCCCTCTTCTTACTCTCCCCCCCTCCCCTCTTCTTACTCCCCCCCTCCCCTCTTCTTACTCCCCCCCTCTTCTTACTCCCCCCTCTTCTTACTCCCCCCTCTTCTTACTCTCCTCCCTCCCCTCTTCTTACTCCCCCTCCCCTCTTTTTACTCCCCCCCTCCCCTCTTCTTTCTTCCCCCCCTCCCCTCTTCTTACTTCCCCCCTCCCCTCTTCTTACTCCCCCCCTCCCTCCCCTCTTCTTACTTCCCCCCCTCCCCTCTTCTTACTCCCCCCTCTTCTTACTCTCCTCCCTCCCCTCTTCTTACTCCCCCCTCCCCTCTTCTTACTCCCCCTCCCCTCTTCTTACTCCCCCCTCCCCTCTTCTTACTTCCCCCCTCCCCTCTTCTTACTTCCCCCCTCTTCTTACTTCCCCCCTCCCTCCCCTCTTCTTACTTCCCCCCCTCCCTCCCCTCTTCTTACTTCCCCCCTCCCCTCTTCTTCTTACCCCCTCCCCTGTAGCGTGGCCGAGCTTCTCTCCGGTCCTGGCCGGAGTGATGGGAAGGTGCACGCTCAGTGTGCACTTCCTGTCAGTCCGGCCGGTTACAGGAAACAGAAACTCCGCGCGGAACAGGAGTTTCTGTTTCCTGTAACCGGCCAGACTGAAAGGAAGGTGCACACTGAGCGTGCACCTTCCCATCACTCCGGCCGGGACCGGAGAGCAGCTCGGCCATGCTACAGAGGAGGGGAGGGGAGAATCTGTTCTGCAGCCGCCTGAGCGCTCTTTACAGAGCGCTCAGGCGGCTGCAGCATTTAAAGGGCCGGCCCGCTGCGGCCGGTCTTAATGGGATTTAGGGCGGCCTGGGGGGCAATTGCCTCCCTGCCCCCCGGCCCAGCCCGCCCCTGGGCGTGGTGCTCTTAGGAGTTAAATAAGGGTTTTGGTTATTAGCTTGGCTAATATAGATTGGTTGCTGCTTCAGAGTGTGTGCTTGGAGATATTCTGGAGATAAACTGTTGGTAATCTGAGGTACACAGGAGGTGAAAAATAATAAAAGAAAGATTTGATTTGTTTGATTTAATTTAGTCAGTAAAAAAGGGGGACAAAACATTTTTTATATACATAAATGAGAAAAGGAAAGTAAAACAAGGATTAGTTAGATTAAAAACAAAAGAAGGAAGGTATGTAGAAGAGAACAAAGGTCTAGCTATATTTACAGATGAAAATTAAGGAAAGGGACCTCAGTTAGGAAAAAGGACAAATTAGTAATTTGTTACATGGGAGTTTAAAGAGGAAGAGGTTCTATTTCAACTGTCAAAAGTAAAGACAAATAAGTTGATGGGGCCTGATGGAATACACCCAAAGTTATTAAAAGAGCTTAGTGGTGTACTATCAAAACCATTAACAGATTTATTTAACCAATCATTGTTAACAGGAGTAGTCCCAGAAGATTGAAAATTAGTGAATGTTATGCCCATTCACAAGAAAGGTAGTAGGGAGGAGTTGGGCAATTATAGGTCAGTAAGCCTTACTTCAGTAGTGGGGAAAGTAATGGAAACTATATTAAAGGATAGGATTGTTGAACATCTAAGAATAATAATAAAGAAGAGAGGTAGAGGTCTAGGATAGGGGCTTAACAGAGCTCCCACATCCTGTTCCTTAACCAATGTGATCACCTAGACTGTGAAAATGGGGGTGACCCAAAATAATGTATAAATATTATTAGATTAATAATAAATATTATTAGATTAAAATCCCAGTACAATCTAGAAAAAGGTCTTGAAATAAAATAACAAAAACTTTATTAATGATACTGAAAATACTGAGGTAGACCATAGAGTATAACCTGGTAGACCAAAGGCAAAAGTTAGGAGAGGTACTAGGTGCCTAGATAATACGTACTACATCAGGTCAAAAATATATATGGTATTAGCGAGATAGTATTGAATAGCAGTAATGAATAGCAGCCTGACCTAATTACTGTTGCCAGCTAATGGATGTAAAACCTAACACTGGCTAATAATAGCCCAATATGGAAAGAAAAAGGTCCAATAGCAGGTGAAAGGGCAGCAAAAAAAACCTAAACACAGGGAACAGGAACAGCTAAAGAGTTGTAAAAAGAGAAAGGGTAGACAGGGATAGCAGTGATAAAGTGAATACTATATTGACAGAATCAATAATATAAGTAGAGTAAAAAAAAAAAAAATCAGGAAAAATCCTCTCTAAATCCTAAAGAGACAATAATGGGGCATCCCTATTGATAAACCCTATAACTCCTGAAAACACCTTCGAGGGTGTTCTATCTAAATGCCGAATCTTAAGTGACAATCCTATAGTCCTAAAACGCTACCTCATTATCAAAAATAGAAACAAAAATAAGTTAAAAAAGTAACCATTGTGTGTCAGTGCATAGTGCTGAAGTGCTCCAAAAGGGAAATAATAATTAAAAGCACGACGCGCGTTTCGGCGTGAAAGCATGACGCCCTCAGGGGCAAAAGGGGCCACTTTGACTACTTTGACACTTCGACTGTATCCGAAGTGCCACTTCAACTACTTCGAAAGTTTGAAGAACATTGTGCTTAGTCCCAATAGGCACAATTAGGGTCTCTCAGCCAAAATAAATTTAAGGGGCCATAGTCACAGGGTAAAAGGCTGGCAAGTAGTTCCTTCCAAGAACCAGTGGCGAAGTGGCTTTCGTCACAATGGTCTACCTCTGTATTTTCAGTATCATTAATAAAGTTTTTGTTATTTTCTTTCAAGGCCTTTTTCTAGATTGGACTGGGATTTTAATCTAGTGGTCACTCTATATAAGAGGGGTCTCTTAAGTTTTTCCTCTATATTTATTGTTGAACATCTAAAATCACAGGAATTTCAAGATCATAGACAACATGGGTTTACTTCAGGGAGGTCAAGCCAAACTAATCTTATTGATTTTTTTTGATTGGGTAACTAAAATAATAGATCAGGGTGGTGCAGTAGACATTGCTTACCTAGATTTCAGTAAGGCTTTAGACACTGTCACACATAGAAGGCTTATCAATAAACTGCAATATTTAAGTTTGGATTCCAATATTGTTAAATTGGTAAGGCAGTGGCTGAGTGACAGGCAACAGAGGGTTGTAGTCAATGGAGTATATTCGAAGCAAGGTCTTGTTACCAGCGGAGTACCTTATGGATCTGTACTTGGATCCATTTTCTTTAATATTTTTATTAGTGATATTGCAGAAGGTCTTGATGGTAAGGTATGTCTTTTTGCTGATGATACAAAAATATGTAACAGGGTTGATGTTCCAGGAGGGATAAGACAAATGGCAAATGATTTAGGTAAACTAGAAAAATGGTCAGAGCTGTGGCAACGGACATTTAATGTGGATAAGTGCACGATAATGCATCTTGGACGTAAAACCCAAGGGCAGAGTATAGCATATTTGATAGAGTCCTAACCTCAACATCTGAGGAAAGGGATTTAGGAGTAATTATTCCAGATGACTTAAAGTTAGGCAGACAATGTAATAGAGCTGCAGGATATGCTAGCAGAATGCTTGGTTGTATAGGGAGAGGTATTATCAGTAGAAAGAGGGAAGTGCTCATCCCATTGCGTAGAACACTGGTGAGACCTCATTTGCAGTACTGGAGACCGTATCTCCAGAAGGATATTGATACTTTGTAGAGAGTTCAGAGAAGGGCTACTAAACTGATTCATGGATTACAGGATAAAACTTACAAGTATGGTTAAAGGATCTTAACATGTATTGCTTGGAGGAAAGACGAGACAGGGGGATATGATAGAAACAGTTAAATACATAAAGGGAATAAACACAGTAAAGGAAAATACTATATTTAAAAGAAGAAGCTACCACAACAAGAGATCATAGTCTTAAATTAGGTGCAAAGGTTTAAAAAAATATCAGGAAGTATTACTTTACAGAGAGGGTAGTGGATGCGTGGAATAGTCTTCCAGCTGAAGTGATAGAAGTTAACGCAGTGAAGGAGTTTAAGTATGCGTGGGATAGGCATAGGGTTATCCTAGTTATAAGATGCGGTCAGGGACTAATGAAAGTATTTAGAAAATTGGGCAGACTAGATGGGCCAAATGGTTCTTATCTGCCGTCACATTCTACGTTTCTATCACCAATATAGGTTAGGATTGCAGTTTGCCCAACCCTTCAACTGTCCGTGGTTCCAAGTTTAGGAAACTGGTATGGACAGCCCTCTCCAACTCCACATTTAGTGGTGAGCAGGCAATAACACAATAAAATATATAAATAGATGAACTCACCCTACGCATTTCACCTGATTGGAACGACTTCTTCAAGGATTTAACAGCAATCATAAACCGCATCTTTATTCACAGATTAACTTAGAAGTTACCAATAGAAATTCAAAAAGAGGAGCAGTAAAAAAGGTATATATTTCTTCTATATTTAATAAATAATAACATTAATATATTAATATAGATTTTACTGAACCTCTTTTATTTTTTTTTATTTTTTATTCGATTGATTACTTCTTCTCGATCTGTGAACCAAATGGTACAAAATGATCCTATCAGTGTGCTGCAAAATATATAGAAAATATTTTTATTATTGTATATTTTGCAGTACACTATAGCACATTTTCACACCATTTTGTTCATCTGAATAGTTTTTCCCGAAATGATTGCATGGATGAAATTAATCAGAGCAAAATACCAGATGGATAAAACTCGATTCTCCAGAAACATATTTATTTTTTTGGGGGGAGTGGGCAAATCTGTTTGTTTTTTTTACGCCGCATATAAGTCTCCTATACATTGCTATTTGCGATTTATTTTAAGGCTTTTGCCGTTTTTAGAAGCACCAGAGCACAGATTATATATATATATATATATATATATATATATATATATAAATATATATATATATATGTTCTCTTCAATAAGTTTTCATCATGGAACTTTCATCAGGACAAGTATGTCAAACATATTTCTGCTGTCCTCAGACAAGGCAGGCAGTTTACATGATGCACTGTCAGTCAGCGTGGATTGGGTTAGGCGGTGGCAGGCCGACTAAATCTAGAACCATCAAATCAATCTATGTCTGACCCAGGGCCGTCTTTAACATAGATTGGACCCTGGGCAAGCATTTGTTTGGGGCACCTGCATCCTGCCATCCCTCGCCCTCCCCCGAAACTTTCACTCTCTGGCATGCAATCACGCCCTCCACCCCAACACAGTGGCAGAACTAATGTAGACAGGGCCCTGGTGCAAGACATTGTTTTGAGCCACCCCTCTAGCGCAAGAGCAGAGAAAAGATAGATCCTCATCTTTTGTACAATTCCCACGATGCTATGCCAGCTGGGGATCTACCATTTGACCATTCTTGCAGGGCTGTATTTGTGAGCAGTGTTTGTGCATTTGAATGTGAGCATGTTGTTGTATACAGTATGTGTGTGCACGTAGGGTGTAGTATTGGTGTTTAAGTGTAGGGATGTGTTTCTATATACTTTTTGAGTTTGAATTCAATGTGTTTGTATGTAATGTTTGCAGGGGTGTGGTTGCATGTTGTGTTTGATTGCCTTGATGAATGATATACATTGACAGATATACATACACATTAGCACACTGATACATGCAAACATCTGGACACATGCACACACTGACAAAGACTGGCGTATAGACACACAGCCACATACATAAATACACGTGCACACACAGAGATAAAGACACTGGCACATCCACACACAGAGATACACACTTACACACCGACACAGATATATACACAAATACATGTGTATTTGTGTGCAGTGTTGGTGTAGGAATGCTGAGATGTATGCATTGTCACACAGATGCACTCTCACACAAACAGTGATACACACAGGAACACAGATACACATGCAGTGGTGTATTTGTGTGCATTGTTAATGTTGGAATGCAGGGTTGTATTTGTGTGCAATGTTAGATGGGATGTATGCATTGCCACACGCACAGATACACACTTACACACACAGCGTCAGATACACACACACACAGTGTCAGATACACACTTACACACACAGTGTCAGATACACACACACAGTGTCAGATACACACACACACAGTCAGATACAAACACTGGCACAAACACAGCCAGATACACACACACACAGTGAGATACACACACACACACACACACACACAGTGAGATACACACACACACACACACACACACACACACACAGTGAGATACACACACACACACACACACTCAGATACACACACACACACATACAGTCAGATATACACACAGTCAGATATACACACAGTGAGATATACACACACAAAGAATCAGTCAGATACACATACACATACAGTGAGATACACATACATACACACACACAATGAGATACACACACACACACACAGATACACATACAGTCAGATAAACATACATACACACACAGAGTCAGATACACATACAGCCAGATACACATACATACACACACACAGTCATATGAATTCACATAGTTTAGTCACCCTCCTTACCTTTACAGAAGTGTGGCTTCCCTGTAGTCCAGTGGGAGCATGATGGCTGAGATTGATGGGAGTCTTCTTCTTGGTCTGTACCTCCTCCTTCTCTCCATGTATGTCTAATCCTCCCCAGCGGCACTCTGTTAAATGGGAGGAAGTGACCTCACAACACTTCCTCCCAGCAGGCTGGAAGACAGGGGCTCGGTCAGGAGCTCTCTTAAAGGGCCGGGGCCCCTGATTACATCACCTGCTGCAGCCCACTGGGATATTTCTCAGTATCCCGGTGGGCTGTTCAGACCTGGCTGCGGACAGGGGGCCCACAGGGCAGCTGCTTTGGGCCCCCCAGGAGCAACTGGGCCCTGGGCAGCTGCCCTGTTTGCCCCTTGTTAAAGACGGCCCTGGTCTGACCACACTGTCACCTCCTGGTGTTCACCAAAAATAGGCCAATGCATTTAAATACAAAGCAACGTACTTCAATTTTTTATTTGTTAGCTGTTGGAAATTGAACTAATGTGCTGCTTGGTTCCTACAAACATTGGCAGAATGGAGACACCTTCATAAACACTTGGACTTGGACATATAGACATACATATGCAGGCACATTCTTCATTACACTGTTGCTTTAGTTCATTGAGGTTTGCAGGCATTTGTTTATACTTGGCTCTCGTAAGGTCCCGCCATAGCATTTCATTCGGGTGAGGTCTGGACTTTGACTGTGCCATTGTAACACCTTGATTCTTTTCTTTTTCAGCCATTATGGCCATACATCCCTACTTTGGTCTTGTCTTCCTAAATGACATTGTTCCAGATATCATGTGGTTTGTCCAGATGCAACTTTGCAAACCTCTCTCTATTTAGATTGAAGAGGCTTTCTCCTAGAAACCCTTGCAAACAAACCATACTTGTTCAGTCTTTTTCTAATTGTACTTTAATGAACTTTAACATTTAAACATGCTAACTGAGGCCTGTAGAGTTTGAGATGTAACTCTTGGGTGTTTTGCAATTTTTCTGAGCATTTCATCTTATGACCTTGGAGTGAATTTTCTGGAACATCCACTCCTGGGGAAATAGGCAACACACTTGAATGTTTTCCACTTTTGAATAATATTCATCACTCTAGAATGCTGGACTTTAAATTGTTTAGAAATGGCCTTCTAACCCTTTCCAGTTTTGGCAGGAACAATTGCTTCTCTAAGATCATTGCTGGTGGTTTTCCTCCTTGGTTTTGTGTTAACGCACACCTGAATGCTCCAGACCAGCAAACTGCTAAAACGTTGGCTTTTATAGAGGTGTTCACACTTGCTGATGATCAATTAATGATCAATTAATCAAGGACATTTGTCTGATACTTAGCCTCTTAATTCCTACGGAAGCAGTAAGGGTGTACTTAGATTTTCACACATGGCTTCTCCTTTTTTGGCTTTATTTATGTTAAATAAATCATGACATGGTGTACTATGTTATGTGTTGTTCATCTGAGCTTGTATTTACCTAATTTTAAGACCTGTTAAGGAACAGATGATTGTTATGTTCTGATATATAAAACCGTAACATTTAAAGAGGGTGTACTTTCTTTTTCCCATGACTGTATGTAAAATGTTTGATGTATGTGACTAGATGTCTGAATGCGACAAGTTTGAGGTATTTGATTGGATGAGTGAAGGTCACTGGAAAAGTGGGTGAGGGCTAAGGGCTAGGTGTGTGTACGTGTGGAGGCAGCTTGTGGTGTTGCATGTGTGAGAGTAGGCTACTTCTATGTTGCATGTTTCTAGGGATGCTGCTTGTGGGGTTGAGTGTTTGTGCATGTGGGGGGTAGGCTGCTTGTAGAGTTGCACGTGTATGAGGGAGGATGTTGTGGGGCCGTGTATGTTTGTGTGTATCTGGCTGTTTGCAGTGTAATGTGTTTGTGTGTGTGTGTGTGCATGTGAATAGGGGTTGATGTGGATAGAAACTACAGTGTGTTTAGGGGATAGGGACTGTAGAACGTGTTTGGTTGGGATGGGGCAGTAGGGTGTGCCGGATATAGGATGTTGTGTTTGGTGGGGGGCAGCAGGGGACTATATTTGGGGGCTATACAGTGGGGGATACAGGCTTTAAGGGCAGTACATTTTTTTGTGGAGGGAAAGAGCAATAGTGTGTTTTTGGGTTGTAGTGTATGTGTGCAGGGGTTTAGGGGTTGTACTGTATGTGTGCAATGAAATAGGCGCTGTAGTGTATTGTGGGACGATAGGGACTGTAGTGTATGTTGAGTGGGTCAGAGTGATTGTTGTGTTTGTGTGTGTGTGTGCGCATGAATATATAAAGTTAAGTTTAATTATCTTCATTCTTGCTTCTGGAGTTGCAGACCACTCATATTGCTCTTCCAGCAGTTAACATGGCACCGCTTACAGGAGAAATACATGTGGCCTGCATCCTCCAAGGGTGCAAACAGCAAGCTCCTTGCTCTTCCCGACATTAGAATGGGCTTGTTAGTGAGGGAGATCTTTGATCTCTCCACCAGTCGTGCCATTCCACTCCTGCTTGCTGTGTTGAGGTCATGACCTTGTGACAGTACTGTCTGGTGTGCATGCAGGGTATGAGGGCACTGTCTGAGATGTGTATTGTGACGAGAGCAATCTCGCCACATTGCATTGGAGAATCCTGGCTGCCCGCCTCCTGCCTTTGGACTATGGCCCTGGGAGATTGGGCCCTTTAAAAACAGTATTCGGCCATACCAGAGTGTATGTCACTCATTCTGGCCCTTTAAATACAGTGGGGCCATTCGGTACTTGCCCTGTGTGAGCGGTGATACCCCCAGATAGCTATGCCATGGAGCCTATTCATATAATGAAAGACTATGGGAAAGGCTCCATGGCAATTGAACTGTGTGAATAGGATCTGAGCGCTATTCGGTAGTTTTGTACGCTCAGATTCCAGCTATCTGGGGATATGTGAAATGTCTGTGTGTTATGTGTAAAGATGTGTAAAAGACGACTTTATGTATTTTTAAAGAATTTTATGTGTTTCTGTAACCATGTGGTTAATGGAGTCTGCCTCTAGCCCTGGATAATTGGATTACTTTCCCCTTTGTCTCCAGGATAGAGGCCTCTGTAAAACCTGTCTAAACCAGATTGCCATGCGGCCAGTAAGGGACAAAAGATACTTTTACTAACTTTTGAACCCCTGGTCTGATTCATGCCATTTTTTAAAATGTTGTTCCCCTGAATGGATTGATTGTGAATATGTAATTATGTGAATGTGATGTATGGTTTTAGAGTTATGAATGTTAGGTAAAAAGTATGTTAAACTGTAAATGTTCTGGCCAGCAGATAATTGAGCTATGTATATTGCTAAAACTCAATTATCTAGCCTGGCCCAGAGAAGGTTTGTGTTGCATAAATTGTGAGTTCTGTGTGCCAGTAAATCAGTCTAGTTCCTGTTTAACCCTCAAAGTGAAGTGTCGTCTCATTATTGGGGGAGGATTTATTGCATGCTGTTCCAGTTTGACTGCTAGGAGTGCAAACCTATTCGTATGGTTCCTATTCAACTGTCTACAGCATTCAGAGGCTTGAGAGGATTCATATGCTTCTCTGATTCGGTGATTGTGGTGTCGGCTAGAGTGCTTGGAGGCCTCAGGAAGCGCTAGGAGCATCCTTTAACGGAGGTACCCAGTCGGGGTGCCAGGCGATCCGTTACATGTATAAAAGTACTATCAGCCTGGGATTGGTCTGATTTCAGGCACACTCTATCTAAGATTGGTATAATTTGGGGTATGAGGGCACAATCCTTCTGGGATTGGTTTTATTGGAGTTGTAAGGGTACTCTATTGGTCGGGGGTTTAAAATGATCTTTAATAGGTGCAGCCATATTTAGAGTGGTGGAAATTACATAATTGTAGTATGAGATAGCTTGAGAGAGACAGTAGAAGGTAGAGACTGGAGAGAGGAAGAGAAGTGACAAATTAAGGGAGCTCAGATATCTAATAACCTGAGATGTTCTAGATTTAATGTTGCGTGAGGGGCGCATTGACAGTGCTGGGAAGACTATTGTGGTCGGACAAAGAGAGAAAGGTGTGTTAGAAAAGTTAGAGACAGAACATGAGTTGGAAAGGACAAGATCAAGGGTATTACTGTCTCTGTGTGTAGGGGAGTTAGTCCATTGAGTAAGGCTAAATAAGGAGGTCATAGATGGAGATCTAGATTCTATTGAATTCTTAGGTTGGTTAATCGGGATCTTGAAGTTGCCAAAGATGTGAAAAAGGAATTTCAGAGGAGGGAAAGTAAAGAAGCCAAATAAAAAATGATCAAGGAATAGCCAATGGGACGGTACATAAAGGCAACCTAAGAGAGGATTGAAGAGACTTCAGGAGAGGAAAAAGAGAGAGAAGAACAAGGGGGCGATGGTCGAAGGAACAGTGAAGAAAGAGCAAAAACCCTACCCCTCCTTCACGCCTACCATTGCATGACCTAGAGGTAGTGTGAGGTGAGTATGAGGATATTGTAATATGATTGTTGCTGGCATGACGGGATTATCAAGCAGGGGGTGATAAAGGTGTTATGGTCCTAAGAATGTCTGACAGTCACTAGAGGCATGTTTTTCAACAAATGTAAACACTATTATTTCTGAGAATTAGCAATGTTTTACATTTACTGTGAAAAAGGACAGCATATATGTATGAAAGCCACTGCATTAAAATGTATTTGTTTCAGTGCTTAGAGTCCCAGTAATGTATTTTAATCCATGTCAGCAACAATACTGCTCTTTGTGTTTATATATAGGAAACAAATCAAAAATAAATTTCTATCTATTTTATTTAAAACCTCTGTCTGTAGTGAATTGTTCAGCCCAAATAAATAAAGGTTTTTTTTTGCTCATTATTCTTGGCAAACACTATGTACTATTTTATAACAGATATGATGCCTGCCAAATAGACAGAGAACAAAATATTCTGCCTTAGAGGACACTAACAAACGCTACAATTTATGATTCAAGTTGTGCCATTTTATTTATCAAGTTACATAATCTTGTGAATAGAGTATGTTGCACAAGTATTCGTTCTAAAGTCCATTTTTTTCACATTTATGCTTGCCTTTCTCATGCAGGCACTGCACACATACAATCCTACAATCCTTTTTTACTGCACGAATATATACTATTTTTTTATGTGTAATAAACCAAAAAAAACAAGTACATTTTATATACATTTATAATGCTCCTGTGTTTCAGTTGAACAGATCTTTTATATATTTGTAAATGTTCTGTAAATATAAATAAATTACAATTATACTCTCTATTACACCAATATGTTGGTTAATAAAAGGATAAAAAGTCACATTTTCCATAAGACAACGGAACCTATTTGGCCCTAAATCTCCTTTTTTTGTTTTCTCCAGCAGTTTTTGAAAATTCTATCAGATAGCGCTAGGTTCTATAAAAGTGCAGAAAAACCATAGAAGCATCTGCTACAGCTTGCAGGACCCTGGTGAGGTGCCCCGCCATTGTAAAAATGAAACGGCTTTAGATAAGTTTGACTTCGTGCATGGCGTCTGCTGGGTTCCTCTTCCAACCTCCAATGCCATCACCAGAGCCAAATATTCCTAAGAAAGAATTTCCAATGACCAATGAGCTAAGTCTTGCAGGGCTTAACACACAAGTGCTAACAGAAGTTCCTACTTTGGAACTTTAGTGATGTTAGTGGAGTCTGGGAGCGGTGCCCAGTACACCCCACCAAAGAAATCCAACTATTTGAAAACTGTTTTACTCCTTACAATGCAAACAAATAAGATAGTGTAAGGAACTGTTATAGGTTCTTTAACTGACTGGGGTCCACATGGTTGGCCAACCATCTCTTTAACTGCAGAAGCCAGCTATTTATGGCCAAACTCTTGTTGTCTCATCCGGTTGGGAGCATTAGACAGAGAGACAACGTTTCTGGTGCGATCAGACAATTTGTCAATTTATTGGTAGAAAGACAGGATTTATATAGGTTTCATTTCAACAGATCTTTATGAGTGGCACAGAATCAAAATAATACTAACAATTGATTGGTTACTACGTTATCGCTCAACATCCAGACTTCTGATGTGTACCATGTGCTGTTTTTGCTAATGTGTTAAATGTTTAACCTTGTAAATGCTGATTACCTAATAAACTCTTAATACTCTTATGTTTATAATTTTATCACTTCAAACTTATCACACTGCACCAGGGCCGGCCCAAGACATGATGCCTGGGTCCAAGTATAATATGCTGCCACCCCCTCCTCCCCCCACGCCAAAAGCACGTCAACATCCATCATGTTATGCAGTGTGTGTAGTAAATACAATGTATGTTTGTGTAGTAGATGCAGTCATGGATGCTGTCTGTTTTTCTGTCGTGGATGTAGTGTGTATTGTATGCAGTGTGTGTGCTGACTGCATTGTCTGTGTGTATGGAAGTGGATGCAGTGTCTGTGTTTTGTGTAGTGTGTAGTGCATGCAGTGTTTGTGTGATTGATGCATTGTCTGCGTAGTTGATGCAGTGTATGTGTAGTGGATGTAGTGTTTGCATATGTAGTAGTGTCTGTGTAGTGTTGGATAAGTGCTGGGGGGTAAGCATTTTAAATTAAATCATGCTTATCCCCCTCTCCCTGCCTCTTAACTGTGGGCTGAAAGGGGGGCACAGTGTGTAGAAAGGTGACAGTATAGGTGGACAGTGTGTAGGAAGGTGACATTATAGGAGGGCAGTGTGTAGGAAGGCGACAGTTTGGGGAGAAGTGTGTAGGAAGGTGACAGTATGGGGGGCAGTGTGTAGGAAGGCTATGGGGAAAGGCTGTGAGGGTGACAGTGTGGGGGAGCAGGCTGTGTGGGGTGACAGTGTGGGAGTGCAGGATATGGAGGGGACAGGCTTAGGATAGCAGAGTGTGGGGGGGACAGGCTTGGGATAGCAGAGTGTGGGGGGGGGGCAGGCTTGGGATAGCAGGCAGTGGGGGACCGGGTGTGCGGGGGGACGCTTTGGGATAGCAGGGTGTGGGAGGGCAGGCTTGGGATAGCATGGTGTAGGGGATAGGGTATGGGTATAATTATTATAATTTTCTACTATCATATTTTAAAATGTATGCTAAAAAAAACACGGGTCTGAGTAACCATATTTGCACTTGCTACTTGTCACATATATGTTTTATTCATTAATTCCCTCCTTCCACTTTCTTTCATTGTCCTCCCTAATATGGCTGACACACAGGGCCGGCCTTAGGCCTTTAGACGCCCTGTGCGAAAAATCTTCACAGCGCCCTCCCCTGTCATCCATGTATAGTGTGTGTATAGGAATGTAGTGATTGTATAGGCGATTTATTAAATTATTAATGATTTAAAAACAGATATTAATTCCTTCTTTCCTGTTGTTACCTAGTTGGGAGAGGGACATGGTAATCTGAATCTTGTCTGCCCCTCCACTGGGTACAGACCATGGGTAACTGTCTCGCAAGTTCAGGGGCTTGCAGTGGTAATATGCGGCAATTCAGTGGTCATCTGCGGCAGCGCTCTGATTGGCCCGAGCTAGGAAGAGAGCTACTTATGGTCTGCAGCCAACAGAAGTGCAGGCCAGAATTGCCAGACTGCCTCCCCTACATTACAGAGGAACAGACTAAGTATGTCACATAATACTGTGAGTGGTTTTGCTTTGGAGCTCTGGATTATACTTATTTACCTTGATCTCTTTGGAATAAAATTATTTAGTAATGCGCTGTTTCTTCATTTTTCTAAGAGCTCCACAGAAACAAAAAGCCCTCACAGTGGTGTGGTGTGTGCCAGTTTATCACAGAGCTCCACAACAATAAAACTCACGGTAATGTGGAACTCTGTGACAAGCTCAAACACTACACAACAAAACAACACTGAGTAATGTGCCTATTAGTGTATCACCGAGCTCCCTAACTATAAAACACAGTAATACAGTAACACAGTAACACAGTGAGTAATGTGCATTTTATATACCAGAGCTCCACTGTAATACATCTCACTATAATATGATGTACTGTTTGTGTTGTCTGTGTATGTGATAGTAGGCGTGATGACTGTGTGTGATATGTATGCTATGTGTTGGCTGTGTGTGATATTTGTAATGGGTGGATTAACTGTGTATAATATGCGTGTGTGTTGGTTGTAGGTGATATTTTTGCTGGGTTTATTGGCTGTGTGTGATGGGTATTTATTTCAGCTAAAAATACGCATTTAGGCCTATGTGTGAGTCCCACAGTCAGATGCACACAGTTATACATATACACTGTCAAATACAGCCACCTGCACACAGTCGCAGGCATATAGTCACACACACAGGATCAGGCAGAAACACACAGGTACAGACAGTCGCACACATACACAGTTACAGGCAGATAAATACAAATACACACAATTACAGGTAGACAGTTACACACCCAGGTACAGACAGACAGACATGTACATACAGCCACACATACATTCTTACACACACACTCTTACATGCAGTCACACACACACAGGCAAACATCCACACACACAGGCAGACATACACACACACAGGCAGACATCCACACACAGGCAGACAGGCAGACACACACACACACAGGTAGACAGCCACACACACAGGCAGACAGCCACACACACAGGCAGACAGTCACACACACACACACACACACACACAGGCAGACATCCACACACACAGAGGCAGACAGCCACACCACAGAGACAGACAGCCACACACACACACACACACACACACACACACACACACACAGAGGCAGGCAGGCAGACAGCCACACACAGGCAGACAGCCACACACACACACACACACACACACACACACAGGCAAACAGCCACACACAGGCAGGCACACACACAGGTAGACAGCCACACACACAGGCAGACAGCCACACACACAGGCAGACAGTCACACACACACACACAGGCAGACATCCACACACACAGGAAGACATCCACACACACAGAGGCAGACAGCCACACACACAGAGACAGACAGCCACACACACACACACACACACACACACACACAACAGAGGAAAGCAGGCAGACAGCTACACACAGGCAGACAGCCACATACACTGCAGACAACCACACACAGAGGCAGACATCGCCACACACAGAGGCAGACATCACCACACCCACAGACAGACAGACCACCACACAAAGAGGCAGACATCACCACACACACAGACAGACAGACATTTCACCCACAGGAAGATATCCACACACAGAGGCAGACAGTCACACACACAACATACTCTATCCACACACACACAGACAGTCACAACATACTCTATCCACACACACACACACAGGCAGACATCCACATACACAGGAAGACATCCACACACACAGAAGCGGACAGCAACACACACACACACACACACAAAAAAAGGCAGACAGCTACACACAGACACACACACACACACACAGGCAAACAGCCACACACAGGCAGACACACACACAGGTAGACAGCCACACACACAGGCAGACAGCCACACACAGGCAGACAGTCACACACACACACAGGCAGACATCCACACACACAGGAAGACATCCACACACACAGAGGCAGACAGCCACACACACAGAGACAGACAGCCACACACACACACACACACACACACAACAGAGGAAGGCAGGCAGACAGCTACACACAGGCAGACAGCCACATACACTGCAGACAACCACACACAGAGGCAGACATCGCCACACACAGAGGCAGACATCACCACACCCACAGACAGACAGACCACCACACAAAGAGGCAGACATCACCACACACACAGACAGACAGACATTTCACCCACAGGAAGATATCCACACACAGAGGCAGACAGTCACACACACACACACACACACACACAGGCAGACATCCACATACACAGGAAGACATCCACACACACAGAAGCGGACAGCAACACACACACACACACACAAAAAAAGGCAGACAGCTACACACAGACACACACACACACACACACACACACACAGGCAGACAGTCACACACACACAGGCAGACAGTCACACACACACACACACACACACACACACACAGACAGTCAGACAGTCACACACACACACACACACAAGCAGACAACCACACATAGTTACCTCTGTTCCTTGGGGGAGCAGAAAGGCAGTCCAGCTCCTGGAGACTGGTTGTTAGGGAAGCAGGGACTCTTTCCTGCTTCCCATGCTGCAGTTACCCAGAACATTTAGCCCTGCCCCACCGTGATTTTTGCTCCGCCTCCGCCGCACGGTAAGCTCCGCCCCGTCTCAGTTAGCTCCTCCCCCGCCACATAGTTGGGCGATGTAAAAAAAAATTATAATCCCAGTCGGCCATGTGTGAGCTGTGTCGGCCACTCGGCGCCCCCTGCTCCATGGCGCCCTGTGCGCCCGCACAGTTCGCACACCCCTAAGGCCGGCCCTGCTGACACATGTTTTATATTATAATAAAGTTTACAAATTTTTTACAATTGGTCATGTGACCATGACGTCATTTTGGCGCCAAAATAAAGTAATGAGACCTATATAAAGCCAATGTTGTCAGGTTTATCCACTTGAGAAAGCACTGAGGGGAGAAACACATTGTGGTATTTTAATTGCTGTATTTTATTAATGGTATTTTGGCCACTTACAACTTGTGAGTCAGCCATTTAACTCTTTTATTTATTTTTACCTGGGTTTTTATTGTTCAAGTTACATTTTTACTCCAAGGAATCCTTGGTGGGGATTATACCACTCAAGCTTTATCCATTGAGCAGTCTGCCTGCTCAATAAAATGTGAGTAACCACTTGGTATTTTATTATTTCACCTCTGGTTTTTATACAAGAAGCACTATTATTGTTTCTTTTATATTTCATATGGACCTTATACCAACACGATATCTATCTACTACAAAATTTCACGTATCCCATAAGTGGGGATTGTACCACTGTATGCCATTCACACTAGAGCTAGTCTTATAGCTCTGGAAAACGTGAGTAGGACCATATAGACCTCTTACAAAATAGTACCTAGTACCTGTTGGGATATACTGCACCATTATTTGCTGTCTTTTTTATTTTTTCATACGGATCTCATGAATATCCCATGCCCATACCTTACTGAGGAATACTTCCCCTGACAAGATTGTGATTGACTTCTTATACAAGGCTTCATTTGGACTTTTTGCTGTATTCATCAGGCATAGACTCTTTGGACTTACTTTTTGGACTCCTGATTATTATTCATTATCTATATTTCAAACTCTTTTTGTTTTTTTATCTTGTATGTATTCTCTCTTATGTAGTGTCTTGTATATATGCTTGTATAGATTATAATCAGTTTTTTTTCACCGGTGGCGCCGCCTCCCCCTCCACCTTTTTTTGCTTTGTCTACTCTATACGGCCTGTGAGGGAGCCCTATTTTTCAAGTGTGCTGCCTTATATTTATCTCTGTAAGGTCTAGTATATTAGCGCTGATCCTTTGTACATATTTATACTGAGATCATATACCTTTATAGTAATCAAAGAATCAAAAAAATGCTACATAAACCTGAGAGGTTCCTTCTGTTGGCGTCAGTACTGATATCAGCAGAGGGTTTTTCCAACTCACACAGTATAAAGTACTCTGTGAGCACTCTGTACTATGTGATTGCTGCTTGACATGGAGATCTTCCTTTTATGCTGCAGCTTATGCATGCTGTCTCTGCAGATCACACAGCGATTGGTGCCGGCAAAGTCCATGGCCAATCACTGTGCAGAGGGGCATACAGGGAGATCGTTTCAAACCCTGGGGGGTCTCCCTCTCTCTGAGGCAGGCTCAAAATCACCTCATTTAAGCATGAACACCCAGTCTCCACTCCTTAAAAAAATCGTTAAAAACCCACTTCTGTCCTCCCCCCTGGCCCCCACCCCTGCGCGGTGGGTGGGGGCACTAATAAAAATAAAATAATAAGGGGGGGGACCTACTGTCCTCCCCCCCGGCCCCCACCCCTGCGCGGTGGGTGGGGGCCCTAATAAAACAATGAGGGGGGGGACCTACTGTCCTCCCCCCGGCCCCCACTCCTGCGTGGTGGGTGGGGGCCCTAATAAAACAATAAGGGGGGGGACCTACTGTCCTCCCCCCCGGCCCCCACCCCTGCGCGGTGGGTGGGGGCCCTAATAAAATAATAAAAGGGGGGGGGGACCTACTGTCCTCCCCCCTGGCCCCCACCCCTGAGCGCTGGGTGGGGGCCCTAAATAAAGATAGGGGGGGACCTACTGTCCTCCCCCCTGGCCCCCACCCCTGAGCGGTGGGTGGGGGCCCTAAATGAACCCCCCCCCATCAAGGTGACTAGGGGTCCCAAGCCCCTAGTCACCCCCCCCCCACCCCAAAACATTCTAACCCCTACCTACCCCCCTCACCCTAAAAATAGTGAGGGGGGAATAAAATAACTAACCTGTAAAAAAAAAATAATTAAACTTACCATTTGACGTCTTCTTTTTTCTAAATTCTTCTTTCTTCAGCCCCCAAAAAGGCCAAATAAAAATCCATCATACCCGTCGCACTTTAAAAAAAAAAAAAAAAAAAAAAAACGAGCGCAAAAGAAAATTAATCCATGTTCACCCATGGAGGTCACGCCGCGTACTGAGCTCCGCAGGGCGGATCAAGGCTTATATAGCCTTGCCCCGCCCTGCAATTAGGCTTAGAACACACTGATTGGTTGGTTTAAGCCAATCAGAGTGCTCTGTGTCATTTTACAAGCGTGGGAAAATTCCAAAGAACTTTCCCACGCTTGTAAAATGACACAGAGCACTGTGATAGGATGGTTTTCAAGCCATCCAATCACAGTGCTCTGTGTAATTTTACAAGCTTGGGAAAGTTCTTTGGAATTTTCCCACGCTTGTAAAATGACACAGAGCACTGTGATTGGATGGCTTGAAATCCATCCTATCACAGTGCTCTGTGTCATTTTACAAGCGTGGGAAAGTTCTTTGGAATTTTCCCACGCTTGTAAAATGACACAGAGCACTGTGATTGGATGGCTTGAAAACCATCCAATCACAGTGATCTGTCATTTTACACAGCGTGGGAAAGTTCTTTTGAATTTTCCCACGCTGTGTAAAATGACACAGAGCACTCTGATTGGCTTAAACCAAGCAATCAGTGTGTTCTAAGCCTAATTGCAGGGCGGGGCAAGGCTATATAAGCCTTGATCCGCCCTGCGGAGCTCAGTACGCGGCGTGCCCTCCATGGGTGAACATGGATTAATTTTTTTTTGCGCTCGTTTTTTTTTTGTTTTTTTTTTAAAGTGCGACGGGTATGATGGATTTTTATTTGGCTTTTTTGGGGGCTGAAGAAGGAAGAATTTAGAAAAAAGAAGACGTCAAATGGTAAGTTTCATTTTTTTTTTTACAGGTTAGTTATTTTATTCCCCCCTCACTATTTTTAGGGTGAGGGGGGTAGGTAGGGGATAGAATGTTTTGGGTGGGGGGGGGGTGACTAGGGGCTTGGGACCCCTAGTCACCTTAATGGGGGGGGTTCATTTAGGGCCCCCACCCACCGCTCAGGGGTGGGGGCCAGGGGGGGGAGGACAGTAGGTCCCACCCCTTATTATTTTATTAGGGCCCCCACCCACAGCGCAGGGGTGGGGGCCAGGGGGGGAGGACAGTAGGTCCCCCCCCTTGTTATTTTACTAGGGCCCCCACCCACCGCGCAGGGGTGGGGGCCAGGGGGGGAGGACAGTAGGTCCCCCCCTTGTTATTTTATTAGGGCCCCCACCCACCGCGCAGGGGTGGGGGCCAGGGGGGGAGGACAGTAGGTCCCCCCCCCTTATTATTTTATTAGGGCCCCCACCCACAGCGCAGGGGTGGGGGCCAGGGGGGGAGGACAGTAGGTCCCCCCCTTATTATTTTATTAGGGCCCCCACCCACAGCGCAGGGGTGGGGGCCAGGGGGGGAGGACAGTAGGTCCCCCCCCTTATTATTTTATTAGGGCCCCCACCCACAGCGCAGGGGTGGGGGCCGGGGGGGAGGACAGTAGGTCCCCCCCCTTATTATTTTATTAGGGCCCCCACCCACCGCGCAGGGGTGGGGGCCAGGGGGGAGGACAGTAGGTCCCCCCCATCTTTAACCCCCGCGCGGGGGGGGGGGGGTTATTAGGTGTTTTTTGTTTTTTTTTTACAGTGAGCAGCCACAGGCTGCTCACTGCTTACTAGACATGCCCCTACTCGCGGTATAGCGAGTAGGGGCATATTATTTACTAATACTAAGTAATCTTTACTTAGTATTAGTACATTTGGCTTCAAGACCAATTTAGGTCTTTCAGCCTTTTAGTAGATAGCTCCCTGATACCGTGGGAATTAGGGAGTTATCTACTAAGCGGCTGCAAGATGCAGCCACAGCAATGAATAGGATCGGAGTTTCATTCATTAGAATGAAATTCCGATACGATCAAAGTACCGAATTGCATCCTAACACCAATGGAGAAACAGTGCTCATTCTGTTAGGATGCAATTCGGCAGTTTTGCCGGCGTTCTGTCTAAGTGACAGGACTTTCGGCAATACTGACAGGAAGCATTGTGGGAACTGGGAGGAAAGCTAGGGATCATGGGAAAATTGCTTTGACCAGCGGAAATGAAGCACACTTTGCTCCTCCGCTGGTCAGAGCTGGTCAAGCGGAGGAATCCTCCATAAGGCAAAGAGTCCCTACTTTGTCTTATAATTTTAAAGAAAACTAAAGAAGACAGGAAGAAAAGAATAACAGATCTTGAGAGAGGCGGAGAAGAGGAAGAGATTGAGGAAAGGTAAGTTCGGCATGACAGTGCCGCTTTAAGTGGTTAATCAGGACTGTCCCAATCAAATTTAAGCTGTTGGTAACTATGCTTTAGTAAGTATATATCTTACAGATGATAGTGTTTTCAGCACAGTTGCATTAGATGTGTTATGATTGATTGGATTAGCACTAGGTGTTGATTTAGACTTGATACTTTTAGGACCTTGACATTTTGGCTTTTTTTATGTGGTTATTTTAACGCAAACAGGGTAGACTGGCCCCCAGCTTTGCATCCAGACCTGTCCCGGTCCCAGTTGTATCGGTCTCCTGTCCAGCATGATTCTTCAGGGTAAGGTCTACCCACTGGAAAGTTAAATCATCTCTTCTGGCTTCTCCTTTTTCCAAGCAGGAAACAATTCCTCTGGGTGTTTCTGACACGGTCTTTACAAAAATACATTTGGCTCATAGGGTCAAGTGATTCAACTGTTGACACACAGGTCCGCCAGCCATTAGCCCTCACCCCAAAAAAAAGAGACTACACTCATGTTCAGGGGGCAAGAGTAGCCAAGATTCTTTATTAAACACAAAGACTAGCCTCTGACAACCCAACATTCAACTTATAGGGAAACAACCATTTTATGGTTATAGATGCAAATGTATGCATATTACCTCGCTTAATCATTCTTACAACAATGGAAACAGAGAAGGACTTCAATGACAATGACACTCTCAGATGACGACCCTCTTTTATATAAACATGGGCTAGACAGAGAATGAGGATATTTTCTCTTATTTAAACAGTTTTAGGAAATTCCGTATGGTTTGTCAAACTACTTGACTATACTTAACTAAAGCTGGAAGGACTAGACACATCATTTACATGCACTATAACCATAAAAATAAGATGAAGTGAATATGGTGCTTAGCATCCCTTTAAGTAAAATAAGTTTACATAACAGCCATCGGTCATATTTGTGAAGAAGTTGATGGAGTATATTTCCAAAATTCATCTGAAATTGCTATGGATATGGTTTGTGTACATGGCGCGTGAGTTGTGAGATGTGCTTGTAGCCCAAGTCACGGGAAACCTGCAGGGGGAGGCTCGGCCTCTCTGGGGGCTGGCTCAGTCTCTCCAGGGCTGGCTCGGCCTCTCCGGGGGCTGACCAATTACTGCTTCCTATCTATCTGCCTCATTACCCTCCTTATCTCTTTCTATTGTCCTTTCTAGCAGGACTTATAAAATACACGGCACCTTGGGTACAAACAGGATTAGTTTGGGACACCCACAAACTTCTGGAGGAGGTTAACATGATTATGATAACTGGAGGATACTCCCCTTGCACTCAACATTATGTCATTTGAAAATGAACCCAGGGGTACCTATTCCTTGTAACGCTTATGTTATGACTGAATGTTGTGATCTCAAAGTACAGCTACATGCTATGCGTATTTCGTTCTCTATAGTGAGGCCTTCGTGCGCTCACTTGTATTTAATTTCTTCTGTAAACGTAAAAAAAAAAAAAAAGTGGCTATTAATCCTGCAGAATTTCATTAAAGTGTTATATGTGCCTATTTGTAGATTAAAGGAACACTAAAGTGTTAGGTGTAGATACAAATATCCATTTTGCTATCTATCCTAGCTGTTCAAATAAGGGTTAATTTGAACAAAGAATACATTTGGCATTTCATCTTCTATTGTCGGAAATAGGATTTATATAAAATCCTAGTTACGGAAAAAATACGGATTTCGAAATGTTCTTGTTAATTCTCCAAGATATCGGTATTTTGTAAATATCTGGTTTTAATCAAATATGTGATACGTTATATGATGAAAGATTATAACTAGAAACAGCTGTTTATAACTTGTGAAAAACAAATTATGTCACTAATGCTCATGGCCCCCACCGACATGAAAATGGGGTATATATGCATATGACTGTATAATAAAATTTGAATTGGTTATAGAACACATCTCTTGTCTTCTTGACTGATTCCCAGGATCCTGTCTATCACAGAGGGTGTGGCTCTAACAAAATATCCATCTAACTAAGAGAGTTTCGTGTATAGCTGATTTTATCCCCAACATTAGGAATACAAACCAGTGGGTCACATGAAAAATAATACAATACAGCTTTTTACATACATTGTTCCAGTGCCAAGGCTGCATTAGTGCTGCTCACCTCTCCACCTCCCACAATGTCATCGTGAAGGTATGGCCTCCTACGACATGATCCAATCCTAAGCTCCTTATAGAGGAGCATTGGAAACCTAATGTGCATGCATGCACATTCAAGCTTTTCCATAGCTAAGCATTGAATCCGTTATTTCCTGTGGGGGGCTTCTGCATCACGTGACCAGGTTTTACTCAGTCTGTGCGGTGGAAACACCTCCAATGGCTGTTAAACTGACTGGTGAGTTAATCCTTCAGGGATAAACATTGACGTTTTTGTTTGAAATAGATCTTTATTGATGCAACATGTGTATATAAAACGTTTTCATACGCAGAGAAATAGCTAATAAGAATCCAGTAACAATATTCATATAAAACATATCAGCCCCTAAACCTGGAGCCGTATTCAGGGGAGCCGTCATAGTTATGGTCCGTCATCTGAGAGTATTTTTACATAAATGGATCATGTTGTTATCCCGTAAGGCGCCTCCTGGAGGTGCACCGGGCACCGGCCGAGCGGCTCCCGGCAAAGGGAAATGAGTCAGGGTTGGGGATGAGGAGAGAGGTGGGAAATATTAACGTATTTGCAATGCTGCAATGTTTTACCATGAAGGGTTAAATTGACAGGACCACTGCACTCAGGCCATTTCGTTGAGATAAAGTGGCCAGGGTGACTTTAGTGAACCTTTAACCCCTTAAGGACCAAACTTCTGGAATAAAAGGGAATCAGGACATGTCACACATGTCATGTGTCCTTAACCCCTTAAGGACCAAACTTCTGGAATAAAAGGGAATCATGACATGTCACACATGTCATGTGTCCTTAAGGGGTTAAGGGGTTAAATAAGTGCAGATAGTTGCATATCAATAAGACAAAGGATTTTTCTTTTCTTTTGTCTTAACTATTGTCTCAGTGTGGCACAAATTTTATAATGCTTTGGTCTCATGGTAAAAAATGTGTCTGCAGTAAGGTCCAAATCAGACTTGTCTACTCCGGGTGGAGGGTGGAACGTGAACTTCTGGAGCAAACCGGTAAAGAATATGAAGAGTTCCATTCTGGCCAAGCTCTCTCCAGCACAGACCCGCCGTCCTGCAAAATACATGATAAAATGCTGTTATAAAACTCATATAATGAGCTTACCATATGTCTTATATAGATATAGATATATTCTATTTCCATCAGGGTTGCAGACATCCCAGCATGCAAAAATGCATTTCAGGAAGGTGGCTTCACCTGCTACAGCGCTCCCACGCACACAGATACACACTGGCACGTACACACACACACACACACACTCATATGCACACTGACACACAGACACACACACAGGGCTCGAGTCCTGCAGGAACGCATGGGAACAGTGTTCCTGCACTTTTTTTCACAGCAGGAACGCCGTTCCCATTGCTCCTGCAGGCACTAATTAGGGGGCGGCAATGTTTTGCCGTGTCATGGGGGGCCCAAGGGGTGGCCTGCTGTTTTCAAATTCCTTCAAATATACTTGTTTTTCCTGTGATTTGCAATAACCATTTGTGCGCTATCACCTTTGTCTATACTACAAGATTTTGGAGGTATAAGTACGTCTAACCCTAGTCTAGTCGTAGAGGTAGGATTTAAGGCAGTGCCCTTAAACGGCTCTGAAATTACACTGTGCTCTTATTAATATAATTTCATTGCAGCATTGCTCAAACAATATTTGACGTTTTTAAATTTGCTAGATTAGCCAAGGCAAATGACTTATAAATGTTGCTAACTGCTTTCCTTATGTACATTGTTTGTGGCTTCTTACAAAGTTGTTGTCATGTTTTATTTTTTTCCTTGTATAAACAATCCTTTATAAAACTATTTATTTCTTCATAAATCATAATTTCTTGTGGAAATCATGTAATACTATAATACCAGGGGTCAAGTCCTGGGGAATAAAGTGTGGGAACTCACTTGAGTTCCACCCTCACCCCACCACCACAAAAAAAACTTGCATGCATATATAAACACGTACACACACTCACAGACTCACAGACACACACACAGACTCACACGTACACACACACACAAACATACATACATACACATACACACTCACAGACACACACTCCCAGACACATACACACTCACACACACTCCCAGACACATACACACACACACACGCACACACACACACACACACGCACACATCCACTCACAGACACATACACACACATCCACTCACAGACACATACACACACACATCCACTCACAGACACACACACATCCACTCACAGACACACACACACATACACTCACAGACACACACACACATACACTCAGACACACACACACACACTCAGACACACACACACACACACACACACTCACAGACACACACACATACACTCACAGACACATACACACACACACACACTCACAGACATACACATAGACACATACACACACTCACGATACACACACACTCCCAGACACATACACACATACACACACACACTCCCAGACACACACACACACACACACACACACACACATACACTCACAGACACACACACTCACATACACTCCCAGACACATACACACACACACTCCCAGACACACACACACATACACTCACAGACACACACACATACACAAAAATTAATTGTATATATTTTTTTTCATTTCAAAATGTCCACCCAGCCTCCCTACCTGGAGAGCTGGCGTGGACCTGTCCCTGGGGTCCAGTGGGGCTTCAGTGCGGCCGGCTCTTGTCTCTCTGTGTCAGACGCGGCGAGGGAGCTGTGTTCTCTCTGCTCCCTCTCGCCGCGTGGGCTGTCTGCTGATGCCGGGAGCCGGAAATGACGTCATATTCCGGCTCCCAGCATCAGCAAACGGCGCGCGGCGAGAGGGAGCAGAGAGAACACAGCTCCCTCGCCGCGTCTGACACAGAGAGACAAGAGCCGGCCGGGGGGGTCCTTCAGGTGGCCATTAGGCCAACTCTTGGGCCCCCCATGACAGGGGGAACACGGGGACATTTGGGGGCGGCATTTTTTGCCGCCCCCCGAGTGCCTCCAGGACCATAAACGGGAACGGCGTTCCTGCACTAAAAAAAAGTGCAGGAACGCCGTTCCCACGCGTTCCTGCAGGACTCGAACCCTGTATAATACGTACGGTCAAACTACACCGTTCCTGCCTTATTTGAGGTCAGTACAATATTTCCACCCATCTAGCAATCCTGCTCATTGACTAAGGAATGACCGGCACTAGATAGCTTTATCCCATCCTTCCTACCTTCTCTCTTTCTAGGCTCAACTCCCAGCTACCGCCATACAGAATCCCCTCTTAGAAATTGTACCCGAGCCTGGAAACGAGCTATACTACACATTGGTATTTATCCTTTATACACTATTTCTGTTTCTCTCACATGCACTCCAGATTTCCAGGACTGGTACTACTCTTTTTCTATACAGTTTCCAGAGCATTTATCATTTTCATTCCTGAACCTATATTACTGTTATGACTCAATCTGAAATTATGGAATAATATTTGAGTATTCTATGTGTGTCCTTTGTTTCCTTCTTTTCACCAGTGTGTTGTTCCTTCACTCCTATAACAATAGTATGTTATTGTTGATTTTTTAATACATTATATCGATGGTTTATTTTTTTTAGTAGGACACGTAAAGCAGTACAGTACTGTAATGAGTGTAAAATCAAAAGAAAAACATCAACAAGATTTGCAGCTCTCTAATACAGGACTTGACAAATTTGCTTAGAATCTAGGAGCCAGCTAAAAAAGTTAGGAGCCAGTTTTTTCTTCAACAACAAAAATACAATTCTTAAAAGAACATTATAGTCACCAGAACCACTATAGCTTAATGTAGTGGCTCTGGTGTCCGTAGCCTGTCCCTGCAGGTTTTTCAAAATGAACACTGCTTTTTTAGAGAGTGTGTATACTTTGCTGCCTAATAACACCTCTAGTGGCAGTAACTTAAATGGCCACTGAAGTGTCTCTTATCTCAGTGCATTCAGCATCTCCACACTCTGCACCGAGGCAAGGAACATTTCCCATAGAGATGTATTGATCTGATGCATCTCTATGAGGAGATGCTGATTGGTTCAGCATTTTGCCGCACATGCTCAATAGTCCCAAATGCTTTCCAATGAGAAAGAATTGAATTTTATCACATGACAGGATGCTTCATATTTTGCATTAACTTACTTTACTACTCCAATAGCAGGAAAGAGCATAGAAAAATAAATGACCAATAAGAGATAAGCATAGTATATAATAAGCCCCACCAACTGAGGCACTTCCTCTCTCTTTGCTGCTCCATCACAAGTCAGGTCAGAATATTGTGTACACACAAGAAAACAAGTAAAATATGGCGCTAAGAAATTTTTGTGACAATCAATCAATATTTCAATAAAAGCAGCACCTCCCAAGTGCAATAACCCAATATACACTAGTTTATACAATATTGTCAATATATTTTATTGTCACTAGTTTATACAAATTGTCAATATATAAGTAGTACTATATGCACTCACAAACAAGAAGCAGGAAAGTCTGCTCAAGCTGTTAAGGCTCCTCTCCACCACCATACAAAATCCAGCTTCCTCCCGTGGGGTGGACCAATCTTGTAAAAGATGTGCACATCCAGAAAATACTGATCTCATTATTACCACAATAAAACTTTTTTTGTTTACCACAATAATCTTTACGTTGCAATTGCACTTTGGTCATAATTGTGCACTTTAATACACTATGCACTTTAAATTGTGCACTTTACAGTATTGTGATTTTTCTTACTGTAGGTCTGTCACATGTATGCATTTTGGATATATATAGCAACTTTAATATTATAGCACATTTTTTTGGGTTGTACAGAATATTGTGTGTCTCACATTTTTTTCCACTGGCTTGTCTTGTAATTATTACTTTTTAATATATATGTTTATTGTCTATTGTGGGGAATTTAGGGGCTATCTGCATCCTTATTGCTTGGGCTGCGCTGTTGGGCTAGGTTTCTTCCTACCCTTTTTTCACGCCTTTTTTTCTTCCCCTCTGTTCCTTCCCTCACACTGTTCAGGGAATATACCGATGGTTTTAATCCATCTGGGTACATTCCCTGCCTTCTATGGCTATGCTCGCCACTTTGGGGAGCCCTCGCGGCACGGTGAGCTCACAAAGTGAGTGTAAAGCGCCAAGGAGACTCTCCTGCCCATTAGGCATTCGCGTGCCGCACTAGTTCGTGTGGAAACGTTTGCTTATTTGGGACATTCACCTACCGAATGCGCACATTACGTTACTCGTTCGGTGAATATCCTGTAAACTTTCATTCACGAACGTCAGCGTTTGCCTATACCTACCTGGTTTCCCATTGGGTTTGCATGCTTGCCGCAAACAGTTGTTCGCGCACAATAGCGTTTGCGGCTTAATGCCGTTCGCGGAAATTTTCACTGACCCGCTCATGAATTTCCCTGCGAATCCTAAATACGGTTTTGCGGGCTTTACAGCGGACATCTTGGATCTTGCATCACGAGAGTCCCGGGGGCCATTATAAACACTGAGTGTGATTCGGAGTTTGTGCTGTGTGGACATATTCCCTCACTGTGCTGTACTACGTTATTTTTTCAACAAATATCTTTCTATTGCTGTGTTTACTGCCTGTCTCACTGACCTGCTACAGGTTAGTGGAAACGTTAAAGGTGAGTCAGCCGGTCAAATTCTCGTACCTAGTACTGGGGTGAGCCCCCATTTTAATTGGCGCTGCTGAGGGGAGCTGTGCACGCAGTCTCCTTTATTTCTGGGTGAACCCCAGAATTTGTCTGCCTATGCGTGAAATGGCCATATATACTATAGGCCATTAAAAGCCCCCTGTTGGTCCCTGCTGACGATCTGCTGTAAGTGCCTATCCACCTTATAACTACAACACTAAGGAGACATTCCTGGGTGAGCCCCAGCAACAGGAGGATGCAGATGAGGCAGAAGCCTCTGACCAACTGGATAGTGAGCACTTCTACGACTTATTCAGGGGATTGGACACCACCACCACATCTCACAATGTTTATGCACTTCTGGTTAAGGAAGGCATTGGACAAGGAGGTCTGCAAAAGACTACATGCCGAATGCCCCTGACCTTCGTTGCCTGACAAAGTTGCACTCACACTGGAGTTCGGCCAGCTCATGCTGGCCTTCATGGCGAAAGGGAGCAGAGGCCCCAGAAAAGGGGTCGAGAAAGGCATTCAGGGAGCCCAAGATAAGCTCCTAGATTCCATAGGACCACTGGCCTGTGTAATATCGCAGGTAGATGAAGCTTATGCACAGGCAGATTTCTTCACGGCAGATATAATGGGTGACTGGGCGTACGATATTGGTGAGTGGTATCGACAGGTAAGAAACCATTACAAAACTGTAATACCTTCTGTCTTAACTACGGCACCCCCAGCGGGTCGCCTTTCTTATTTTTCCAGAACTGGGTAGAACTATCCACAGATGTATGGGTGCTTCAGCGAGTACAGGGCTACCAGATAGAGTTTGAGGTCACTCCGACTCAAACCTTGCCACCTCGTCCACTCTTTTTCACAGCTTCAGATACCAGTCTTATAGATCTGGAACTAACAGACCTACGAATGAATGGGGCCATATAACCAGCCACCTCCCAGGGAGGTTTCTTCAGCAAGATGTTCCTCAAACGGAAAAAGACTAGGGAATACCGTCTGGTAATCAATCTGCGGGACCTGAATGTACACGTTACCTACCACCATTTCAAAATGGAAAGTATACACATATTACGAGATCTTCTCCAAAAATGAGATCGGGTTACCCGCCTAGATCTCAAGGATGGATATCTGTCTGTCCCAGTGCACATAGAAACATAGAATGTGACGGCAGATAAGAACCATTCGGCCCATCTAGTCTGCCCAATTTTCTGAATACGTTTATTAGTCCCTGGCCTTATCTTATAGTTAGGATAGCCTTATGCCTATCCCACGCATGCTTAAACTCCTTTACTGTGTTAACCTCTACCACTTCAGCTGGAAGGCTATTCCATGCATCCACTACCCTCTCAGTAAAGTAATACTTCCTGATATATTTTTTAAACCTTTGTCCCTCTAATTTAAGACTATGTCCTCTTGTTGTGGTAGTTTTTCTTCTTTTAAATATAGTCTCCTCCTTTACTGTGTTGATTCCCTTTATGTATTTAAATGTTTCTATCATATCCCCCCTGTCTCGTCTTTCCTCCAAGCTATACATGTTAAGATCCTTTAACCTTTCCTGGTAAGTTTTATCCTGCAATCCATGAACCAGTTTAGTAGCCCTTCTCTGAACTCTCTCTAAGGTATCAATATCCTTCTGAAGATACGGTCTCCAGTACTGCGTACAATACTCCAAGTGAGGTCTCACCAGTGTTCTGTTGAACACTCCCTATACAACCAAGCATTCTGCAAGCATTTCCTGCTGCTCTATTACATTGTCTGCCTAAATTTAAATCATCAGAAATAATCACCCCTAAATCCCTTTCCTCAGATGTTGAAGTTAGGACTCTATCAAATATTCTGTACTCTGCCCTTGGGTTTTTACGTCCAAGATTTTTGTATTTATTTTATATATTTTTATCCAATTAAAGCCGCTTTTTTAATACCTTCACGCGGAGTCCTGCATTTTGAGTGGAAGTGTCCAGGGGATTTCCCCAGCCCCCCATATCATCAGGGGTGGCACCATATATGCCTGAACTGTCCGAGATTCTGTGAGTGCATTTCATATTGCGCAGTGTTAATATTGTAAAACTGTATTACACTATATTTCTCTTTATTTCTCTTTATTTAGACCACCAGCCGGTTCCCTCGTTGTGTTTTGTATATTTTTACGTCCAAGATGCATTATCTTGCACTTATCCACATTAAATGTCAGTTGCCACAACTCTGACCATTTTTCTAGTTTATCTAAATCATTAGCCATTTGGTTTATCCCTCCTGGAACATCAACCCTGTTACATATCTTAGTATCATCAGCAAAAAGACATACCTTATCATCAAGACCTTCTGCAATATCACTAATAAAAATATTAAAAAGAATGGGTCCAAGTACATATCCCTGAGGTACCCAACTGGTGACAAGCCCAAGCGTCGAATATACTCCATTGACTACAACCCTCTGTTGCCTGTCATTCAGCCACTGCCTTACCTATTCAACAATATTGGAATCCAAACTTAAATATTGCAGTTTATTGATAAGCCTTCTATGTGCAACAGTGTCAAAAGCCTTACTGAAATCTAGGTAAGCAATGTCTACTGCACCACCCTGATCTATAATTTTAGTTACTCAATCAAAAAAAATCAATAAGATTAGTTTGGCATGATCTCCCTGAAATAAATCCATGTTGTCTCTGATCTTGAATTCCAAGAAATGCACGACGGCAGTCGTCCTTTCCTGAGATTCCTATGGAAAGAACCACCTTGGCAATTCACTTGCCTTCCATTCGGACTAAGCTCAGCACCGTCGTGCTTTATGAAGATTGTGAAACCAGTGATAGCCCACATTCGAGGATTGGGCACCCGATGCATAGTGTATCTAGACGACAGTCAGATATGACAACAATTGGTGTCACAGACAGCATACTCTGTGAAGGTGTTCGAATCTCTGGGTTTCATCGTAAACCGCACAAAATTCGCCAGCTCAATGTGTACAATTCCTGGGCCTCGACATCGACTCAAGGTCTGTACACTTCGACTTCCAACAACAAAGGTCTCGGCAATCCAAAAGGAGATTCACAAGATCCTACATAAGGAATTGATCTTGCGCTGTATGTTGGCACGGATTGTGAGCCTCCTATCCTCCTCCATTCAGGCGATCTTCCCGGGCCCGTTGCATTATCACGCCATGCAATGCCTGAAAACACGTTTCCATAGACGAAATTCCATCCCAATCTCATCAACTGTTAATCTCGCCACACAGTCCAGTTTTAGTCACCCCCTTGTCGAGGTGGGTGAAGTGGTTTTTATCTTTATCTGGTATTGACACTACGTTTGGCACACATCCATGTATGTGTGTGTGTGTGTGGGGGGGGGGGGTAAATCTGTGTATGTATGGTTTAGTCTGTGTAGGGGGGTTCAGTCTGTGTGTAGGAGGCTCAGTCTATGTGTGTATGGGTCAGTCTGTGTGTGTGTGGGGGGGGGGGGTCAGTCTGTGTGTGGGGTTAAGTCTCTGTATGTATGGGTCAGTCTGTGTGTATGTATATGTATGTATGGGTCAGTCTGTATGTGTGTATAGATCAGTCTGTGTGGGAGGATTATGTCTGTGTGGGGTTGGTCAGTCTGTGTGTGTGGGGCTTAGTCTGTGTATGTATGGATCAGTCTGTGTGTGGGGGTTCAGTCTGTGTGTGTATGGGTCAGTCTGTGTGTGTGTGTGGGTCCAGTCTGTGTGTGTATGGGTGCAGTCTGTGTGTGCATGGGTCACTCTGTGTGGGGTGGGTCAGTCTGTGTGTGGGGGTGCAGTCTGTGTGTGGGGGTGCAGTCTGTGTGTGTGTCTGTATGTGTCAGTCTGTGTGTGGGGGTTAGTCTGTGTGTGTGTGTGTGTGTGTATGGATGGGTCAGTCTGTGTGTGTAAGGGGGGCAGACTGTGTATGTGAATGGGTCAGTCTGTGTAATTGCTTGAGCTCCAAGAGAGATACCTTTTATCTTGAGACCTCCCCTGTACCCGATGGATAAGGAGCATTCTCAACCACCACAAATCTGATTGTGCCACCCCCTCCCTGCAAGGTAAGATCGGGAAAGGGTAATTTTCTTTGTTTTCTTTTTAAACAATTATGTCACTCTCTACACCCCCCTGAAGACAGTACACAGTACACCCTCACAGACAGTAAAATCCCCACATACAGTACACTCCCACCAACACAGAGTGCACCTTTTCATACACACACAGTGCACCCCTGACACACACTTCTTCCCCACATACCTTCACCCCACACACATACTTCACCCTATGACACCCCAAATCTCATCTATCTATCTATCTATCTATCTATCTATCTATCTATCTATATATATATATATATATATATATATACACATATATACATACACACACACACATACATACACACTGCAGCTCCTTGATAAGCACACAATGCAACCCCAATACACATACACTCACACTGCAGTTCCTAGATGAATACGCACACACTTTACAGGCCCTTTCAGCACACACACACACACACAATCTCAAAAGCTCCTATGCATGAGCATGTGCTCACACTACAGCCCCTAGTTACACATAGTACACCATAAACAGACTCCTCTATACACACACACTTCACCACAGCCCCTTCTAAACAACATGGAACATTATCTTGCATCTCCTGAAAAACTTTTTCAGTTTCCCTGAAAAGGTGTCTTGCCTGTAATTTGGAAGGCGCAGCGGTGGAACTACAGACAGTGTTGCTGTTATATTGGGGCCCATCGAGTGGCCACCAGATGGGTATGTGTCTTCTGGGGCCCAAAACTGTTTTTGCACCAGGGCCCTCTGTGCAGCAGCTTCCCCGGCACACAAGCTCTGCCCCTGCATGGAAGATCGCCTCCCCGTATGTAAGCTCAGCCCCCAATCTCTGACTTAGACAAACACTGACAGACACGCACGCATTCTGACAGACATACATTGACAGACACACTCTGTCTGACTGAGACACACACACACATTAACAAATTGCTAGTTATTTTTATTTAAATCCACCCAGCTTCCCTACCTTTGGGAGACCTGAGTGGATCTTTCCCTGGCAGCCAGTGTGTCTCCTCTCAATCTTCCTGCAGTTTCTCTCTGCTCCTCTGTGCGCTCTCTGTAGTGATGCCAGGGCCAGAGTAACGTTATGTCACTAAACCACGCGCAATAGAACAGAGGAACTTCAAGAAGGTTACTGCTCCCTTGCGTGCCGCCTCCAGGGTGAAATGACTAGTCGCAATGGCGACCTGGGATTTGTCGAGCCCTGAATATGTATGTATGCATGCGCGTGTGTGTGTGTGTGTGTTTGTTTGTGTGTGTGTGTGTGTGTGTGTATATATATATATATATATATATATATATATATATATATATATATATATAAAATGCCAAACATTTTGGCATCTTGTCTACTGGACTAATACGGCAAATCAAATCTACACTACTGTATACATACATATGTGTGTGTGTGTCATACATATATGATATACACACACACATATATGTACATACATACATACATACATATATATATATATATATATATATATATATATATATGATGTAGAATTCTTAAAAATCTTTATTGAACTTGTATTGAATTATTGCACTAACTCCATTTTAACTTCATACTGTGACAAATCCTCCATTTTGTCCTCATAACCTGACTTCTTCATTTTAAAACTACATTACATGACAGAATTTCCCAGCACATCTAACACAATGGACAAAGACTGTATTTTCTATAAAGACATGACTAACTCAGGAACTGCTGAATTTCCCCTAACTCGCAACATAGTATAAATTGAAGGCCATGAGAACACTGTAGTAATGAAATGTTCTATTCATAAGAGACCTTGCACCTGACCACAGACCTGACATCATGACAGTGTAAAATGACGCTCAAGCCCCCCTTTCCACCGAGTAAACCTCATGCTAAGGGAAATGGCGCTTGAGCCCCTTGTCCCCACCCGTGTCCAAACAATACCACCTCTCGGTGGGTGGACACATAGCTAACCACTTAGTTTTTGAGCCAATTAATTATATTGATAGGTGGACACTAATCCAGACACTTAACAATTAATCCAATTAATGATGTGTATTTACTGATATTCTGATAATCAATGATGACGCAAAATGCCTCTTAAAAGGGTCTGCGCGCCCGCTTTTCTTCACTTGCCAATAAATTTTCTCGAAGTTATTTTAACCTGAACTCCGTGTGTCAGACTTAATTACTTCAGCGTATATACGCAATTCAATTTTCTTAATTTGGACAGGAACAGATAGACATTTAAACATTTTGGTTTACTGCTAAAAAGTACCATAACAACTATATATATATATATATATATATATATATATATATATATATATATACACACACGCACACATGTTTTATAACTGCCCCCTTACTTTTGTCCCTGCCCCTTATGTGCTCCCCCTAAATATAAATCCTGGAGACGCCGCTGCGACCTGGCGCATGGGATTTGTCGAGCCCTACTCTAATATATCCATAAAGGGCTTAACAGGAATGCAGGTTTGAGTGTAGGGATGTATATCTTGCATGAACACATTGTCACAAGGCAACTTTATGTGGAGATAATCATATGAGAGAGAGAGACCAAGTGGACATTTGTAGAGTTTGTGCCATGGTATCACATACAGAAGAGTGATAAAGGTTAACATATTGTTGTAATGCAATGTCAAGTCTTACAAGGTATGTGGCAAACCCCGGAGTGTGGCCCACCCTATGTGATCACTAAATGATAGTGGAAACCTCACGCAAGATCTAAGTGCATAAAACCCAAGTAAGTTATAACTCTAAAGTGTCATAGATATCTTGGGAAACTAAAATATTTGGGGTGCTATCATACAATGAAAAATTGTATGAGAAAGGATGAGAACATATTTGGCTCTGATTAGTGGCACCATTTAGTTGACCAGTCACATGCCTGTTGGTGTTATGGGATACAATATTTTACTCCTTCTGTAAAACACCAGAAAACATGCATTCCCACCCCACCCTCAGCTCTCCTCTTACACTCAGATGGTTTGGGGACCTGGAGAATGAAACTACTGGAGTTTTTCAGTACATAGTTACATAGCTGAAAAGAGACTTGCGTCCATCAAGTTTAGCCTTCCTCACATTTGTTTTTTGCTGTTGATCCAAAAGAAGGCAAAAAAACCCAGTTTGAAGCACAATTTTGCAACAAGCTAAGAAAAAAATTCCTTCTTGACCCCATAATGGCCGTCAGATTTATCCTTGGATCAAGCAGTTATTACCCTACATTGAAAGATTATATCCTTAAATATTCTGTTTTTGCAAGTATCCATCTAGTAGCTGTTTGAACATCTGTATGGACTCTGATAAAACCACTTCTTCAGGCAGAAAATTCCACATCCTTATTGTTCTTACAGTAAAAAAAACCTTTCCTTTGCCTTAGACGAAATCTTCTTTCTTCCAGTCTAAACGCATTACCTCGTGTCCTATGTAAAGTCCGGTTTGTGACTAGATTTCCACGCAATGGTTTGTATTGGCCCCGAATATATTTGTATAATGTTATCATATCCCCTCTCAGTAGATGTAACACCTGCAATAACTTAATATCTCAGACATTATACAAGATTTTTACTATCCTCTTAAGATCATGATGTCTTCCAAGAGATAACGTACAAATGTTTATTCTACCCAAATACAAGAGTGTATATATGTGTGTATGTGTACCCTTGACTGTGCCTGCAATGCAATGCATATGTGTATCTCTGTGTCTGTGAGCATATTTATTGAGGCTGCTTGTGGTGTTGTTGCATGTGTTATGTTTACAATGTGGCTGTGTTGTGTGTGTGTGAGAAGTGATTATGTGAGTATGAGGGTTACTGTCTGTGGAGTGGTGCATGTGCCTAGGGGTGTCTGTGTGTTCGAGGGTGACCGTTATAGGGTAGTTGTGACACAGTGAGTGTGACAGTCGACTGTAACAGAGTGAGTGTGACAGCTTTGGCAATGTTACTGTGTGTGAGGGGTAAGTGTGTGGAATGACTGTAACTCTGTGTGAGTTGTGATGTGACATGGTGACTGTGGGTGAGTAGGTAGTGTGTAGGGTGTCTGTGTATGCGTGCCGAGGTGGGGGATGACTGTGACATGGTGAGTGTGTGTGTGTGTGTGGAGGATGAGGTTGATGTAAGATTTACTGTGTGTGTAAGTGGGGAGTAGGTGGCAGGGTGACTGAGTGTGTTTGTCTAAAGAGGGTTGATGTGACCTAGAGCGTGTATGTGAAGGAGGGTGGATAATGTGACTGTGCGTGAGGTAGGGGATTATGTGGTAAGATGACTAAGTGAATGTGTGTGGTGGTTGATGTGACAGGATGACGTGTGTGTGTGTGCAGGAGGGGGTGAAGAAACAGGGTGAATGAATTGCATCTTAAAAACATAGCCCGCATCCGCCCCTTTCTTGCACCAGATACTACCAAGGTGCTTGTCCATGCTCTAGTAATTTCCCGCATGGATTATTGTAACCCTCTCCTGATTGGTCTTCCCAATAGCCGTACTGCACCCCTACAGTCCGTAATGAATGCTGCTGCTAGATTGATTTTCCTCTCTAGTCGTTTCTCTCACACCTCACCCCTCTGCCAGTCCTTACATTGGCTTCCTGTATGCTATAGGAGTCCATTCAAGGTACTAACTCACACCTATAAAGCACTGAACAACTCTAGCCCCTCTTATATCTCCTCACAGATCCATAGGTATGTCCCTTCTCGTTCTCTCCACTCTGCCCGTGACCACCTCCTGTCCGTTGTCCGCACCCGTACGGCCAACTCGCGCTTGCAGGACTTCTCGCGGGCGGCTCCCTTCCTATGGAATAGCCTGCCTACCGCCATCAGACTCTCCCCTAGTCTTGCATCTTTTAAGAAGTGCCTTAAAACCCATCTCTTTAGGAAAGCTTATGGCCTCCAAGACTAACCCCTACCTCACATACCTGTCTCTTGCCCTCTCCTAAAGGGCAGCCCACCTTATTTGATTGCAAATTCCTGTCCTAATGTGTTTTACACCCTACCTCCTATAGAATGTAAGCTCGATTGAGCAGGGTCCTCTTCAACCTATTGTTCCTGTAAGTTTATTTGTAATTGTCCTATTTATAGTTAAATCCCCTCTCATAATATTGTAAAGCGCTACGGAATCTGTTGGCGCTATATAAATGGCAATAATAATAATAATAATAATGTGTGTGTGGGAGGGGAAGATATGACAGGGTAACTGTGTGTGGGAGAGGTGATGTGATAGAGTGACTTACTGTGTGTGGGGGGGTCTGATATGTCCGGGTGACTTAATGTGTGTGTGGGTGGAGGGAGTGATTTGACTGGTTGAGTGTCTGGGTGGCAGATTATACTTATTTCCCTATTCAGCCTCCCCACACATTGTTACTCTTTTTTTTATTTACTTAATTCCCCCCTCCAGCTTTTTTTTTTAAGCAGTGAGAGGGCTCTGGTCATCATTGGTGGTCCAGCAGTTTCCGTGGTAGTCCTTTGGGCTGCCTGTGGAATCTGCCCTCTGGCTGAGAGCAGACCACATAGAATGCTCCCTTCTGGTCTCTGATCAGGAGAGAGCACTTGCCGAGAGCTGCTCTCAGCCAGAGGGCAGCCAGTAGAGTGAGCAGCACAGTGCCATGCAGGGAGTTATCTAGATCACACTATGGTGCTGCGTAGCAGGGCTGCAAGGGAGCCCAAAATTTGTAACATTTGTAATTGTGTATACATAATTGCGGGTATGGATGCAGACACTGGCAATCATTTATACATGAATGCTGTATGGAGGGGTTAAAATAAACTTATAACCAGGTATATTTCTTAAACCTATAATAACCCATGCCAGTTCCTACATTACCTTTGGAGAAAGCGAAGAATGCATCTTTCTTCAAAAACTTTCCATTGGAGTCGAGAAAATGATTTGGATTGAACTCGTATGGTGTCTCCCATTGAGTTTCATCATAAAGAACCGATGTGAAGAGTGGGATAACTTGTGTTCCCTAGCATAAAAGGAAACTTGGTTACAGTTTCAATTTACAGTTACATTCCGTTAATGAACACAATAATCAGAGAACTTAGGAATTAAAGGGACATTCTGAGGTCTATAAGAACTACTGCGTATTGTAGTGGTTATGGTACAATGAGTATTTCAGGGTTACTCAGTAAATGTAAAACTTTAGCATATTAGGGTTACTCAGTGTTACCACTTTTTTTATTTTATTTTACTTTATAGTGCCCTATAGGTCATTGTCTCCCCCCCTTATAAAACCTGTAAAAAGTTTTATTTTATACTTACCAGGAAACCAGCGCTGAGCAAAGCTCACAGCTCTGTCTTCCATTGCCCATCCTGATGTCATCCCAGCACCAATCACAAGCTTCTCATTTTGCGGGCTCAGAGGGCATGTGTGCAATCTGAGGCACTCTGCCTGCAAGGGGGAAGATTTTTACATGTGTTGCCAGCATGCTGTGAGCACTGACGACAGATGTAAATTACGCACATAATTTACATAAGGCAGCCTGGAGTAGAGTTCCAGGCTGCCTAGGTCACGTGTGCTGGTTGATGCAACTTGCTTTTTTTGTTGACTGACAACCATTTACTGTATTATACCTGCACGATTGACTTATACCTTCAGGATGGTCCAGGGCTGCCCCTTCCTTATGGAATGCCCTCCTGCACCACATTAGACTCCCCACCTCTGCAGTCCTTCAAAAAAATCTTAAAAACAAAATTCATTAGAGAAACCTATCAACTCACACCTGCTCTCATCTGCTGTGCTCCCTCCTCCCTAACCTCACTCCCAGCTTTTCGAGAATATCCAAGTCACTTGATTTCTTCACTTCTCCTTGTCCCTCATCCATTTAGACCATGAGCAGTTTGGGTAGTTCCCTCTTAGCTGTCACGATTCCGGGAACCAAACACGCTAACACACACACAGAAAAGGTGCAGTACCGGACCTTAGAGTGGCCGGGCTAAGCACACAAAGAATAGTCAGGAGACAAGCCGAGTAAGGGGAACCAGAAGACAGAATAACGAGAAACAAGCCGAGGTCAAAGGGTAGGAGAAAGTCACAAAGTCAGATAAACAAGCCAGAGAGTACGTAACCAGAAACACAAGTTCAGTAGCAATACTAGCAAGCAAAGACCACAACAGGGCAGAGAGGAACAGGAAAGGTAAGTATTTAAATCCATAGGTTAGTTCTGATTGGATAATTTCCAATCAGAATTAACAATCACACGTGGGAGATATCTAGACCACCCACTGTGATTGAGGCACTGTGCCTTTAACGCCGGGTCAGGTGGCTGACCCCGGCGTTTATTAAAATTGGCGGTCTCCCAGCGTGCAGCGTCATGTATGCTGCCGCTGGGAGACATAGAGGAAGACGCGGGCGACATCCATGGCTGGGAGGATGCCGCCCGCCGAGCGCACACCAGGAAGGGGACTGCGGACAGCTGGAGGGTGAGTGCCGCGAACAGACTGCAGCCTCCCCTCGCAGCCGCCTGCGGGATCCTGACATTAGCCTACCTATTGATATCAAACATGTTTTGTTAGAATTGTTTGTCTTGTTTGCTGATTGCACAGTGGTCCATGATCTGTTGGCGCTATGTAAATCATTGTAAATGTATGTAGCTGATGGCTGAAAAAAATTCAAATGAAAGCAACAATTACCCGAGTGTTAGATCTACTAATTACCTTTGGGATGAAATAACCTCTGAAGTGGGTGTCTGTTAATGTGGAATGGGCCAGGGTTTGAAGAATGTTGCCAAATCGTTGAACTTCATGTACCGCTGCCAAACAGTATTGCAGATTCTTCTGGTCATCCCACTGTGGAAGGCGCTCAGTTCCGATCACATTGTCTATTTCATCTTGAATTTTTTCTGAATAAAAATTGATATTTGTTTTAAGCAATACGTTTATTTTCCAGTCCAGCTGTTATAAATATAACCAACATGCAAGATATAATAGTGGCAACCTTAAATACCACCAACCAGGGCTGCCATCAGAAATTTTGGGGCCCCTGACAAAGCACAAGGTCTGGGCCCCCCCCCCCCCCCCTCCCTCCCGGGCCCGCCCACGCCCTACCTAGTCCGTTGACAATGATGCAGGACTGAATGTGGTGTGTATGGTGGAAGTAAATTAGAATGTGTGTAATGGATGTAGTGTTTGTGTGTATTAGATACTGTTTGTGCAGTGAATGCAGAGTGTGTGTTTGTGTAGCGGATGCAGTGTGTATAGTGAACATAGAGTGTGTTTGAGTAGTGGATGTAGTGTGTGTTTGAGTAGTGGATGTAGTGTGTGTTTGTGTAGTGGATGTAGTGTTTGTATGTACTATATGAAATGTGTTTAGTGGATGTAGTGGATGTAGTGTGTGTATTAGACGCAGTGTCTGTGTATAGTGAATGCAGAGTGTTTCAATTTATGGTGGATGTAGTGTGTGTAATGTGAATACAGGATGTTTGTGTAGTGGATGCTGTGTGTACAGTTAATGCAGAGTGTATGTTAGTGTAGTGAATGCAGAGTGTGTGTCAGTATAGTGAATGCAGAGTGTGTGTCAGTATAGTGAATGCAGAGTGTGTGCATAGTTTAGTGAATGCAGAGTGTGTGTTAGTGTGTAATAAATGCAGAGTGTGTGTTAGTGTGTAATAAATGCAGAGTGTGTGTTAGGGTGTAATAAATGCAGAGTGTGTGTTAGGGTGTAGTGAATGCAGAGAGTGTCAGTGTAATGAATGTAGTGTGTGTAAATTTGTAGTGAATGCAGAGTGTGTGTTAATGTGTAGCGGATGCAGAGTGTGTGTTAATGTGTAGCGGATGCAGAGTGTGTGTTAATGTGTAGCGGATGCAGAGTGTGTGTTAGTGTAGTGAATGCAGAGTGTTAAATGTGTAGCGGATGCAGAGAGTGTGTTAGTGTGTAGCGGATGCAGAGTGTGTGTTAGTGTAGTGAATGCAGAGTGTGTGTCAGTATAGTGGATGCAGTGAGTGTGTTAGTGTGTAGTGTATGCAGAGTGCATGTTGTATTAGTGAATGCAGTGTGTGTATTGTATTAGTGTATGCAGTGTGTGTGTTAGTGTATGCAGTGTGTGTGTGTTGTATTCGTGTATGCAGTGTGTGCTGTGTCAGTGTTTGCAGAGTGTGTGTTGTGTCAGTGTTTGCAGAGTGTGTGTTGTGTCAGTGTTTGCAGAGTGTGTGTTGTGTCAGTGTTTGCAGAGTGTGTGTTGTGTCAGTGTTTGCAGAGTGTGTCTTGTGTCAGTGTATGCAGAGTGTGTTGTGTCAGTGTATGCAGAGTGTGTTGTGTCAGTGTATGCAGTGTGTGTTGTGTTAGTGTATGCAGAGTGTGTGTTGTGTCAGTGTATGCAGTGTGTGTGTTGTGTCAGTGTATGCAGTGTGTGTGTTGTGTCAGTGTATGCAGTGTGTGTGTGCAGGGCCGTCTTTAATAACGACTGGACCCTGGGCAAGCGCTTGCTTGGGCCCCCTGGGCCCTGCCACCGTCGCCCCTCACTCCCTGGTATGCAATCACGGCATCCATCCCAATGCAGTGGCGGCATTAAATAGAATGAATTTTATTGGGACACCCAATTGCAAGATTGGACTAAAGGTAGAACCCCATCTGTCGTGCAACTCCAACAATGCTTTGACAGGTGGGGCTCTACCAATTTCCCATGCTTGCAGGGTTGTATTTAGCACTGTTTGTGTGTTTGAATGTAAGCATGTGTTTGTATGAAGTATGTTTGTGTTAATGTGTTTGTATGTGGTACTGGAGTTTGAATGCAAGTGTGCATTTATGTGTAGTGTTTGTTTTTGAATGTAGGAGTGTGCTTGTATGTAGTGTTGAAGTTTGAATGGAGGGGTGTATTTGTATATAAAGCTGCGGCTCAGATGCACAGGTACATACTCTGACACACAAGCAGATACACAGATACATACACTGACTACATACAGATAAGCAGGCACATACACTGACAGACATACTGACACACAGGTGCATATATATTGACACACACAGACACATACACTGGTAGACGTACTGACAGACACACACAGGCTCATATACAGACATACTGACACACACACTGATCAACATACTGACACACATACACTGACAGAAATACTGACACCCACACACAGGCACATACACTGACCGAGATACTGACACACACACACACACACACTGACAGACACACTGACACCCATATACACTGAGAAATACTGACACACATCCAGGCACATATACTGACACACACAGACACATACAGAGACTGACACATGCATGCACATGCACTGACAGACATACTGACACACACACATAGACATACTGACACACACACAAATATTTTGACACACAGATAGACCTACTGACACACACAGATATATTGACACACAGACACACAGACATACTGACACACAGACAAACAGACACATACAGACACACAGACAGATATATTGACACACAGACAAACAGACATACTGACACACAGACATACTGACACACAGACATACTGACACACTTGTAAAATGTACATTTTTAAACCCACCCTCCAGTTTCCTACCTTTTGCTGGAGGGTGGATTCCCTGGGGTCCAGTGTGGTGCCTGAGGATGATGGGAGTGAGGATCCCCCATCCTCACTCCCTCCCAGCCGGCTGCCGGAAAGCAAGGGGCCCGGTCGTGGGGGGAAAGAGCGCCCGACCGGGCCCCTGCTGATACAAGCCCTCCGGGTGGCCCTAAGTGCATGGGCCACCCGGTGGGACTCAGAGGAAGGGGGAAAATTTTTTACATAATTTTTTTAATTTATTTTAATTAAATGGTTTCTCCCCCCTCCCTGCTTACCTTGTCCAGGGAGGGGGGAGATTCCATGATCCCTGGTGGTCCGGTGGGGGGCCCCCCGGCTCCCCTTTACCGCAGAGGGGGCCCAGGCAGCACACAGCCTCTCTTCTCTCCTCTGTTCTCTCCTCTGTTCCAATAACTCTCGCGAGACCCGCGGAGCGTTGCCATGGCAACCGGGTCTCGCGAGAGTTATTACAAGAGAGAAGAAGCTGTGTGCTGCCTGGGCCCCCTCTGCGGTAACAGGGAGCCGGGGGCCCGCGGCTGCACACATAGATAGCGATATTCGCTATCTATGTGTGCAGGGAGGGAAAGTGGGGCCCAGGACTGCCAGAGCAGTCCGGGCCCCCCAGGGCCGCCGGGCCCGTGACAACCGTCATGGTTGTCACCCCCTGATGGCGGCCCTGCCACCAACACGCAGGTTAATGCTGAAACTCCGAAGCAAACATGTAGAATATAAAACAAGAGTGTGTGATGTACAAGTGAGTGCAGAATCAAAAAATATAGATTAGTACAATCCAGATTGAGTGTAAAACACTAGTAAAATGTCAAGTGAAATGGACCATACATTCACTGAGTTCTTAGTTGTATAGAACCTTACCCAGATGTAGTAGTCAGAATAATTACCATAAGTATCAGTTAACAGTGAAATGGTTGGTCTTAAACATCTTTAATCACTTAAAACATATAGAAGATAAACATAGTGTAAAACCTCACAATGGACAGATAAAGTTGCAAAAATATTAAAACAAATCTGCATGCCACAAGTGGCATTAAAATGTAGAGAATAGGTCTCAGAGACCTAACTATCAGGATTACTATATGATCCAGCATGGGTAAAAATGGATCTACGATACAATAATAACAGAAACAAACATAGCATAATACTGTTAACTTTTAAGGGGGAGTGGAAATTAAATAATAGTTCACACTCACAAACCAAAATTGATTGTAGGCATATCATATAAGACGGTGAGTATCTCAGGGTAGATGGACCATCATCATATACATGGAAAGGAATAAAAAACAAAATAGTGCAGAGTATCTTGGTAAAAGAATACACTTTAATATAAAGGCACACTTACAATGTTGAAGTGGCAAACAGGCATATAGAATCAACCGGTCTCAGGATTGGCCTTTCTTCCTGTCCTTCCCACATACTGCATCCCACACCCACATGTGAGTAGGTATACAACATGTGTCGAAAAACAGGACAGACTCCCACATGTATGATAACCCTCTTTACATTTTGGTTTACTTTTTCCCAATCTGAAGGTACTTGGTGCCAAAATTTGTTTTAAATTGACTCCTCTCCTAAAAATAACTTTGGGGAGATGGGGAATCTGCTGGTTGAGATATTCATCCTCCCTCAGCAATTAAAAAACATTGGGGGTTGCTGAGGGAGGATGAATATCTCAACCAGCAGATTCCCCATCTCCCCAAAGTTATTTTTAGGAGAGGAGTCAATTTAAAACAAATTTTGGCACCAAGTACCTTCAGATTGGGAAAAAGTAAACCAAAATGTAAAGAGGGTTATCATACATGTGGGAGTTGTGTCAGCTGTAATCATAAAATCAAGAGCACCACAAGCTTTGAGAGTACAGTCAACAAGAAAAAGTTTAAGATCAAAGGCAGTCTGTCCTGTTTTTCGACACATGTTGTATACCTACTCACATGTGGGTGTGGGATGCAGTATGTGGGAAGGACAGGAAGAAAGGCCAAAGTTAGATTCCAGGAGCATAGACGTAACATCAGAAACCATTTGTTAACTCACTCAGTGCCGGTGCACTGCAACAAATGCCCACTTTTCAACTTTAATACCCTACAATGTACCATCATCGAACAAGTAGCTCTAGATGATAGGGGAGGTGATTTGATGCTATTATTGAGAAAAAGAGAGGGATATTGGATACATACCCTGCAAACCATGCAACCAAGGGGACTTAACGTTGATTTTGATTTGGTTTGTTTTCTTTAATAATATTTAATTTTTTATATATACACATTTTTTATATATACACATTTTTGTACCTCTTTTGCCTTTAACCTGAATTATGATGGATATAGGATGGGTCAATAAGTATATATAAACATGGAGGTATACAATGCACTCTTAACTGTATTTTTATTTGTAATTCCATTTATTCATTTATATATATTTTCTCCATATTGTTATTAAGGGTTTATAGATAGATGTGAGGGAGATTTATCCCTTTTATAAAATATTACAATGTCTAAACATCATTAAGATTGTTACATATTATCGTTAAATTATTTTTCTCATTCATGGTTGTTTCCTGCTCTCAACGAGCGGTGGAACGCATATCAGGTGGAACGCACAGATGACTCCGGAAGATAGACGTGAGTCGCATATTCGGTTGCGTCATCAGTGCGCACCCGGAAATACTGCAGACGGACGAACCCGGAAGCGAATTAATAATTGGAGGAGTCCACGGGCGTGCCGCAATCAGATGGATTTAAAAAGGGCCACCAGCACTACATGGACGAATATACCTACAACAGAAGGACGTTTTGCCCCTGAGGAAGTTCAAGGACATTTGAACGAAACGCGTAGGGCTTTTTATAGTGTTTCAGAGTTTTTTATTGTTTGTATTAGGCTGTTTTATTTACTTTTACTACTCCAACTGGGAAAAGTTGATCCTGTGTTTCATCCTGTGATCCTGAGACTGGTTGATTCTATATGCCTGTTTGCCACTTCAACATTGTAAGTGTGCCTTTATATTAAAGTGTATTCTTTTACCAAGATACTCTGCACTATTTTGTTTTTTATTCCTTTCCATGTATATGATGATGGTCCATCTACCCTGAGATACTTACCGTCTTATATGATATGCCTTCAATCAATTTTGGTTTGTGTGTGTGAACTATTATTTAATTTCCACTCCCCCTTAAAAGTTAACAGTATTGTGCTATGTTTGTTTCTGTTATTATTGTATCGTAGATCCATTTTTACCCATATCTATTGAGGACCTGGAGGAGTCCTTATCTGCCATACATTTAGTGCAAGGGTAATTTTTTGTTGTTAACTATTACCCACTAAAAGTGTGTCCTATCCACTAGGAGGTGTATCTGTACTTTCTATATTTTGATATGATCCAGCATGTAGAATTGTGTCACACAGATGACTAATAGGTAACGTATTACCGGGCCTTAAAATGGCCAGACTAACGTAACAAAGAATAGTCAGGATGCTAGCCGAGGTCAGGGGACACAGATAGGGACACAACGAAAAAGGAAAGCCAGAGGTCAGGGATACCAGAAATACAGGGAAGTCAAAATCAAAGCCAAAGTCAAAAACCAGAAGAAACTTGAATCAGGAACGCACTCTCGGACAACCACTAGGGAAACCATGACAGGGCAATGAGGAAAGGCAATTCTAGGTTTTTATACCTGCTTTACCTTTCTAATTGGCCGGGATCGCTCTTTGACTCAAAAACGTGCTCGCGCGGTGCGTGCGTGACGTCACATGCACACCAACGTAGTTAGTCACGTGAGCGGATGTGGGGGTATAATTAGCCGTGGATCCGCAGCGGCCGGTGTCCATTAAGATGCCGCAATAGTTAGTTATGCAGATGCACGACCGTTGACCGCAAGGTGAGGATGAATATGTTACACTAACTCCACAAGATGTCACCTCAAATAGTCTGTCCTAAAATCTGTTCAGTGTCCGGATCCCTGGCATCAAAAGGAGCATCTCTTGTTTCAGCAGGCGTACAATTTTCCATTTTGCTCTTCACTGATACTTATGGTAATCAACCTGACTACTACATCTGTGGAAGATTTTATACAACTAAGCACTCAGTGAATTTATTGTCCATTTCAAGAATGGAAGATTGTACAGACTTTTAGGACAGACTACTGGTGATCTTGTGGAGTTAGGTCTCTGAGACCTATTCCCTACCTTCTAATGCCACTTGTGGCGTTCAGATTTTTTTTAGTATTTTTGCAACTTTGTCTGTCCATTGTGAGGTTTTACACTATGTTTATCTTCTATGTGTTTTAGGGGTTAAAGATTTTGAAGACCAACTATTTTACTCTTAACTTTAACTTATGGTAATCTGACTACTCCATGTGTGGAAGATTCTATAAGAGTAAGCATTGACATATTACTGGTTTGTACTAATCTATATTTTTAGATTATGCACTCACTTGTACATCACCCAGTCTTGTTGTATATAAATATAATCAAACGGGAACCAGCAATGGAATACTTGGCTATTTGAAAGATCTCGATTTAAAACACAATAAAATATCTGAGCTGTGAATAGAAAAATAATCATACTGTAAACATGTACTGTAATTACATTCACTATATCTAGTAACAGATTTATTTACTATTCTCGTAATTTTATTACCAGATTGGCATACAATTCTGACCTGAATTTTTTAGTCCTGACACCTTTTCCCACAGTACGGAGTCAGAGAGCCCCGTACACCTCCAAAAGAATGGTGGCGTGAAAAGTCCAATGCTTATGCATAGAAAATGCTTTCGGAGCAATGATTTTATATTTCAGTAAATATCTTCCCTAACCCTTGTACTATATAGGTATAAGGAATAAACCTGTTTTTAAACTTACCGATGGTTCCCCAATGAGTGTGAAATATTTCACACACTAACAGGTAATATTTTTAACAAAATTACCAAACTGATAGACTGTTCCCTAGAGAAAATGGGGTCTATCACTAACTGACTTAATCCCACAGAAAATAAAATGTAACATTATGTTCGTCAAATATGTGTATGATTATTATAGCTTATTTTTTTTATTTTTTTTTTGTTCCCCTTTTTTCCCCCATATGTTTATATGCTGTATTATTACATATTAAACATGTTTTATTAATACTTAAAATATGAAAAACTTTCAATAAAAGAAATTGCAAACAAAGTAATGGGCATAACCCAGAGTTTTAGTCATATAGAGAACGTTTCCTCCATTTTCACCCTGCAGCTGAAAGCATCGCTGTTCCGCAGAATGGCAATGTTTTCAATGAAGGGTCTAAGTGCTTCTCGTGGCTGTTACACTGACAGTAAAACTCTGCTATTGCTATCAGAGAGACCATCTGATTGGCACAGTGTGGCATTTTGCTGCTCATGTGCACTAGCCTCCCAATGCTTTCCTATGGCATTGGATTGGCTGAGATCATCAATCTCAATGATCTCAGCTAAGGAGGCAGGACTAGCCGCTGAGACCGACTCTGCAAGGGAGAAGAGGTAAGTAAAATTACCTTTTTTTTTTCATGCAGGTTGGGGCCTGTCACCTACATGGCCAACAGGGAACTATAGCGTTAGGAAAACACATCTGAATTCCTAGCGCTATAGGGTTCCTTTAAACAAAAAGTTTATTTATAGTCCAATCCAATCTCTAAAGGAAGCTCAAGTAAGCTTGTTTTACATAATTTACCCCTTACTGTTTGTCAGCAGTGGGAGCTCTAGACCCAATAACGGCTACGAGTGAAGCATCAACAGGGTTATTTCACAGCTCACAATCCATATTCAATAAATGATTGTTTGATCAGAAGAAGGAGTTCCAACCAGGGCCGGATTAACATAGGGGCTGATGGAGCTGCAGCTCCAGGCCCAGGCCCATGGAATAGGCCCATTTAAAAAAAAAAAACATTTTTTTTTTTTTACACACTACTCTTAGGTTTGCCACCTAACTGGTATTTTACTGGCACAGCTGGTATTTGAGGCTGTCTGGCCGTGCCGGTATTGCAGTAATACCAGCAATACAAATGCAGGTATTTTTCTCAGAATAAATGGAGATTACTCTGCAATACCAGCACCGGCCAGTAGGGGTCACTGTGTGTGGAGAGAGGCAGGTATAGGAAGTTACAGCATATCCCTGCCTCTCTCTACTACTCACTGATCCATGAGGGAGCAGCAACACAGCACAGAGTCCAGACAACAGCTCTACAGTAAGTGAGGGATGGGAGGAAAGATAGTAGGGACACATGGGGACACTGAGACACTAGGGGACACATGGGGACACTGAGACACTAGGGGACACTAAGGGACATATGGGGACACTCAGGCACTAGGGGACACAGACACTAGGGGACACTGAGACACTAGGACATATGGGGACACAGGCACTGGGAGACCTGGGAACACAGACACTTGGGGACACTGGAAAACATGGGGACACTGAGACACTAGGGGACACATGGGGACGCTGTGAGACATAGGGACATTGGGAGACACTGAGACATTGGGACACGGAGACACTATGTCCCCATTTCTCCCAGTGTCCCCATGTCCCCCAGCCAGTGTCCCTAGTGTCTCAGTGTCCCCAAGTCTCCCAGTGTCTGTGTCCCATGTCTCTCAGTGTGCCTAGTGTGCCCATGTGTCCCTATATGTCCCAGTGTCCCCATGTCTATGTCCACAACTGTCCCCATGTCTCCCAGTGTCCCCAAGTGTCTGTCTCCCAGCCAGCGTCCCCTAGTCTCCCTGTGTCCCCTAGTCTCCCAGTGTCTGTGTTCCCATGTCTCTGTGTCCCTAGTGTCTTAGTGTCCCCAAATGTTTCAGTGTCCCCATGTCTCTCAGTGTCCCCAAGTTTCTGACTCCCAGCCAGTGTCCCCTAGTCTCCCAGTGTCTGTGTCCCTAGTGTCTTAGTGTCCCCAAATGTTGCAGTGTCCCCATGTCTCCCAGTGTCTGTGTTCCTAGTGTCTCAGTGTGCCTAGTGTCCCAATGTCTCCCAGTGTCCCTATATGTCCCAGTGTCCCGATGTCTATGTCCACAACTGTGTTTTCTCTGAAAAGACAGTGTTTACTGCAAAAAGACCTGAATGGAATGATTCTACTTACCAGAACAAATACAATAAGCTGTAGTTGTTCTGGTGACTATAGTGTCCCTTTAAGTTTGGAAGCTTAAGAGGGATGTATGGGAACAAAACCTGTGTGGACTGGCTGACAATAAAATTAGTTTAGGTAATGCTGTTGGTCTCTCTAACACTGTGGTATGTCCCCTCCTTTCTTCTACACTCACTACATACACCTTTTCTCTGTCTCAGACTGTATACCAGGAACTTCTGCATGCTAGTAAGAAGATAAGGAGACAAGTGGACCAGCGAGTGCTCGGGGACAGTCCTTAAAAAGCATGGAGTGAGCGCATCATTAGACGCATTTATGTCAAGCTCAGAATGCTGCCTGCATAGTATGCCCTTAGTTGGCCAGCCTGCAGGATTGGCGGGCAGCCTGACATGCATTCATACCAGGCTGTCCTTCAAATTCTTTGGACAGACATGCCCCCTTTTTGGGCATGTTCTCCCCTTTTGGCAGGTCTGGTGACGTGATTCGCACTAGTGGCCCACCCTTTTACCCCGCCCATTGACTTCCTGCTTCACTGAACACTACTGTTAGGGGGTATGAATTTACTTGAAAGATGAAAGCATAAATTAGAGAGAGATTAGCTTAGAGTATGTGTTTTCTTATAGCTGCATCCTATGAGTTTCCCTCCAACACCATCTCCATCAGATACATGACGCTTGGGAGTTATGACTGTTTTAGTGTTTTTGGTCGATAAGATTCTGTAAATAGGCCCATCATAATTGTCAGCACCAGGCCCACTGGGCTCTTAATCCGGCCCTGGTTCCAACCTCTGGCTGTCTATTCTATTACTAGCTAAATGCAGAAATAACATTATGTCCTTCATCAAGTGACTGAGCTATTTGGGTAAAGCAAAGTATAGAGTGTAGAGTTAGACTAGAATGTCCCTTCAATCGATTAGATATATTTAGACGTTACAGGTTGCCCTGAATTTTTTTAGTGCTGCTGTGTCTAAGCAGCTACATATATAGTCAATGTCTCAATTCCCAATATGGTGTAACCCACTAGCGGTATACCTATTACCTCGGTTGTGACACCGACCTACCACACGTCTAAAGATGCTCCTACATATAAAGGTATTACCTCGGTCGTAACAATGACTTTTCACAACGCACAGCACCAGCTAGGTTGGACTCCATTACTGATCCTAACTGCAGCATAGATAAGCATTTGTTTTAGTTTTTAGTGTGATCAAACAGGATTAGAATAAAACATTGATTTTAAAAAAGCACAACTTAAGAAGAATAAGGAATTGAGATTTTCTTCAATATTATAAGTAGTGACAGAAAATCTTACTTTGTATATGAGGGTATTTCATCATGAGAAGGAACCCCCACTGTAAAGTAGTCGATGTAGTCTCTGTACCTCCCAGCATGAGATCGAACATGGAGGCCAGAAGGTTCTTCTCATTAAAAATGTTCCTATTTTCTTCTGTTTTGTTTTCCTTGGGGGACAAAGAACACACAGTTTACTCCGTCCTACGTGTGTCTTCTGGTCAGATTAAACCCTGCGTAATATCTTTTATGACTACAGTGATTTTCAACGTTTAAGGAAAACAAATTTTCCTGAATGTTTACTTATCCACTGAAGAATAAAATTGTCCAAATCTACATTGCTGTATTGTACCTGAGTGCCTCTATTTTGATAATCTCAGGGGTATTTACTAAAGTGAGAATTGTCCGGAGTGTGAAGTACATTTAAAGTAAATATCAAATTTAAGTTCAAATTAACTAACTAGAAGAAAATCTCCAAGTCAGCTATGTTCTCTGTTCAGTTACTTTATATTCACTTTGAATTCATGTAGAAAACTCAACAAATTCAATTTTCAGTTGAATTCACAGCTTCAAACACCTAGAACTTAAGTTTGCTGAAGTGCTTTATGTGTGAACAGTGTGTCCTCTTTTTTCCATTTTACCAAAAGTACAGATTTCAACAGAAGTTGGCACTTTTATATGATAACCTTGTCACACCTCCCTGGCTGTCAGTCAGGCGACTAGTTTGTGTACATGCTGGTTGTTCAGCTCAGTGGAGCTAATCTCAAAAGGCAGACAATTGCCCTTAGCACCTGCCTTGCAAAGACTTCTCACTATTGGGAAGTATATGGTTGGAAAGTCAGAGCTGTGGAAGAATAGGAGGTCTTGCAGACGAGATCAGTAGCTTTTAAAAGTTGATTTTAGCTATAACCCCAATGAAAAAATGCATAATTAAATGCATACATGTTTTTATTGGAGGTATTTATACTAAATAGTGTTTAAGGATTTATTTATTTTTGGGGTAAGGGGGCTGAGCAGTGGACTGTCCCTTAAATAGTCTACTGAATAATTTGGTCACTGAGCTGTACTGATTAAAATGTCACTAGAGGTCAGTACTACTCTCTTTTTAGCAGTCAGCATAAAACAAAAGTGACCTCTAAAGAATAGCGAGGAAAAGAAACTCATGAACTCTGAATGTAGGTCCTTCCTGATATCAGTATTTTATTATCTGATACTAGACAGTTATAGAGCAGAGTCAAATATACACTGAAGCTCCCTCATATAGTGAGCAGACATGGAAAAAGCCAAAGCCAAATTAACATGGGGGATATTGGAGCTGAAGGCAATGTGCCTCATTATTTTCTTTTTTTTGTGTACAATGCTGCTGATCTGAAATGCTTAGTTCCATATTCATAGCATGTGACCCTATTGGCAATGTTGTCATTGTATATGTAAATCTGTACCAGACATAGGAATTCATATCATTGCTCCATGCTCATTGTACATTGTCCCTTTATGCTCAACAAATGATAGGTTGGGTTCCTTGTGTCCATTGCTTTCCCAGCAAATTTCTATGTTTCCTTTCTTCAGGACCTTGTATGGTATACTGCCTAACAGGACATACTTTGGTATTCTACATCACAAGACCTACTATGGTATTCTACATAACAGGACCTAGTATGGTATTTTGCCTAACACGTAATCCTCAACCTGCATAGACCAGTAGTTCTTTAAACCTCCCTCTGGCTTTAGGAGATTTCTTGTTCTCATTATTCTGGTATTTTGTTTCCCCATCTCTGCTCACTAAATCGGCACAATACATTTATCATATTCTGGAAATCTTAATAGCCTGAGATACTGCAGTCTTACAGGAAATATCCTGGTGGGCTACTTTAGTACTGGAACTCTCTGACATTGTTGATTAAGAGCCTAAGAAATAAGCACACAATGCTAGACTAGAAAAGACTATGCACAATTACCTCTTGTTGGCTCAATTCTATGCCAACAGTTGTTCCTACTAAAATGACAATGCTATAAGACTGCACCCCACAACACCTGTATGCAAGTAACCTTGGGTCAATTGTCCCTCTGCCCACTTGCCAGCCCTCTCCTACACCACCATCCACCCATGTTTGGCACATTTGCTACATCCTAATCAGCCCATGTTAGATGGCATATCTGTGCAACTGTAGATGCATAAAGTAAATGCAGTTTGTTGAATGTAAAAAGTAGATTACAAACAGAACTGAGTAAAAACTAATTGCTTACATTGAGACCTTTCTGCATGAAGGCTTCTACATACGTTGACCAATCATTTTCACTCATTGAGCTTTTCGCTTCATTGAAATGTTCCTTCAAAATCACATTGAGTTCAGCAATTTTCTTTAAAACAAGGTTGGGCGATTTCAGCACATGCTTCAGAATTGGGAAAACATTATAAAACTGAGAACAATGAAAAGAAAATTTGACAGTCAGTAAAACAAAATACTGGCTTTCTATTCAATTAATAAAAATAATTTAAAATCTAAAGTTCATTTGACCTTCTCCTTAAAGGGACTCTCCACTGCCCAAATACAAAATACATTTAAAAAAACACGGTTTAGTAGATATATCCCCAACATAGACATATCTAAAAGCAGTTTGCAATAGCAGCAGATCTCATGTCTCCTCCCCCCCCCCCCTTTATGTGGCAGATGTGAGGATATTTATGGGGTGATAATAGTAAAAATAATATTTTCATAAAAACTATCAAAAATGTATTTAATAATTTTTATTATATCAAAACTTGATATCTTGGCACTGTTCCCTGATTAACGATTTAAAGCTGAAAATTAACCACTATTTTAATTCTCTTAGATCCTAGAGGAAGTTTCACCAGAAGATTTTTATTCCACACATTAATCACAAATTATAAAAAAATTAATTATTGTGACAATAATAATAAAATAATAGTAATATGTAACATGCGTGACAATTAGTGAATAATTAGGTATAACATAATTATACAATATGGCAGTGGTTTAACACAATATAGACAGCTAAATAACAACAGTTAGAACTGAAAACAAGATTTACTATAGGACACTACTCTGAGCAATCAACATAACAGAACACAGCTTAAAGCAATAAAAACTTTGTCTGACAGTCAAATCACAGTGATTTAACTCTTTCACTGCTAGCTACAATCCTCATTGGCAAGATATCCTATTATGTTGCAATTTTACAAATACAATATTTCTCATACTAGATCATTTGACCATTTCTATGTCCATCCAATAAGAATAATTCTAACTAGATTTTACCTTTGCTGAATTTTAACTTTCCTAAATCAGATTCACTATCTTATAATAGAACAAGTCAATACCTCTGGATAAAAATTTAGTATGCTAACATCTGGCAAATTTGCCGTTAATATATCGTTATCTTTATTCCACCTGCAGGAATTGAATTTTTATAACAATATATTCCTTAGCTAATTATGATTTCTAATAATTGAAATCTGACCAATATTTATCCAGATATATATTCCTGCTATTAGTAAAAATGTAATTAATTTAATTTGATTAAATAAAACCAGCATAATTACCAGTTATGTTGTAGATTTTCTATCAGATGTGTAGATATACTCCAGGAATTTTGAATGCAAGCATGATGAGAGGATTGTATGAAAATATATAAAAGTTTTCAGTTCTGAAGTTGTGTGAGTTTGGGTGAGTCTAAAAGTCAGAGTGTCCAAGAGAGTGTTTGAGTGAGAGTCTTGAGTACAGTCCGAGGAAGGGTATAATTAATGTTAATGTCACTAGTTGAAGGGGACTGTGGCGAAAGTAACCTCGCAACTGGTACTTGGAGGGGCCTGCTTGCCAGCCTCTTGCCCCAGGATTATGGGCCCTGCAAAAAGACATATTAAAAAGTGACTTCCATGGAAAAACCAAACCACTGAACCAATCTGGGTGATTTTTGGATATGTTGGTCCTCCAGAGCAGGGCTATCCGAGGATGAGACTCTTGTGGGGTTTCCATAGATCTTGGGGGTACTTTTGGGGTGTTTGTAAATTGTGTGTTTTTCTGTACCGGGAGATAATTAAATATATCTGAGACACAGAGGAGGAGTATGTTGAATGTAATTCTTGTCTGTGCCTCTTCCCCTCCCTCTTTTTCCTGTCCTATTGTTTCCCCATCCGGGCGTTATCCCAGGGACACTGCCAGACCAGTTTAAACTGGCTGCTTTGTCCCGCCTCTATCTCCCATCAGCCCTTACTATTGTCTGACCCCACCCTTCCTTGTACTATAGTCCTCTATGTAACCTATTGTTTATAAATGTATGTATAAATTGTAAGTGCTGGTTTGCATTAAACAGACCTGCTTTACCCCTTCATGAAGTCTTGGCTCATGTTTGGGGGGATTGGAGAACTACACTTTGGGGATTGCTATAATCACTATACTCCCCTGAGTATAATCACTAGCTCTTCTAAGAGCTGTTCCTGCTACGCTCTCTGGAGTAGGAGAGGTCTGCCCACTGGAAGCTGGATCCTGGTCTTGGGTCCAGGGTGGGTGAAAGACGGCGAGACCCCGGCACAGCTGCATCGCTGGAAGTGGGGTCTGCAGTGCTTATGGTGTCTGGTAGAGTGCTTGGAGCCCTCAGAAAGCACTAGGAGCATCGATTGACAGAGGTATCTGGTCGGGGTGCCAGGCGGTCCATCACAGGGACCCATAGGGAACTGTGGGTGTGTCTGCCCTACAGACTAACATCTAGATTTTGGTCAGTAGGTGGTGCAATTACATCACCAAAAATTCTTGTCAGGCGGTCCATTAACCTTTTTGTATAATGGGCTAACTGAATTTGGTGATGCGTTTGACATATTTTTAGTTATCTCTTATGGCTACTATACATAAAAAAACCTGTCATCTTCAAAGCAATTTGGTTCACTTCTACGAGACATAGCGTCTCCAGTTTTGATCGTAATTTTAGATTTATCACCTCCTAACCTTGATTTCACCCTTTTTCTTACAATGGAACTAGTAATATTCCGTTATTTTTTTATAAAGTAAAATTAATTACTTGGTGTTATCTGTTATTTGGTGTCTGTAACGGACTGTTTTGATCACCCAAGGTTAAAAACCGTTTAGGCGATACTCCCCTTTCCAGATGCACAGGCAGCAACTGTAAGCACCAATCTCCCGAACTGCAAACTCTATGAATCCTGGAAACAGCCGAACAGGAAAACCATACGAAAGGGTTACACTCCTGGCAGTCAGCACACAATCCAATTCCCCCAATAACGAGACGACACTTCGGTTTGAGGGTTTAGCAGAATCTCTCGTTTATTAACACAACTGGCTTATAAAGGATTCTCCCATGCAAGGGAGGGCTTTACAGTCATTACCCGATGCACCAATCACACATGAATTACCTCCCACACATCTCCTCCCCTCAGCATGACACATAATCCCCTTAATCATGTACATTACTTCCCCACTTTCTGGATGTACCCCAAATACCTAGAGTACACTCCTAAATAGGGGATCACCTGATAGCCCTGATCTGGGTGAGTAACATACTCAAAGATCACCCAGATCGGACCAGGGGTTCGGGAGTTATAGAGGTTGAAAGATATGACCGACCGCACAGGCAACAGTAGCCGAAAATAGTTCCATAAGGATTGGCCTTGCGGTCGGTCTCTGTTCATGGGTATAACCGGTTGAAAGTACCGAATGCAATAGCTGTTGATTGCCATCATTGTAATCCCCTCATTCGTATGAGTGTTTCTACCGAACGGCGGCCCGTTCGGTAGTTTTGGCACGAACCCATGGAAGTCTGGAGGTCTCAGCGGTGTTTGCCTAGTCGAGTGTCCGATTTTAGTTCCAGACACTCAACGGCAGAACACCGCTGTTCGGGAGTTCAAGATGGCCGCCGCCACGTGTTCGTTTGACGAACAAAGGCCACCCAGCGTTCATCAATTAAGCTGCGAATTGACAGCTTCTGGGGGGGTCAATTGGCGGCACACTCCAGCTCCTAGGTGGTCGGGCATTCGGTAGTTTGTTCGGTAGATAAAATCTACCGAACACCCTGGCAGAAAGGCACGAATAAGCCTTTCTGCAGGGAAAATAAAAGGTTTAGCCTGCAGGGCCATAGTCGCAGGGTAGGAGGCTAGCAACCAGGCTTCTCCAGTTTACAGTGGCGAGGTTGGTTTCACCACAGTGTCTGTCTGGTTTTCTTGTCTTGTTTACATAAGTTGCATTCCTTGGCTCAGACTTGAATGAATAGAGTGATAGAGAGAGAAATCTTGTGTCTGTCTTAGCCTTGTAACACAAAATGGAGTCACCTCTGTTCTTAGGGTGATTGGCAGTATACACTTTTAATTTCTGTTTTAACACAAAATGTCTGCCAGTTTAAATATACTGACACAGTCCAAAGGTAGACTTACTCTGTCCATGTCTATTGAAATCTGCACTTTTTACAAAATGAAAAAAGATCTCATATTCTTTATTCATGAAGCTTTTCGAGAAGCTAAGCCGCTTTAGGGGTCTGGAATGCCCCATTTAATTATTACATTTCTTTACTTTCGCAATTATGATAACTTCATGTGGCATAAACTACTACTGTGAACTACCTTGTCTTTTCAAAATAGACAACATGTCACTATTTATGCCATCTTGTCAAATGTTATTGCCAGATGCTAGCAAGGATTGTGGTGAGCAAACAGTGAAACAGCTTAACCATTGCTAGTTGCTCAAATGGTTGTGCTATAACACTAAACAGTGCTTATGAACTTAATTTTATATTATAAAGTTTATCTGTAATTACCACAGCAGGCGTAGAACCGGTGAGAATGACAATGTCGTCAAGCAATTCCACCATCTTCTTGAATGTTGTATTACTGTAATCAAAACGTCTTCCGAATAATATTCTATAGATGATGTTCGGAGGGGCGTTATTAAACACGTTTTTCTGGAAGGGTTCACCTGAAAGTAGACAGTAGTTGATTGTTGATAACAAAAATATAAACAAACACAATAAAAAAATATATATATAAACAGACACACTCTTTGGCAAAGTACAAATTAAGTAGTTATCAATAGGGTAACCTATACAATGTATCTCAACCTTGAGCAGTTTAAACCCACCTGTTTTGTCTTGATAGATCTCCTCTTTCGTGCGCTGACAGATACTTTTTCAAGAATCCAGAAAATGTATCTGAAGTGTACGGAACACATTGCATTGCTTTCTCTGTCTTGTGGAGCCTATGCTGCTTTTTTTGAATAGTTCATGCTTTAGGCATCATGTTGGTGTGTCTGCATGTATAACAGAACTCCACAGCAATAATACTCACAGTAATGTGTGTTTAAACTACAATAACTGTGTTTAGAAATTATCATTTAGAAGTCTTCTGAACAGCCCCACACCTGGCCAAGACCCTATTCACACCGCTAATATTTAAGTGTCCGTCTTTAACAATTTGGGAGGTAAATGTCTATGTACATTAACATATCATAACTTACCATTGAAAGACTGGATGAACTCGCTTAGAAACTGCAGCTCTTCAATAATCCTACCCTCAACAGATCGTTTCCCCATACCAAGATCTCGTAGAATAGACAGGGTAAATCTTCGTGTCACCTTCCAGACCTCCCCATTAGAAAAAATTACTCCTGTGTCAAAATGCAAAACACAACAAGGCTCTTTTAAGTACATTGTATTTAAAATCCACAACTGAAGTGACTAAGTCATACAAAGTGCTGAGATAGTGTTTTTCATTTTTTCCTTCATAGAAATGGACTAGAGATATTTAAATAATCTTGACTTCCTATTGGCATGGTGGGTGTGAATTCTATATCATCTATATCACTATGCCCCGCGAGTAGGGGCTATTAAACTAAACAGGGGACCTAATGTCCCCTCGATTCACAAACAGTGGCAGGTGGGGGCCCTAACTGATAAGGGGGGACCTACTGCCCTACCAACCAACCTGCCGCTAACGAATGCAGCCATGACAGTGCTGCTTAAACAACATGTGCTTTTTGAATTGGCAATGGTGCAAAAATATTTTTCTCGCTTTTCCTTTACAAATTTGCTGCAAATGTAAGTCCACCAATTCACTAAAATACATTACACGTAAATGCTTCCCCATCCTAGAAATTTACGGCATATGTCATATGAGGAGAGGCAGGTTAGTACCAGGTGGTAAATAACAAATCCATTGGGTGATCATCTGAAGAATAATCTGTTTTCTGATTGAATTTACTATTATTATTATTTGTCTTTAGTGAGGCTCCAGTGATAGAGTGGTTCGTTTTTACAACCTACCCCATTCCTTTAATTGCTCAACTCCAAAACTGTCAACTTTGCAGAGTTTTCCAAAGGACTACAAAAAAGAATGCCTATACTATTCAAACTCCTAGTGAAGTTATTAAAGGAGCATTAAAGTCACACAGGCCATTTCATCTCAATGAAGTGGTCTGGATGCAGTGGTCCTGTAGTTTAACCGGGCAATGTAAAACATTGCAGATTTTTCTAAAGACCATTTTTATTGTGAATGCAATATACAAAAGAGTTGTCATGCATCATAAGAACTACTTATTCTGCATGACAACTCTTTTATATATTGCATTCACTTTTGTATATTGATTTTTTTTATGTATCCTTAATGCTTTAGTGCCCTTTAACTACTAATCATACACATACTACTGTACAAACGTTTTAATCAAGTGTGACAATTGCCGTAAAGTAAGAATGCTTTCAAAAAATAGAAATGTCAGCTTTTTTTTTTTTTTTATCAATTAACAAAAATGTAAAGTGAGTAAACAGATGAAAATCCCAAATCCCAGGCGCCAGGTCACCATGGTGAATATTATTTTTTTCTTGGTGCCTGGGTTCTTGTCAATCGGTTCCCCCAGAGGTGGGCAGCTTGACCCCACTGTGTCAGTCAGTGAGTGTGTCTGTCTGTCCGTCTGTTAGTGAGAGTGTCAGTGAGTTTCAACTACATGTCTGTCAGTCCACCCATTGTACAGTTCTGCAGAATCTGTAGGCACTTTATAAATAATAATAATAATAATAATAATAATATATATATATATAAACATAATAATTGACAGCATTCAGAGGACTTACAAAAAATAGTCTTTACCTATGCAAGTCCAAAAAAAAAAAGTAAAATATAGGGTTGGAACATTGATTTTTCCTTTTTTTTGCATGTATTGGTAAACAAAATGTTTTTTTGAGTGCTGACAATTATGTTTATTTGTATATGTATGGATTAGCATCTAGGCATATTGCAGTTTATTGATATTTTTTGTTGAGTGGTGTTTTGCCAGAGGATTGTGTCAAAATGTTGCTGCGGTAACCTGCCGTGATACAATATTGCCCTGCCCCACGACAAGAGAATCGAGATCTTTGATCTCCCCACTAGCCTGCCTCCCCTCGCTTGCCTGCCGCCCTGTGGGCGCAATTTTGGCGGCCTTATGACAAATCCGGCCTGCCAAGATACCTGAATAAAAAAAATATCTTACAAATCAGGTATAATCACAGTCACAATGTGCCTATCTTTCTACTTGTCTTTCAATTCACTACTGTTTGGAACATAGTGATTAGACCACAGCGTGAAGCAAAAACAAATTTAAGTTTTCATTCCATGTAGCTAAATGTGATGAATTGCTCAATAACGTGGGCATTTCCCCACAATCCCCAGTTTAGTAAATAATTCTGATGGTGTCAGTTTTGCATCTAGCAATGCACTAGTCACAATACCTTGGCCATGCTGGAATATATCAGCGATAGGTATCACCCCTCTATTTCCAAACTCATAGTTTGAGTTCACTAAAGCCTCTTTAACAGCATCATATCCAACCAGCACCACTACTTTTGTTTGACCCATATGGAATGTGAAGAAATTCCCGTATTTTTTTGCCAGCTGGAAAACAGTATAAAAGACAGATTACGTGTGTAATTAGTATGTAAATCAAACACATTTTCAATTTCAATACATTAATACAGTGACAAAAACAACACATCACATTTTCACATAATCGGTATATTCCATTTAGCCGAGAACTGTCAAGAAGAACCCGGAACCAATACCATGAGAACATAATGACATTTAGAAGTTCTGGATATATCAGGCTGTAGTGATTATGGTATCTGCATGTCCCTGATAATGTCTCCTGCTCCTGTGTCAAACCGGTATTAAGAGGTTTCACATAAAACCAAAGGTTCTCTCGCAGCCGCTACCCAGCCCCTCACTCCTTATGCTCCAGGTCCATGTTATGAAATAGGCTCAAATTGTCTGATTTATTTCTTGGGGATCTGCTGCTGTCCTGAAATGCTGGGTGTAATAGTGATAGAATGAGGCATATATATTTGGCCTGCCTGAGCATCATGGGAAATCAATGGTGGCTTTGTCACTGTGTATACCAATCTGTGCAAAGCAAGGACTCTGGAATGGCCTCTCTCTTCTACAAGTTCATTGCACACAGACCTTATATTAACCATTGAATGGTTTCTCTCTGTCCCATGATCCGTTGGATGTATTCCCTGTGCCCTGTAACCCATAGTAAGAGCTGAGACTCCTTTCACTTGATTTTTTTTTTCAATACTTTATTTTTGTGTGAAAGTTTTGTTACATCAGTAGCTTACATTATTCATTGTACATTGAATATATGACATGAGTATTAACAGTATTCCTGGTTTATTACAGGTATGCCTTTGTCTACCAACTTTATCATGCCTATCCTATAACAGAGACAATTCACTTTTTGTATTTTTCACATAACTTGAATATTGAACCAGCAGTATTTATCGATCGACAAACTATCTACGCCGATAAGGCTGTTGTTGCGTAGTTAATGTCAAAAATTCGGTTGGGGGTTGTGTCACCCTACTGTTGCGGTCCTGGTCCGGCCAGGAGTTATTATGTCGGTGGTGCGCATGGATTAGGGGCTTTTCTCCCATTCCGATTTTAGAAAATAGATGAAGAGGAAAATAGAAGAGGTATTGTCTGAAAGTATATGAAGAGGAGGAATAGATATATGCAAAAAGGGGGGGGGGTGTAAGTCATTCCCATGTAGCGTGGGGGTGTCCGATGTCTCACGTTCCATTCCCGACTAATTTATGTCCTGGAAGAGTTCGCTACTTGTCCATGGTTCCCATATTTTTTCAAATCTAGACATGGAGCCTCTCACCCTGGCCGTCAAATTATCCATTAAGTATACTTCTTTCAGGTTGGAGATCACCTTCCGTATGGCCACGACTGTGCGAGGGGTCTTCATGCTGCCAATGTTACTTTGTGTATTAATTTTTGTTCCCTGTTAGTCCAGTCGTCTAAAGCTCTATTCAATAAATATGTCCAAGGGTTTAGCTCGGGTGCCCTGTGGAAGATCTTTTTAAGTAAGTCGAAGATTTTCGACCAGTAGATTTGTACCCGTGGGCATTCCCACCACATGTGGAGATATGTGCCCCTGTGGCCACATCCCCTCCAGCAGTCGTCGGACGGTGTTTGGTGCATGTGGAATAGTTTGACCGGGGTGGCGTACCACCTAAACATAGTTTTATAGGATTGCTCCTGGAGGGATACACATATGGACACTGCAGTATTCGCTTCCCATATTTCTCTCCACTCCACTCCCTCCAGGACCTCACCTAGTTCCCTTTCCCATGTTTCTGTATATGTTAATGTACCCCATTCTTCGGTTTCTGCGCAAATGTGTGCGTACATTGTAGTAATGAGTCCGGATGGCGCGGTTTCGTTTAGGCACATTTTCTCATAGAACGTCAAACCCCCGTCAAACCTCCCCCGCAATCCTCAACACAATCAAAATACGGGACAAAATAACCCACAAAAGCGGACTAACAACACAACCCTCACCACTGCTCCGCAACACGCAATTCCCACCAGGCATGTCACCAAAAGATTCTGTCCGCTTCGAAGAAAACGACCTCACGCGGCTACACCCCTTCTACAGCAACCAACAACGACACCTTTCACAGACCTCCCACAAACCACACCATATGGCACCTTCGACATGTTCCGCCATATACAAATCAGAAGTTTCCTAGAAACGCCGACAATCAAACAGGCCGGCACTAGGTCACTCACACCATTCAAAAAACAATGCCTGCAAACACCAACACAAAAGGGCCAAATATCAGCAGTATACACCCATATAATACAAAACATCAAGGATGGAGCACTCACGTACGTGTCGGCCTGGGAGAGGGACCTAGGGCCGGCAGAAGACCCATCCGACTGGGCCGACATATGGGAAGCTACAGCCACCATCTCCATATGTGTGAATCACAAAGAACAGGCCTACAAGACACTTATGAGATGGTACCTCAGACAACGACTTATGTTGGAAAGGCTGCAGGCATAAGGGCACGTACATACACACATGGTGGGAATGCACCCACACAGCACAATTATGGAAACAAATAGCAACCATGGTCTCACAGATCCTTCACACAAACTTACCACAAGACCCATGGATATGACTTCTATCCAAACCTATGGCCGGCACACCAAGGGCCCAAAACAAACTAATCGCTAAAATTGCGCTAGCCACCAGGAGAGCAATAGCTGAAAAATGGGGAAGCCTAGACACACCGACAATAGACACAGTAAAACAGAAAATAACAGACGCCATTAAAATGGATGAAATGTCACAAACTCTGGGATCCATGGTTCTATAAATTCCCGCTACTAACCTAAAACATCACCAAAAAAACACCACACAAAGACGCACCACAGAAACAACAATCACAAACACCACACTGACCTAGCCTCCCCAATCCCCCCGACCTCCCTCTCCTATCCCGAGTCCCCCCCGACCTCCCCACTTACCCCACACACTCAAACACATCCTACCCCTCGATCTCAAACCACACCTTACACGAACACCCCTCCCAGCAACACATCCACCGAAATAAAGCCCGAACCACTACCACAAAAATATCAGCATCACCCACAGAAAGCTCGACACGAACAGGGGAAAACCGCAAACCTTGAGGATACCAAAAATAAGCCACCCCAATTCACACGCATCGCAACAAAGTCAGTGGAAAAACAAATTCAAGATAGAGGACCATGTGGGTCACCCAAAGAACAATTAACTACCAACCAACACCAAATATGGGGACAACGCCCTCATCCCACACCCCACATCACACAAAAACCCCGACCACAATAACAAAGGAATTGAACACACGAACTTCACCACACAAGATAATAACTACACACCGACCAAGACTACCACTCCACAGACAACAATATATCCACAGAAAGAAAACATACAACACAGAATGATACGCCATAAGACGACAAACCAAGGCAGCACGTACAAATACCCACCCTAGTACCCTGTGCAGAAGTGGCACAATCCCCAAACCGACCCCCCTGACTACCCAAGACCACACCCAAAAGATACATAACGAAGACGATACAAGAAAGGAACGAAGAGAGAATTCGAAAGCACAACTGCAAAAATTTACAATAACAGGGCACCCTATCCCCCCTCCTTCCTTTTTCTGTACCCTACCCCAACCCATTGAACAAAGAAAAACCATACTGAAAAGACCGTAGGAATGTATTGAAATGCAAAAATAAACGCGGACACTAAGGTTACAAAAGGATGAAACCTGTACAAAACGATGGACTGAAATAACTAACTCTCTCATGTTTATGTGCTGAAAATTGTATGACAAACGTTGATCCCCCATTTCTCTTCTGTACCCCTTCCCCCCACAACAAAATCTTACAAAATAAAGAATAAAAAAAAAAAAATGGCGGTACTCGAAGACAAGCATCACTTTAAGAATGTTAAAATCTGTGGCCTACCTGCCAATATTGGAACTCCTACACATATTCTACCGACTACTTGCCATATTGTTCCCGGCTAAACAGGCTAAATCAATGCTCCTAGATGGATGCTATCGCATTGCAGAGCCTCCATTTAGATCACCTCTCAAGTTTGAGGAGAACACCCTTACTTTTTTAATTGTTTATTTTTGAAATTACAGCAATAATATGCAATACATGTATGGACTTCATAAAGCTTTCTTCTTTGAAAAGGACAAGGTATAAATATACATGACCTTAGTGATACATTGTAGCTAAACGTTTGGTCGTGACCCACAAGTGATGTTCAAAGCCTTTACCATACAATCAAAAAGTGTAATTTTTTTTAGACATTGAAGAGGATAATGTGTCACAATAATATGTGTATAGTTTAGATCATTACCAGCGTAGCTCAGACCTGACAATAGCTAGTGTACCTACAGAGAGCCTCATAATGATCTGCATTTGGATTGTGAGGTTATGGTGTCCCAATTCGAGGATCCCCACTCAGAAGGTCCAGATATTGGGAGAGTTTTTCTCCAACGTTCCTCTGTGCGTGTGCTTGTGTATGTGAGGAAGTCGTATAAAAAGAGTTGAGGTAAGAGAATAGGATTGAGAAAGAAGATGATAGAAGAGAGAGACAGAGGAGTTGGGTCGCACATAGGGAGAAGAGCACGGCTAGGAGATGGAGAGAAAAGGCCAAATCAGTAATTTCTCATATTTAAATCATTTTCCACCTTATTTGGTGGCTGTCACCCTTGCTGCCCTCTTGTGTATTTGTACCCCACCATCTAGACTGCAAGCTCGTTTGAGCAGGGTCCTCATCTACCTATTGTTCCTGTGTCACTGTGTAATTGTCTCATCTATTGTAAATTTCCCCTCTTTCATAATATTGTAAAGCACTGCAGAATTAGTGGGCACTATATAAATACCAATAATAATAATAATAATAATAATTACCTTCATGAATGTAAAATCTTGTCTTTTTATATCAAGAATGTGCAAGTTTCCAATCAGAGGGAGAGGCGTAGGTCCAGGGGGAAATCTGTAAGCAAGCTTTTTGGGAAGGCTGGTTAAAAGCTTTACACATATCAAAACCAATAGGAATACAAGGAAAAGAGTCACTGCGTTAGAATAGTAAGCCATGTTAAAGCTGGTCTCTTGCAATCTGACTCGAAAAATGGAAACAATTATTAAACCCATATTTATAGAGTGTGTGTTATGCAAGTATGAACTCCTCCCCATTTAAATTCTGTGGATTAGTAAAAAAAAGGATTCAATAGATTTGCTGAACAAACATTTAGGAGATGATTAAACACAGTTATCCAAATCTCCTTTTCATCTTTTGGCACCAATAACTCAATATCATTCGCACAAAAATGTTATTTTGTGTGAACATAAGGGTTACAGTAGGAAATGTTTGTCTGCAGTGCAGTAAGGAGTAACTTTAAAATCCAAACATGACCCTTGTATTGGGCAATGCGTTATATGGGGTTTCTGGAGCATAACATTTTGTTGGGCTTAAACACAAGCCTTGAATTTGCGTTTGTGATCTTATGCTCTTGACCTGGTATTCACAGCCATATATAAAGCCATTAGGACATACATGTATAAACTGGTAATTTCAAGCTTAAAATAACCATATTCACAAAGAGGCTGAACCATAGAAAAATTCATTGGGAAAACATGAGTTAGAAGGAATCCATCCCATGGGTAATGGGGGCAGGGAATCCATCCAATAGGACACTGGACATCCATCCTGTAGATCATGGGGCAGAGGGAATCAATCCTGTGGGTAAAGAAGAACATCCAGTAGAACATTGGATACAGGGAGTCCATCCTATTGGGAACTAGAGCACAGAAGGTATATGTGCAGTGAGCTTGGAGACGAGATAGTCCATTCATATTTACAACTGGAGCAGCCCAAATAGGAACTATTTGGGCTGCTCCAGTTGTTAATCAAGGCACAGATCAGATACAGATTAGTACACAGTGTTAAAGCTACCTTTTATGGACAGTGTTTTCCATGATGCCCAGCTAGACAGCAGATCACAGAAAATATTAGAAAGCTAGAGCATTTTGAAAGCATGCTTCGTATCCCACACACAAACTTCTAGAAAAACATTTTACCAATTCTTAGAATGACCAGACTTAAAATGTAAGGGAAAGGAACAGTTTAATAGCAAACTAAGAGAATAGTCAGAGCCAGGTGGCAGTCAAGGGTAACAACAAACAGAAAATCGTCGAGCAAGCCAAAGTCAAGGAGAGCATAGATCAGAAAAACAAAGAGGAGTGAAATTGAGCCAAAACCAGAGAAATAATCTATTTAATGAACAATCAGGTATCTTAGACCATGGCAGGGCAAAGAGCAAACAAAGTCATAATTTTAATCAATTTTGTTGTAAATCAAAGTTTTTATTAAGGATATTTGTTAGGCAAGGAATTTTAACATAGACACGCAGATCTCAAACATTTTCAAAACTCATGCTTGGCCACGCGGGACCCCTGCTTTGCATGGTTGGTAAACCATTAACTGTTTTGAGATTCGCAGATACCCAGTATATAGTAGGAATGCTATGTATTGATACTGCTCCTTCAAGAAAATATTCCTCAGATTATCATTATTAAACTCTAATGAGCAGGTCAAGTAGATAACATAGTGAGGTGAGCATTTATTCCTGTATTACAATATCAGTCAATAAGAATTGCACATATCAGAAGCACATTGTGTGATAGGTATGGAGTTATATTTACTACAATATGGGTTTATCTACTATTGGTGTGTTTTGTGCAGGGAATCCAACTGCACCTCAATCAGAGTTGATTTCTCTAATATGTAAGGGTCACTCTCATGATGATGGCACAAGCAATAGTAATGTCTCCCACCATCTCCGTGAGTGTTATAACTTACATAGTTACATAGTTACATAGTTACATAGCTGAAAAGAGATTTGCATCCATCAAGTTCAGCCTTCCTTACAGTTGGGTTTTGCTGTTGATCCAAAAGAAGGCAAAAAAACACAGTTTGAAGCACTTCCAATTTTGCAACAAGCTAGGAAAAAAATTCCTTTTTGACCCCAGAATGGCAGTCAGATTTATCCTTGGATCAAGCAGTTATTACCCTACATTGAAGGATTATATCCTTGAATATTCTGTTTTTGCAAGTATGCATCTAGCAGCTGTTTGATCATCTGTATGGACTCTGATAAAACCACTTCTTCAGGCAGAAAATTCCACATCCTGATTGTTCTTCCAGTAAAAAAAATAACACTTTTCTTTGTCTTAGACGAAATCTTCTTTCTTCCAGTCTAAACGCATGACCTTGTGTCCTATGTAAAGTCCGGTTTGTGAATAGAGTCCAAGTGATATAAACACTTGGACGCTATTGTGCAGGTGCCTCTATATGACCTCCAAATCAGATTAATTATTGAGAAAACTAATAACTTTTTTTTAACCTGTTAAAATCATTGTGTTTTCAGTTCTATGTTACTTTAAGGTCTATGTGAACTTACAAGAACAACAAATGAACAGAAAGTGGATAGTTCGAAAGAAAGGGAAAGGTCTGCTCCCCATTTTCTGCCCCAAATCTAATCTCAAAGTTCATCTCCCAACCTTACCTCCTGTCTTGCCACGAATTCCATCCATGGCTGCCACTGCTCCGCATGTCTTGTACTATTCCCTGTAAGGGATGCCTGTTAATCTTCTGCTTGGAATCCAGGTGCTTATCAGGGTCAGCATTGGCAAAACCCAGTTTAGTAGATATAATAAGTTAGGTCTGGGCACTAAGGATTGCTTATAGATAAGATCATCTTGATAGACATTCTTGTCATTATTGTCTATCATGTTTAATACATTAATATAATAGAATTTTAAAATAATATATATCTCCAGGGTGTCAGTAGATATAGGTTCATATAATATATCTGGTTTTACTGGTAAGGACTTGTTTGGATTAGATAGGTGTGCATATATATGCCTATTTATCTATACATATTCTTTTTTTTCTTTTATGTTTTGCATATATTTAAAAAGGGATAAACCAAAGGTGCTGTGTCAATATAAGGCGCTAAAGGTAATTTTACATAAAAATTTGAAAAGCTGCTCAACACTGAAATATTGTTTGAGTGGCGAGAATTCACCACATCAAACAAAAGAGAGTGGAGCGCTAAATTCATACACTTACCCTTAAATAAAGGAATATAAATAAGACAGTGTATCTAAGAGAAAAAATAAACAAAATATGGTGCAGTATATCTAACACAAGTAGAATATTATATTTCTCATATGGAGCACACTCACATGGTGCAGAGCCTTATGGGGGATAGGCTCAAATCTCATGCGTAGAGGTATTTTAAGAGAATACCAAAACTTCTTCAGTGTAGAGACGTTGGGTACTCAGAGATAATAGGAGAGATAAGACAAAATATAGTGTGTTATCCTCACTAAAAACATAAATAAAAATAAGGTAGTCACTGCTCACCTTGTTGAGAGCCAAAATACAGGGCTCTCAGAGTAATGCGCACTGTGCCTTTAAGAGGGCACAACTCTTCTTTGTAGCGAAGGACACTGGCAGAATGTGGGACTTGAATAAATGTATTAACCAAAATATAAGGTAAGTTAAAACAAATTAAAAGCAGCAAAATAAATATACCACAAATGTTCAGTCCAAACAATAAAATTGCCATCCAAAGCAGTCCAAGACGCGTCTCGCCTGAACCAGCAGGCTTTTTCAATCGGTATCATCATCTGTGCGCGCTGTGCCAGTTTTATATCTGGCGGTTCGTCCGTGATTGGCTCCCCTGTGTGCCTCTTGTTCAATCAAATTGCCAATCCAAGGGGGTGTTGGCTGTATCAGCTGTTTGTATTTATTTCCGTATAACCGGAAGTGACGTATCGGAGAGCATCAAACGTCACCTCCGGTATTCCGAAATTGCCATATTGAAGACTGGCGTAATACCCACTTGTCTTTATAGCTCAGGAAATAGTTCATAATATCCACTGTGGTAAAATAGGAAAGAAAGCAAAAGCATTAAAATTACAATGCATAGCAAGAGGACTTATAAAAAAAAAAAACACTTAATTGTTCTATAGAGGGAATTTGGTTTTAGTAGTAAGTTATAGTTACATAGTTACATAGTTACATAGCTGAAAAGAGACTTGCGTCCATCAAGTTCAGCCTTCCTCACATATGCTTTTGCTGTTGATCCAAAAGAAGGCAAAAAACCCAGTCTGAAGAGCTTCCAATTTTGCAACAAACTAGGAAAAAATTCCTTCTTGACCCCAAAATAGCAGTCAGATGTCTCCTTGGATCAAGCAGCTATTAGCCCACTAATTAGAAATTGTATCCCTGTATGTTATGTTTTTGCAAGTATTTATCCAATTGCAATTTAAACATCTGTATAGACTCTGACAAAACCACCTCTTCCGGCAATGAATTCCATATCCTTATTGCTCTTACTGTAAAAAAACCTTTTCTTTGCCTTACAGGAAATCTCCTTTCTTCAAGCCTAAATGTGTGACCTCGTGTCCTATTTATAGCCCTGTTTATGAATAGATTTCCAGATAATGGTTTGTACTGGCCCCGAATATATTTGTATAATGTTATCATATCCCCTCTAAGGCGCCGTTTTTCCAAACTGAAGAGATTTACATTTTTTAACCTTTCTTCATAACTAAAATGCTCCATTCCTTTTATCAATTTTGTAGCTCGTCTCTGCACTTTTTCTAGTGCCATGATATCCTTCTTTAGAACAGGTGCCCAAAATTGCACAGCATATTCAAGGTGTGATCTTACCAGCGATTTATAAAGAGGCAAAATTATATTTTCATCTCGAGAATTTATGCCCCTATTTATACATGACAAAACCTTACTGGCCTTAGCAACGGCAGTTTGACATTGCATATTGCTACCTAATTTGTTGTCTATAACAATTCCCAAATCCTTCTCGTGTGTGGTTATCCCTAGTTCACTGCCATTTAGGGTGTAAATTGCTTGTGCATTCTTAACCCCGAAGTGCATAACTTTGCATTTTTCTACGTTAAATTTCATCTGCCATTTCCCTCTGCAGCAAGGCAATATCCTGCTCACATTTTATTACTTTACAAAGTTTTGTGTCATCTGCAAACACTGATACATGGCTTTCAATGCCCATTTCAAGATTTATAAATATGTTAAATAGAAGCGGTCCCAAAACAGAATGACAAAACAGTAGTATACCCACTAACCAAAAGCAATAGAGCTGCTAAATTGAAAGTGGTTCCAGGTGAACCTCACTAAACACCAATAATAGAAAACAGAAAGAAATAAAGCGGAAACCACCTTCACAAAAATAATAAAATACAACCTGGGGAATATATCCAAAATTGGAATATTCTATATGAATATGTTATACAATCTGGAATGAAAAAAAAGTGTATATCATAGCGTAACACAGTAAGATAATAATAATAAAATGTGGAGTAAGTTATGCACTCACAAACAAAAGTGTAAATCAGGCCTCTCACCCCCCTGGGGTATATGTAGTATGGGACTTGATAGTAGATCCAGGTGTTAGAATGTCTTCAAAGATATGAGAAAGAAAGAACCATACATAGTGAAAGTACGTAAAAAAATATCAAAAGAGAATTTATTGGTACACTTACAGACATAAAGTGGTAGTAAGCATGTCTCCACTCTCAGTGGAACTGGAAGGCAGAATAGTAGATACCAGACACAGATCCAATCGGAGTAGCAGAGTACAGGAACAATAAAGGACTATAAAACAAATAAAATCGAGAAACAGTCCGAAAAAGTTCAATATCCAACGCGTTTCGTCCGTGGTAAATGGAGGACTTCTTCAGGGATATGAGTGGATTCGAGTATGTGGGAACTTTTATATCCAATTCAATCTTCCTTGATGCCGTTCACCGGTAGCGTGTGTTCCACACTGGAACGCAGAGTAGTACTTCCTGTGACGTCCATCCGTCTGAATTGCGCATGCGTAATCGGAAAAAGAGTTCTAAACATATTATAAGAACCAGTACCTAAATGCGCATGCGTGGGGATCTAAATGATAGAGAAAAATGTACACACCTGGCGGAATGTCGCCAAAGAGATTAATAGAGAATAAAGATCAACGAAAAAATGGCAAATTATCGCCACGAAATACAGTTATGGAAACAATAAAACTATATATACTAGTATTATACAAGAATATGGGTGAGCAAAAGGGCAGACGGATGGGGCATGGAAATTCCAATGCCCCAAATGGATGCCACAATGCCAATCACCACATTGGTGTATAAATCCAATACAGAGCTCCTAAAATGACATAGTATAGAGCTTTAATAACCTATACAAATAACGATATGTTTAAAGTCATAGTATGGGCATATGTAACAGAGTGGACCAGCCAATGTAAACAATAACCACAGTCCCATAATACATTAATAATGACCTAAAAAGGTCAAAAAATACAAATTAATAATAATATTAAAAAATAAGAAACATAAAACCCAAGGCGAGAGAAAAAAGGGAATACCTATAATCCTACATACATAATAGCTGAATCGGATTAAATTAAACCTGACAAGTCTATTTCAGCATTGAGACCATAATGCAGTGTTTTAAGGGTGTAAATCCAAAACGCTTCCTGGCGTATTAATGCTTGTAGTTTATCTCCTCCTCTACATCCTAATGTGATGTGTTCTATACCAAACACTTGTAATTGTTCCCACTGAAAAAGGGGACAAGTACTGCAATGTTTTGACACACTATGATCTAATTTACTTTTTTTAATATTATTAAAATGTTCCAAAAGTCTAATATGGAGTTTCCTAGTGGTGCGGCCTACATATTGGGCTCCACATCCACATTGAAGTAAATAAATGACAAAAGTGGTGGAACATTGGATGTGTTTTTTAATTACATAAGTTTTTTTAGTTTGAGTACTCGTAAAGCTGGTTATTTTCCTTTTTTGATATTTGCATGTGGAACAATGACCACAACAATAGAAGCCCTTTAAAGGTTGAAGAAAAGAGCTACTAGAAGTAGGTACAGACTGTATAGGAAGAAGGCTAGGGGCCAGTTTATTTTTAAGATTAGATGCTCGTTTGTAAATAATTTTGGGTCTATTTGGGATAATCTCCTTAAGTACACTATCTCTTTGCAAAATATACCAATACTTGTTTAAGATTTTTTGAATCTTTTTGGCATGAGGATTATACTGGGTTATAAAAGCGAATTGGAAATCGTTCTTCTGAGATCCTGAACCATTATCAAATCGCTTTTTGTTTTTATTCCTATTTATCAGAAATTGTGTTCTGTCTGTGTCCAATATGTTCTGTATATCCGAATCAATTCGAACTTGGTTATAACCTTTTTCCAAATATCGTGCCTTAATTAACTGGGCTTGTTGTAAAAAAGTAGAATCGTCTGAACAATTTCGTCTAAGACGAATAAGTTGGCTTCTAGGTATATTTGAAAGCCAGGGAGGATGATGAGCACTGGACAGATCTATTGCGGTGTTACAGTCTGTTGGTTTGAAAAATGTTTTCGTTTTGAGTTGATTGTTTTCTATGTAAATAGAAAGATCCAAGAAGTCCAGTGAGGTTGGGCTGATATTATGGGTGAATTTGAGATTATAATTATTAGAGTTGACAAATTCAAAAAACGTCTCTAGGCTTGCAGCAGAACCTTCCCATACCAACAACACATCATCTATGTAGCGTCGCCATAGGACCAAACTGCCCCCAGAATGGGCACCCAGCCGAATATAACGCTGTTCCCAATGGGAAACGTATATATTGGCAAAACTAGGGGCAAATTTGGTACCCATGGCGACGCCACACTTCTGCAAAAAATATTGGCCACTAAACCAAAAAAAATTCTTTGTTAATACAAATGAGATACATTGCATCAGAAATTCAATCTGAGTCGATGGAAGAAATTGATGGTGTTCGAGTGTGTCTTGTATGGCGGAAGTGCCTTTCTCATGTGGGATATTTGAATAAAGAGCAGTGATGTCGGCCGTAGCCAAAATATATGTAGATTTCCAAGGCATATTATTGATATCTTGCAAAATATGCCTGGTATCTCCAATATAGGAATCACTCAATGGGACATAAGGTTGTAAAAAGAAGTCGATATACTCAGACAAATTACATGACAAAGAGGAAATACCGCTGACTATAGGGCGGCCAGGGGGTTTATGGAGATTTTTATGGATCTTGGGCAAAAAATAAAAGGTGGCGGTTTTACACTTAGGGTTAAAGATAAAATCATACTCTTTTCTATTTAAAACCCCTTTTTCTAAGCCCAGATCAAGAAGTTCTTTCAAAGCTTGCAAAAACGTCGGAGTGGGATTACATGATAAAATTTCGTATGTATTTGGATCATAAAGAATATTATACGCCTCCTCCATGTAATACGATCTGTCCATAATAACTGTACCTCCCCCTTTATCCGCCTCTTTAATCACTATGTTGGAATTATCAATGAGGGTTTTTAGAGCTGATCTTTCTTTTTTATTTATATTAGAATGGTATTTCTCAAATTCACCCATAATATCAGCCCAACCTCACTGGACTTCTTGGATCTTTCTATTTACATAGAAAACAATCAACTCAAAACGAAAACATTTTTCAAACCAACAGACTGTAACACCGCAATAGATCTGTCCAGTGCTCATCATCCTCCCTGGCTTTCAAATATACCTAGAAGCCAACTTATTCGTCTTAGACGAAATTGTTCAGACGATTCTACTTTTTTACAACAAGCCCAGTTAATTAAGGCACGATATTTGGAAAAAGGTTATAACCAAGTTCGAATTGATTCGGATATACAGAACATATTGGACACAGACAGAACACAATTTCTGATAAATAGGAATAAAAACAAAAAGCGATTTGATAATGGTTCAGGATCTCAGAAGAACGATTTCCAATTCGCTTTTATAACCCAGTATAATCCTCATGCCAAAAAGATTCAAAAAATCTTAAACAAGTATTGGTATATTTTGCAAAGAGATAGTGTACTTAAGGAGATTATCCCAAATAGACCCAAAATTATTTACAAACGAGCATCTAATCTTAAAAATAAACTGGCCCCTAGCCTTCTTCCTATACAGTCTGTACCTACTTCTAGTAGCTCTTTTCTTCAACCTTTAAAGGGCTTCTATTGTTGTGGTCATTGTTCCACATGCAAATATCAAAAAAGGAAAATAACCAGCTTTACGAGTACTCAAACTAAAAAAACTTATGTAATTAAAAAACACATCCAATGTTCCACCACTTTTGTCATTTATTTACTTCAATGTGGATGTGGAGCCCAATATGTAGGCCGCACCACTAGGAAACTCCATATTAGACTTTTGGAACATTTTAATAATATTAAAAAAAGTAAATTAGATCATAGTGTGTCAAAACATTGCAGTACTTGTCCCCTTTTTCAGTGGGAACAATTACAAGTGTTTGGTATAGAACACATCACATTAGGATGTAGAGGAGGAGATAAACTACAAGCATTAATACGCCAGGAAGCGTTTTGGATTTACACCCTTAAAACACTGCATTATGGTCTCAATGCTGAAATAGACTTGTCAGGTTTAATTTAATCCGATTCAGCTATTATGTATGTAGGATTATAGGTATTCCCTTTTTTCTCTCGCCTTGGGTTTTATGTTTCTTATTTTTTAATATTATTATTAATTTGTATTTTTTGACCTTTTTAGGTCATTATTAATGTATTATGGGACTGTGGTTATTGTTTACATTGGCTGGTCCACTCTGTTACATATGCCCATACTATGACTTTAAACATATCGTTATTTGTATAGGTTATTAAAGCTCTATACTATGTCATTTTAGGAGCTCTGTATTGGATTTATACACCAATGTGGTGATTGGCATTGTGGCATCCATTTGGGGCATTGGAATTTCCATGCCCCATCCGTCTGCCCTTTTGCTCACCCATATTCTTGTATAATACTAGTATATATAGTTTTATTGTTTCCATAACTGTATTTCGTGGCGATAATTTGCCATTTTTTCGTTGATCTTTATTCTCTATTAATCTCTTTGGCGACATTCCGCCAGGTGTGTACATTTTTCTCTATCATTTAGATCCCCACGCATGCGCATTTAGGTACTGGTTCTTATAATATGTTTAGAACTCTTTTTCCGATTACGCATGCGCAATTCAGACGGATGGACGTCACAGGAAGTACTACTCTGCGTTCCAGTGTGGAACACACGCTACCGGTGAACGGCATCAAGGAAGATTGAATTGGATATAAAAGTTCCCACATACTCGAATCCACTCATATCCCTGAAGAAGTCCTCCATTTACCACGGACGAAACGCGTTGGATATTGAACTTTTTCGGACTGTTTCTCGATTTTATTTGTTTTATAGTCCTTTATTGTTCCTGTACTCTGCTACTCCGATTGGATCTGTGTCTGGTATCTACTATTCTGCCTTCCAGTTCCACTGAGAGTGGAGACATGCTTACTACCACTTTATGTCTGTAAGTGTACCAATAAATTCTCTTTTGATATTTTTTTACGTACTTTCACTATGTATGGTTCTTTCTTTCTCATATCTTTGAAGACATTCTAACACCTGGATCTACTATCAAGTCCCATACTACATATACCCCAGGGGGGTGAGAGGCCTGATTTACACTTTTGTTTGTGAGTGCATAACTTACTCCACATTTTATTATTATTATCTTACTGTGTTACGCTATGATATACACTTTTTTTCATTCCAGATTGTATAACATATTCATATAGAATATTCCAATTTTGGATATATTCCCCAGGTTGTATTTTATTATTTTTGTGAAGGTGGTTTCCGCTTTATTTCTTTCTGGTCCCAAAACAGAACCCTGAGGGACACCACTTACCACTTTTGTCCAGCTTGAAAATTTACCATTTATGACAACTCGCTGTACTCTATCCTTAAGCCAATGTTCTACCCAAGAACAAGAATATTCATCTAGACCAATTTCTTTTAGTTTGAAGACTAACCTATTGTGAGGAACCGTATCAAATGCCTTTGCAAAATCCAAGTAGATCACATCCACTGCAACACCCTGATCTATATTTCTACTTACTTCTTCGTAGAATGCAATTAGGTTAGTTTGACATGACCTATGTTTCATAAAACCATGCTGATTATTGCTAATAACACAGTTCTTCCCAATGAATTCCTGAATATTATCCCTTAATAGCCGTTCAAATAATTTCCCAGTCACAGAAGTTAAGCTCACAGGTCTATAATTTCCAGGCAAGAATTTTGAACCCTTTTTAAATATAGGAACAACATCTGCCTTCCTCCAATCCTCTGGTACAATACCTGAAACAAAAGAATCTTGAAAAACGAAATACAGAGGTTCACTTATTTCCCCACTTAGCTCCTTAAGTACTCGCGGGTGGATACCCTCAGGCCCCGGAGCTTTATTTACATTAATTTTCTTTAATAGCTGTAGCACCTTGTCTCGAGTTATCCAATCACAAGTTATCTGCAAGTTTGTTGCAGCAATCATATGCATATCTCTTGCCATAGGATCCTCATTAATATATACCGAAGAAAAATAGTTATTTAAAATTTCTGCCTTTTCCTGGTCTTCATTGACTAACAGACCCATCTCTGTTTTCATTTCATTTTTTGTTTTTTTAGAATTAATGTACTTGAAAAAATGTTTGGGGTTGGTTTTGCATTCAATTTCTCATTTTCTAGTTTAGCCACTTTAATTGCATTTTTGCAAGTTAACAAAAATGGTGTTTAAGATTGTTTTTATACACCTATTTCTCATAAAAGAAATATAAATTAAACTGTGTTATTAGTAAACACACAACATTTTAAAATAAAGAATAAACAGTTATCCTCATTCACTTAATCAAAACTGTATGTACAGTGTATCATATAACATTAAAGTGCAGAAGTAGTCATCACATGATATTTAAAAATAAAGAATAAAAAGTTGTCTTCATTCAATTGATCAAAAACTGTATGTACAGTGTATCATATAACCTTAAACTGCAAGAGTAATCATCACATGATACATCAAACTTTCCAAAAGGACCACATGACAATACCATCTACATAAAAAATCCATATTTAAATAAAAGAATCTATATTAAAAAATGTATATATACTTAAAAAATAGGATGGTACAGATAAATTTCATAAATAGTGATGTCGCGAACATAAAAATGTTCGTTTGCGAATGGCGAACGCGAACTTACGCAAATGTTCGCGAACGGGCGAACCTGGCGAACCGCCATAGACTTCAATAGGCAGGCGAATTTTAAAACCCACAGGGACTCTTTCTGGCCACAATAGTGATGGAAAAGTTGTTTCAAGGGGACTAACACCTGGACTGTGGCATGCCGGAGGGGGATCCATGGCAAAACTCCCATGGAAAATTACATAGTTGATGCAGAGTCTGGTTTTAATCCATAAAAGGCATAAATCACCTAACATTCCTAAATTGTTTGGAATAACGTGCTTTATTGTATCGATCAGGTAGTGTAAGGGTTACGCCCACTTCACAGTGACAGACCAAACTCCCCGTTTAACGCACCGCAAACAACCACAAACAGTCCATTTGCACAACCGCAAACTCCCCATTTGCACAAGGTTGGATACCAAGCTAGCCATGTCCCGTTCCTTGTCCTCACTGATGTCATTGAAGGTCTCTTCCTCCACCCAGCCACGTACAACATCAAGGGTCCCCGAAAGGTGACAACAAGCCCCCTGTATTTTTTTAAATGTACACTACTGTTACACCAGATATGAGTTGCACTGGTGTGACACTGTGCTCTGGCAGGCCCTGAAACGCACACATGTGAAGGAAACTGCTATTATTTCACAGTCAAATTTCTAGTTTTTTTTTTTTAATGTACACTACTGTTACACCAGATATGAGTTGCACTGGCGTGACACTCTGCCCTGGCAGGCCCTGAAACGCACACGTGTGAAGGAAACTGACTGCTATTATATTACAGTCAAAAAAGTTGTTGTTTTTTTTAAATGCAAGCTATTGTGACACCAGATATGAGTGGTGGCACTGGCACCACCTTAAAAATATTGGATATCGCTAAAAATCATGATTACTATATACTTTCTCTAAAACGAACCAAACTACTCATCCATCCGCTATACCACTTTATCCCACCTAGAACTAGTGCCCAGTTAAAATACTTGACTCTTACTTATACACACTTATACACACTCAGTCATGCCACACACATTTCACCACTACTCTCACTGAATCCCTCTGACTACGACTAAATTCATCTTCTACATCATAACACTACTCCTAAGATTGAGTTGTATCCATGTCTCGGGTCTTTCATTTAGAATAGGGGCAGCTTTGGTCTCCTTCAACACTGACACTCCAGTGCATATTATTAAAAGATTGGGCAGATGGAAATCCTCAGTCTACAACCGATATATTCTACATCCCGAGAAAGAAATGAGAAGAGCTTTTCAAATTTTGGCTTTGTAAATTTGATGCAATAAGTGTGCTTTTCTTTAATACCTTTTCACCCTCTGTGCATGAACCCTCTTTACATATATTACTAATATGTTTCTGAACATATATATTATATTATTCACTCACTCACTCTCTGGGCCGGCCTAAGACATCATGCTGCCTAGGTCCAACGATAAATGACTATAGGGAAAAATGTATAATAAACACAGGTTACTGGCTATGGGAGGATAATGTATAATAAACACGGTTACTGGCTATGGGAGGATAAGGTATAATAAACACAGGTTACTGGCTATGGGAGGATAATGTATAATAAACACAGGTTACTGGCTATGGGGGGGATAATGTAAATAAACACAGGTTACTGGCTATGGGAGGATAATGTATAATAAACACAGGTTACTGGCTATGGGGGGGATAATGTATAATAAACACAGGTTACTGGCTATGGGGGGATAATGTATAATAAACACAGATTACTGGCTATGGGGGTAATGTATAATAAACACAGGTTACTGGCTATGGAGGATAATCTATAAAAAACACAGACAGAAAAAAAATACAAATTTTTTAAAAAAAAATGAATTCAGCTTCAGAATTAATCTAAATTGTATGCTGTCTAGGAGGTGGGAGGGTCTGGGAGGGAGGGTCTGCTGCTGATTGTCTGGAATGTGTTTGCTGACTGTGAGGTACAGGGTCAAAGTTTACTCAATGATGCCGAATAGGGGGCGGACCGAACATCGCATATGTTCGCCATCTGTGGCGAACACGAACACGCTATGTTCTCTGGGAACTATTCGCCAGCGGACCGTTCGGGACATCACTATTCATAAAGATATTTCCCTTTTTCCTTTATTTTTTACATTTCTCTTATTTCTTTATTTACCTTCCTTTCCTCAAAAGACTTTCAGAAAATCTCCTCAAAGGTTATTTCATGAATATTTTTCATAAAAAGTGACAAAGTTCAAAATCTTTGTTTATACCCCTTGGGTGTAGGGTGTCTAAATTGAATATCCATCGCATCTCTGCTTGACCCATCTTTTTTATTAAGTCATCACCCCTCCAATTTGGGGTCACTTTCTCGCCACTCAAACAATATTTTACTATTCGTTTTGTATATATTTGTATAGGTGTATAATTGATTGTTTTTTAGAGATGTCGCGAACATAACATTTTCCGTTCGCGAATGGTGAACGCGAATTTCCGCAAATGTTTGCAAACGGGCAAACCCGGCGAACTGCCATAGACTTCAATAGGCAGGCGAATTTTAAAACCCACAGGGACTCTTTCTGGACACAATAGTGATGGAAAGGTTGTTTCAAGGGGACTAACACCTGGATTGTGGCATGCCGGAGAAGGATCCATGGCAAAACTCCCATGGAAAATTACATAGTTGATGCAGAGTCTGGTTTTAATCCATAAAGGGCATAAATCACCTAAAATTCCTAAATTGTTTGGAATAACGTGCTTTAAAACATCAGGTATGATGTTGTATCGATCAGGTAGTGTAAGGGTTACGCCCGCTTCACAGTGACAGTCCAATCTCCCCATTTAACACACCGCAAACAACCGCAAATAGTCCATTTGCACAACCGCAAACTCCCCATTTGCACAAGGTTGGATACCAAGCTTGCCATGTCCTGTTCCTTGTCCTCAATGATGTAATTGAAGGTCTCTTCCTCCACCCAGCCACGTACAACACCAAGGGTCCCTTAAAGGTGACAACAAGCCCCCTGTATTTTTTTTTTTTTAAATGTACACTACTGTTACACCAGATATGAGTTGCACTGGTGTGACACTGCCCTGGCAGACCCTGAAACGCACACGTGTGAAGGAAACTGAATGCTATTATTTCACAGTCAAATTTCTAGTTTTTTTTTAATGTACACTACTGTTACACCAGATATGAGTTGCACCGGTGTGACACTATGCCCTGGCAGGCCCTGAAACGCACACGTGTGAAGGAAACTGACTGCTATTATATTACAGTCAAAAAAGTTTTGTTTTTTTTAAATGCCCGCTCGGCAAGAAGAAGAACAGGACGAAAGTTCAGATGGGGAGACAGAGAGGAGGAGGAGACGAGTTGGAAGCAGGGGGAGGTCGTCACAAGGAGCTAGTGGCACAGTCAGACAGCATGCATCGGCACCCGGGGGTCAGCCCGACAGCACGCCAATCAACGCATGCTGTGTCCACCACCAGAATGCCGTCATTGTAGAGCTGAGCAGTGTGGCATTTTTTTGTGTGTGTCTGCCTCTGACAACAGCGATGCCATTTACAACCTGTGCCAAAAGAAACTGAGTCGTGGGTCCAACTCCCACCTAGGTACAACTGCTTTGCGTAGGCACATGATCGCACATCACAAACGCCTATGGGATCAACACATGAGTACAAGCAGCACACAAACTCAAAGCCGCCATCCTCTTCCTGTTCCAGCATCTTCAGCCACATCAACCACTGCTGTCCTCCTGGCCCCCTCTCAACCATCCGCCACTCCGTCTCTCGCCTTGAGCAGTTCCCGCTCATCTGCCCACAGTCAGGTGTCTGTCAAGGACATGTTTGAGCGTAAGAAGCCAATGTCAGAAAGTCACCCCCTTGCCCAGCGTCTGACAGCTGGCTTGTCTGAACTATTAGCCCACCAGCTTTTACCATACAAGCTGGTGGAGTCTGAGGCGTTCAAAAAATTTGTAGCTATTGGGACACCGCAGTGGAAGGTACCCAGACAAAATTTCTTTTCACAAAAGGCAATCCCCAACCTGTACTCGATTGTGCAAAAGGAAGTAATGGTGATGTAGAATTATTAAAAATCTTTATTAAACCTGTATTGAATTATTGTACTAACTCCATTTTTTTTACTTCATATTATGACAAGATCCTCCATTTTAGCTACATTACATGACAGAATTTCCCAAAAGCATTTAGTATAATGAATAGAGACTGTATTTTCAATAAAGACAGGACTAACCCCGGAATTAGTGAATCTCCTGTATATTGCAACAAAGTATAAACCTAGGCCCAGGGGAGCTGGCCTAATGAAATGTTCTATTCATAAAAAGAACCCTGAGCCTGATCACGAGTCTGACATCACTAACTGCCCAAAAACCATGCCAAGTACTCAAAATGGCTAGCTGCCAGATTCCCCCTCCCATCGAGTAAAGCCTCGTGCTAAAGAGCAATGGCGACTGAATCCTGGTCCGAAATTACGACATCCCATGATGGGAGGATGCCCCACTAGTCACTCAAATCCCTGAGCCAATTAATAATATTGATGGGTGGACATTGACATAGCCACTTAACATTTATTCCAATTAATGATGTCTATTTGCTGTAATCTTGATATTCAATGATGATGTAATTTTGCTCTTATAAGGGCTTGCAAGCCTGTTTTTTACCAGATGCCATTAAATTTTCTCGAAGTGCTTTTAACCTGAACTCCATGTGTCAGTGTGAATTTGCTTCTGCGTATACGCAATTTAATCATCTCAGATTTGGACAGGAACAGATAGACATTCAAACATATTTGTTTGCTTAAATTAATGTATATCAATGGCATGTCTGGCACACAGTGTTGGGGCAAGGGTCCTCTTGAACCCTGATACCTGGTCTGCAAAGCATGGTCAGGGCAGGTATATCACCTACACTGCGCATTGGGTAAACCTGCTGACGGCTGCCATGCATGGAATGCGTGGCTCTGCAGAGGAGTTGATGACACTGCCACGACTTGCAGGCAGGCCTGCTGCCACCTCCTCTACTCCTCCTACTCCATCCTCTTCCATAACCTCCTCGGCTGAGTCCTCTTCTGCTGCTGCGTCTTGCTCCACATCAACGGCACCCCCCAAGCTTCCCAGGTACTATTCCACATCCCGGATACGGCAGTGTCACGCCGTCTTGGGTTTGACTTGCTTGAAAGCAGAGAGTCACACCGGACAAGCACTCCTGTCCGCCCTGAACGCACAGGTGGGAAAGTGGCTGACTCCGCAGCAACTGGATATCGGCAAAGTGGTTTGTGACAACGGAACAAATTTGTTGGCGGCATTGAAGTTGGGCAAGTTGACACATGTGCCGTGCATGGCACATGTGTGTAATCTGATCGTACAACGCTTTGTGCATAAGTACACAGGCTTACAGGATGTCCTGAAGCAGGCCAGGAAGGTGTGTGGCCATTTCAGGCGTTCCTACACGGCCATGGCGCACTTTGCAGATATCCAGCGGCGATGCCGCTTGATTTGCGACAGCCCGACACATTGAAATTCAACAATCCTAATGTTCGACCGCCTGCTCCAACAAGAAAAAGCTGTTAATTAATATTTGTATGACCGGGGTGGTAGGACAGCCTCTGGGGAGCTGGGATTTTTTTTTGCCACGTTACTGGACGCTCATGCGCAATGCCTGTAGGCTCATGCGTCCTTTTGAGGAGGTGACAAACCTAGTCAGTCGCACCGAAGGCACCATCAGCGACATCATACCATTTGTTTTCTTCCTGGAGCGTGCCCTGCGAAGAGTGCTGGATCAGGCCGTAGATGAGCGTGAAGAGGAAGAGGAAGAGTTGCGGTCACCATCACCACCAGAAACAGCCTTATCAGCATCGCTTGCTGGACCTGCGGCAACGCTGGAAGAGGATTGTGAGCAAGAGGAGTCAGAGGAGGAATGTGACTTTGAGGAGGAGGAGGAGGAAGACCAACCACAACAGGCATCCCAGGGTGCTCGTTGTCACCTATCTGGTACCCGTGGTGTTGTACGTTGCTGGGGGGAAGAACATACCTTCATTGAAATCACTGAGGAGGAGGAACGGGAAATTAGTAGCTCGGCATCCAACCTTGTGCAAATGGGGTCTTTCATGCTGTCGTGCCTGTTGAGGGACCCTCGTATAAAAAGGCTGAAGGAGAACGACCTGTACTGGGTGTCCACGCTACTAGACCCTCGGTATAAGCAGAAAGTGGCTGAAATGTTACCAAATTACAACAAGTCGGAAAGGATGCAGCATTTGCAAAATAAATTAAAAAGTATGCTTTACACAGCGTATAAGGGTGATGTCACAGCACAACGGGAATCTAACAGGGGAAGAGGTGAAAGTAATCCTCCTCCTCCCACGACCACGCCGGCAAGGACAGGCCGCTTTAAAGACGTGTTGTTGATGGAGGACATGCAGAGCTTTTTAAGTCCTACGCATCGCCACAGCCCTTCGGGATCCACCCTCAGAAAATGACTCGACTGACAGGTAGCAGACTACCTTGCCTTAACTGCAGATATTGACACTCTGAGGAGCGATGAACCCCTTGACTACTGGGTGTGCAGGCTTGACCTGTGGCCTGAGCTATCCCAATTTGCGATAGAACTTCTGGCCTGCCCCGCTTCAAGTGTCCTGTCAGAAAGGACCTTCAGTGCAGCAGGAGGTATTGTCACTGAGAAGAGAAGTCGCCTAGGTAAAAAAAGTCTAGATTACCTCACCTTTATTAAGATGAATGAGGGATGGATCCCGAAGGGACTGACAGTGGGCGATACAGTCGACTAAAAAAGGCCTGATGAGATGAGCTGCCTTGGGCTAAAAATGGTGACCCTATCTGGAGGAACAGTCCCTATTCTGCTCTGTGTCAGTGTGTATCAGGGTCCCTGAGGACAGGTGTCAATCCATATCTGCCAAGTGACCCTATATAGGAGGAACAGTCCCTATTCTGCTCTGTGTCGGTGTGTATCAGGGTCTCTGAGGACAGGTGTCAATCCATATGTCAAGGTGTCAATCCATATGTCAAGGTGTCAATATGTCATATGTCAGGTGTCAATCTATATCCATTGTGATTTAGGAATGTTAGGTGATTTATGCCCTTTATGGATTAAAACTAGACTCTGCATCAACTGTGTAATTTTCCATGGGAGTTTTGCCATGGATCCCCCTCCGGCATGCCACAGTCCAGGTGTTAGTCCCCTTGAAACAACTTTTCCATCACTATTGTGGCCAGAAAGAGTCCCTGTGGGTTTTAAAATTCGCCTGCCCATTGAAGTCTATGGCGGTTCGCCCGGTTCGCGGGTTCGCGAACGTTTGCGGAAGTTCGCGTTCGCCGTTCGCAAACCGAAAATGTTATGTTCGCGACATCACTACTCATGACCTGTGACTAAGGTGAATCGTTCAGCCAGAATTCATAACTTTGTTTTTCTCATTCTTTGCAATCTCTGTGTACTATTGTATTTCAAATATAATCCCTGCCAAACAGACAGAGATCAAATTATCCAAGATCAGATGACATTTACAAACTCCACAATTTTTGATTAAAGTTGTGCCATTTTATTTGTTTATCAAGTTAAACAAGCATGTGAATAGAGTGTGTTGCCCAAGTATATATTCTAAAGTCCAGTTTTAGGGGCAGTAAATAATAAGAAATCCTTATAATGACGGTTTATACAGTCATCACACATGTACCGCACTTACAATTTATACTCGGTTTTCTCATGCAGGCACTGCACACACATAATCTTTCTTTTATACAATTTTTAAAAAAAAATGATATATACAATTTTTTATTTATGAGTAATAACATACTGCATAAATAAATGCATTTCCTCCGAAATTTCGGAATCAAAACAAAATTCAGACAACATTATTCCCATTATTTCAAAGGATTCCAAATTAGGGTTCTGTTTAGCAGAGTGCTCCCTCATGCGCTACCCTTAAAAATGGTAATCAAACATTCGGGTACCAGATTAGGCAGCTATCTGGTAAACATAGCTGAAACATCTAAATTAATTACATTTGATCTTTCAGCTGTTTAATATAGAACTCCTTTATTTGCTATGCTTACATGGGAGTCGTTGTGTTTACTAGATAGTTCCATAATGTGTTATCCTTTAAAACAACAATCCCACATAATTGTACTGAATTAGGGGGGCAATCTACTAAACAACCCCCTAATCTAGTTCCCCTAAATATGACAAATGTACCAAATAAGGGAGCTACCTACTAAACAGAGTAAGATAGAATATACAGCCAAGGTGACCGATTGAGGAAATTCAATCACAAAGGGTGTATTGGTTGCAGGGTATGTAGGGCATAACCCAAAAGGTAATAATAGAAAGAGAAGAGACTGAAATTGGTTAACTAGATAAAAGTATCCCCAAAGTCAGTCTCTATACCCTTGCAGATAGTTGCTCTATTAGTGCGAAGCAACCAATGTGCAATCACAGAGCATAAAGAAAGAACTAAAGAAAATAATACATTTTGAATACCCCCATTAGGGGAACAAGGAAGTGTAGTGAAGAAAGAGGTGTGTAGATAATATAAAACTTGTAGTTTAAAGTAGATATATCAGCTACTTTGCAATAATGGTAGTAATATTGCTCAATGTCAAACTGCTATTTAGAGATAGTTTAGTACTAGTGACATATTATAAAGTATCAATAGACTAGTGACAGAGAGGTGATTACAAAACCGAACTTATTTTAAGAAAGAAAGGAGATACAAAAGTATCTAACTTGGATTCATTATACAGATAGATACAACTCTGTAGTTGTGCCTGGAGGGGATAGCTCCAGCATGTACCTATGCTGTATGGGGTTGGGAGACTTCCAATTACATGAGATGGAAAACACAAGTAGGTATTTACTAAGAAGGTTAGACAGATAACTTATTAGCAGGAGATCCCATCAATGTGCTTAAACGTTGCCCTAGTTTTATACAGACTAGGGAGACAGATAGGAATGCCTTAAAGCGTGAAACTGATAGGTGGATAAGTCCGGCCGGACAGAAAATAAAGAAAATAATATAAATCCTAAAAGTTCACTAAATGTCAATAACCTGCATAGAGAGTAAGGAGTTAAGTAGATATAACTATAGGATCCAAAAAAAAGTAGGCTTAATTACAAAAAATGGCTTGTCTGCACTATAACTAAGTGGAACAGGGTATCGGACTGCCTGCAACTAAATAGATAGACCAGAGGGTCAGACTGCTAGCTCAGCCCTCAAAGGGCTACAGTAAACATAAAGCCTAAATCCTAAAGGAGATCTACCAGAGAAGAAAGTTCTCACCCAACCCAACCCAAAAGCTTAATCAAAAGTATTGCAAATAAGCAGAGTATTTTTAAAATATATATATATAGTACATAGTGTACAGCGGGTTGCTCAACGCGCGTTTCTGCGCTCACATGTGCCTTTGTCAAGCTCTTGTTGTGACCATAAAGCTCTATTTTGGTCTTGTCATTCCATATTACAGAGTGCCAGAAGATGTGAGGCGTGTCAAGGTATTGTCGGGCATATTGCAACCAGGTTTTTTGTGGCATTGGCACCTGGCAACTCAACCACGCAGCTCATTTTTGTTCAAGTATTGTCGTGTTGTGCTCCTTGAAACAACCACACCGCCTTTTTCCAGAGCAGCCTATAGTTATCCTGAGGTTACCTGTGGGTTTTTCGTTGTATCCCGAACAATTATTTTGGCAGTTGTGGCTGAAATCTTCCTTGGTCTACCTGACCTTAGCTTGGTATCAAGAGATCCCCGAATTTTCCACTTCTTAATAAGTGATTGAACAGTATTGACTGGCATTTTCATGGCTTTGGATATCTTTCCAATGGTATATACACTTTTGATCAGGGCCATTTGGGTGATTTCTGTTATCATTATGATTTTAAAAGGAGCCAAACAACTATGTGATAATAAATGGCTTCATATAATCACTATCCTTTAATAAAATATATTTTTTTGCATGATCAGTCATATTTTCAAAATCAATGCCAACATTTCTGGAATGCAAACCTTTTAGCACAACTGTATATATGTATGTGTATGCATCTCTCTGTTCATGTAAAATCAAAAAGAAGAGGATACACAGAGCAAAAAAAAGATACTCTCAAAGTGCAATGAATACATTAATACATGCATTTAACACTCAGAGTATTCCAATTAGGTTAACCTAAAAATGAACAGGACAAGACAAATACTAGTGCAATATAGTTTGGCAATGTGAAATTTTCAATGATATTAATGCAGAGAACTCACTCAATTTTCATATCTAACTTAGAGCTCTGCTGAATTACGCATGGACGGTATAATCCCTGTCTAAGGATATATGTAGGTCCAGATGACACGAGTTCTCATGATTAGGTAATGCCAATATAGTATGTGGAAACAGAAGTAAAAGAAACTCCAATAGTGAAGTAAATACGGATAAATCGAATTTCAAGAAAGTATTGTACATACAATTCTTAGAGCGAGAGTTGCTCTAGTGGTATAAGGCTTGGGTGGTATAATCCCTTCCTTAGGATATAGCAATTACCAGGAAGCAAGATTTTATGAAGGTAAAATAATGGGTAAGGTAAGTATATGGGATAAAAACAGTTAACTTTATTGCATAATAAAATATATAAAACCATAGAAATATTAAGAACAATAATGTCCATATAGGCTATAGGGACCACACTTAACGCGTTTCTCCTCTCAAGGCTTCATCAGATGTTTGGTAAGGTTCTCAAAACATTTGAGCACAATTGTATGTATGTCAAAAACCAGAAAAAAAACATAATTTTTCTGCAATATTTAGCAGAGACTGGCGGTGAAATGGCTTTGTAAAAATGGTCAAAGTACCCTTAGGTGTATAGTCTATAATGTATATTATATATAAATATATGGTTTTCTGTGAAGGCTATTAAACCTACAAGACAAATATACCAACTTCCAAAATTATTCCACATTGACATTTTTTTTTTACCACTTGTATTTTGTCACTTGTAACTATGAGAATAAACAGAAATCCGAGACATTGTATGTACTCTGTAAACCAGGACATATAAATTAATTTATTTTGAATAACTTTTTTTAAGCTGGAGATGTAATGGACACAGTAATATTGCCAAAACTGCGAAAATAATGTATTTATTTTTGCATTTAAATTTTTTTTTATTTATAATAAATGAAAATGTAGATGTATATGTCAAATCAAATAAAACCTATTTTTGTCCTTTACAAAATTATATATAGTATGTGTTGGTGAAATAAATGAGAAATATAAGCAAGCTGAAGTTGAGCACAAACAGCAAAACATTATAAAATTGCTTGTGTCCTTAAGGGATACATTGTGCCATTTTATTTGTTTTTCGAGTTACATAATTTTGTAAACAGATCATGTTGCACAATGATTGACTAAAGGCCATTGTTTAGTGCCAGTAAATCCTCATAATAAATACCTTTTGTAACAAAAGACAATATTAATGTCTAAGCGTGTTTTGGCTAACATTTTTCGAACTTGGATCCGTCAAATACTTTTCATCTTTGGTTGAATAGCTTAAAAAAAAGTGGATTAAATTATTGGCAGTGAAAAAAAAACGCAAATCTTCCTGTAGATACCCAGTAAACATGTGAAATATTAATATATTTCTCCTAGATATTGTATGTGTGAATTGTTTTTTTTTTTTTTTATTGTTGGGGTTCATTTTTTTTTCTGTTGTAATTTGCTATCTCCTGATATATGAATATTTCTCTGAAAATGCAAGGGACACTCTTCTGCTGTAATAACATTAGTTAAAATCGCTGTTTAGTAGATATAACTCCAATGAAAAGATGCATTTAATTATACATTGTCATTCGGGGTATATTGAAAAACAGCTTGCAAAAGCTGCAGGCCTCATGTCTGCAGTTTTTGCAAGGCATTCCCTTTTTCCCCCAAGACTTTCTGTGGCTGTCCAATCACAGACTTCCCAATGCAGCTCAATTATTATTATTATTTTTATTATTTTGATAGTGACAGCAAAATCAACAGCACTTTACCATCATACTATGCGGATAATTGACAACAAAGATTAACATACAAACATTTAACAACGGACAAGAAATAAAGAAGGCCCTGCTCAAATGAGAAAGGGGTATAGATACACACACGGATTAACAGCATGTCAGAATGGAGTAAGGACTGATCGATAAGATGTCTGTGTGAGTAAATAGGTGAGTCAGAGTGGTGTGTGGAAGAACCAAACAGTTGAAAGAGGCAAAGAAAACTGGGCTATAGAGGGAATTGTAATAGAAGAAGCGTTACCCAGGTAGATAGTGGTTATCTAAAGAGGTGTGTTTTCAGTGATCCCTTAGAGGACCGGAGGATACAGGAGAGTTTGATGCCATGGGGTAACGACTTCCATAAGAATGGGGTAGCACTTGAAAAATCCTGCAGATGAGAATTGGCAGTGCGCAAACGAGCAAATGTCAAAATAAGATTGCTCGGAGAGTGAAAGGATCACGAAGGGCTGAATTTGTTGAGTAAAGAGGAAATATAATGTGAAGTTATTGATGGATTTGTAGATAAATATAAGCAGTTTGAATTGTAACTTGAATTTTACAGGAAGCCAATTTAAGGACTAGCAAAGGTGTGATGTGTGTGAGTAGCGGTCTTTCAGGAAGATGAGCCTGGCGGCAGCGTTCATTACAGACTTAAGATCGATAATGCTGGTATTTAGAAGGTTGTGAGCATTAAGTTGCAGTTGTCAAATCAGGAAATGGTGAATGCCTGAACAAGTGTCTTAGTTGCATCTTGAGTTAGAAAAGGGTGAATGTGGTCAATATTTGAATAGAAGTTACAGGATTTGGATACCAAGTGGATGTGAAGTGTATGTGAGAAGAAAACACCTAAGTCAAAGGTAACTCCACAGCAAGTTTGAGGAGATAAGATAATAGTCCAATCGACTTGCAGGGAGATAGATGGAGGTGGACTAGCTTTGGAGAAGGATGAGGAGTTCAGTTCAAGAAAGATGAAGTTTTAAATAACGGGAAGATATCCAGTTAGAGATTGAAAAGAGGCAGTTTGTAACACGTTCCAGGAAAGCAGAAGAGAGGTCAGGGGTAGGGAGGTAAATATGAGTTTTGTTAGCAGTCGAAATCCAAAATAGTTAATAAGGTTACAGAGAGAGGCGGTATAGATGTAGAATAGAAGAAGGCCAAGAATTGAGCCCTGGGGAACAAAAACTGAGACGAACAGTTGGGAGGATGTGGACGAGAGAAGAAGACACTAAATGAGCATTTAGAAAGATACCATAAAAAACAGGAAAATGAAGTGTCGCAGAGTCCAAGGTTGTGGATGATACATGAAAAGGTCTTCTCTCCTTAGGAAGACCTTTTCATGTATCATCCACTTGGATGAACCTTTGAGAACTTATTCCCTTACGTAATACATTAAGTGACTCGTTGTGGTAATATGTGCTAATTCTCTGCTATAAATAAGGTCTAATAACTACAACCCTTGAACCAACATTTTTATCCAAAATACAGGACATTTGTTTGAATTTTCAGCACTTTAAACATATCTAACATAATTCAACCTTATAACTTTTATTCAAATATACTGGAGAGCTTTCTTCCCTTTTATACTGAATAGGATGTGTCTATATATAGATATAAGTGGTATCTGATTTCAGCAACATGGTATATTTTGTATGTGATTGGTATATTGAACCATTAGCCTTTGCAAGTTTGTAGCTGAAGCAATCACTAAGAAGTTGAAAACCATATAAACTGGCTTATGAACCACATGGTTCATTTTCACATATTCACTTTGTTGTGACACTGTTTGTTTGTTTATATTATATACCTGTTTTTTAATAATAAAGTATTATGTTTTATTCTTGATAAGTGGTTTAAAATATATGGTAATCTTTTGGGATTCACACTTGGTGTGTTTCCCTTCCTCTTCCATTTTTCTAAAAGTTTCTAATTAGGGTTTTTCCCCTCCTAGATTGCCAGTAACCCTTTAACCCCTTAAGGACACATGACATGTGTGACATGTCAGGATTCCCTCTTATTCCAGAAGTTTGGTCCTTAAGGGGTTAAGGACCCTCCTCACATTTTATGTAGTAGACGCCCTCTTTTTTTCTGTTTTTCAATTTAATTTTTTTTAAATTATTATTATTATTATTATTATTGCCATTTATATAGCGCCAACAGATTCCGTAGCGCTTTACAATATTTTGAGAGGGGGGGGGATGTAACAATAAATAAGACAATTACAAGAAAACTTACAGGAATAATAGGTTGAAGAGGACCCTGCTCAAATGAGCTTACAGTCTATAGGAAGTGGGGTATTAGAAACATTAGGATAGGAAATATCAAGTAGGAGTGAAGCAGAGCTGGAGGAGAGAGCAAAGCACTATCCCATAGGGACAGGTATGTAAGGGAGAGATTACTCTGGGAGGCCATACGCTTTCCTGAAGAGATGGGATTTAAGGCCCTTCTTAAATGATTGAAGACTAGGGGAGAGTCTGATGGCAGTAGGCAAGTTATTCCATAGGAGAGGAGCCGCCCGTGAGAAGTCCTGCAAGCGTGAGTTGGCCGTACGGGTGCGAGCAGCGGTCAGGAGGTGGTCGCGGGCAGAGCGGAGGGTACGAGGAGGGGCATACCTCTGGATCAGTGAAGAGATATAAGAGGGGCTGGAATTGTTCAGTGCTTTAAATGTATGGGTTAGCACTTTGAATTGACTCCTATAGGATACAGGGAGCCAATGTAAGGACTGGCAGAGGGGTGAGGTGTGAGAGGACCGACTGGATAGGAAAATCAGTCTAGCTGCAGCATTCATTACAGACTGTAGCGGGGCAGTACGGCTTTTGGGGAGACCAATCAGGAGAGGGTTACAGTAATCCATGCGGGAAATTACTAGAGCATGGACAAGCTCCTTGGTAGCATCTTGCGTAAGAAAGGGGCGGATGCGGGCTATTTATTATATATATTATATATTATTATATTATATTATATATTATTATATTATATATATTATTATATTATATTATATATAATATAATAATGTATTATATATAATATAATATAATAATATATATAATATAATAATATATATAATATAATAATATATTATATAATATTTATTATATATATATTATATATATTTATTTTATATATATATTATATTATTATATTATATTATTATATTATATATATTATATATTATATATATATTTAATATATATAATATATAATATATATAATATAATATAATAATATATAATATAATAATATATATAATAATATATATAATAAATATATATAATATATATATATTTTATATATATATATTTTTTATAAATATATATAATTAATTTAACTTACCCCCCAGCCTCCTTACCTTTGGGAATGCTGGGGGGGGGGGGTTTCTCTATCTCCCTGGGGTCTAGAGGGGCTGCCGGTCGGGCTGCTGGGCTGGTTGCTGGGCGGGCGGCTGGCGAGGGAGCTCTTCCTCTGAGCTCTCTGCTCAGCTCCCTCGCGCGCCGCAGAGTGAGGCTGGGAGCCGGAAGATGACGTCATATTCCGGCTCCCAGCCTCACTCTGCGGCGCGCGAGGGAGCTGAGCAGAGAGCTCAGAGGAAGAGCTCCCTCGCCAGCCGCCCGACCAGCCCATCAGCCCAACCGGCAGCCCAGTTAGCCGCAAAGCTAACAAGGCACTTGTCCTGGGCATTTGGGGGCGGCGTTTTTTGCCGCCCCCTGGAAAATGCCGCCCAAGGCAAATGCCTTGTTTGCCTTGCGGCTAAAACGCCCCTGCCCTGACCACTTCTAGAGCTGAAGTAGTCCTCGTACTTGGGGTCTACGTTTGCAGTGTTAAAGTTTGATATGCTGCACATACAGAGATATCGTAAGATTGCAGGTTATTTTTTTTGCTTTCGTTTTTTTCGTTTTTTCTTTTTTACCGTTGAGGAAGGAGCCAATACTATTTTTTTTACTCCATTGTTTTGGTTGGGGTAACACGGTAATGTAAGCCTTGCTACATGTATCAACAGTTTAATGTAGACCAGGTAAAATTACTTCTTCCCCTATCCCTTTGTGATACATTTGTCACTGTTTAAGAGTTATTGTCACATTAAAATATATGCATTACCAATAAAGTCTGAAATAATTTATCTAGAAATTATAATTTAAAAAAGGAAATAATAACAATAAACTGCTACCAAAGTAGGATGAACTAGCTTTTAAATCTGAGTGCCCATTTACTTTTTCCACAGCACTGTGAATGTTAAATGGAATCCGTTTCATAAAGATATGAGAGATTATGATTGTTTCTGTATTGTTAGCTTAATCATATTGTGTTTGTCTTGACTGGTGACTTTGAAGATGAGATGACATTTTATCACTACTTCATGCAGAAAACCAACTAATTCCAAAGAGTTCTCATACTTTTTTTTTTTTTTTTTACCACTTTATGTCCAATTTTATTACTGAGGTCTTGATGATTATGAATTAAATCCAAGCACTGTTGACTCCATTCTTCGCAGAACATAGAATTGGTGCCTGCTTCAATACACAAAGTCCAAAAGGGTTCATTTTAAAGGAGTTGCAGTAAGGAAATACTGGTGTATGATTAGTGATATACTGTTAACATTGTATTTAATATGATAGCCCAATTTTTTGTAACTTTTATTTTACATACTACACTATGTGTGGTTCTAGTAGTGCTTTCCCTACCTGTCTGTCTAGTATTGGCTCTCCGCACCTTTTTTGTCTTCTCTGTGTTCTTTGAAAATGAATAACAGGACATAAAGGGATATAATATTAAATAGGATAACCTGGGGACTGCTTGATAAAGATGTGGATAAAAGGACCTTATTATCATTTCTAATAGTTGGTGACACCTTTAGAGTGATTTTATTTTATTTTATTTTGAGGTTTTTATTTTGTTTTGTTGTTTTAAACTGTGGAGTACAGTCTTATTACATTTTATTTTTTATGTTTATTCAAGATATTGTACTTATTAATATACATATTACTGATCATTCAAGAAAACACAAGAAGCTAAAGCAATGGATCAATCTATTGTAATCTAGTCTTTTGCAACACAAATGTTCTTGCAGCTAATGGAGATTATTATCAGAAGACAGTTGTGTTATGTTTAGCTGTTTGATTGTTCGCCTTTGTTTTTCTGCCCTAGTAGTTGGGAATGGCACTGATCAAGTAAGGTACTGGTGTTAAAATGAAGCCACTGTCATTGGGCTTCAGATCCAGGTGTGCTGCAGAAACTCCTGCCGGGGGGTGGAATGTAAACCTCTGGAGAAGACCGGTGAAAAATAGAAACAGCTCCATCTTGGCCAAACTTTCTCCGACACAGGCTCGTCTCCCTACATAAATAAACAATAACATATTAATGCAACATGTATAATAGAAGCTTGTTTAAAGGGACAATTATTGAAGTTGTTAGAATGCCTTCATTCCCACTAAACAGCAATTTAAAATTTCACAGAATGTAACAGCTTTAAAAAAAAAAAAAAAAATCTATTACATTCTGTGAGCTTTGAAATTGCTGTTAAGTGAGTGGGCTGGATTTTGTATGTTGTATGAATTAGTCCCAGCAGCACCATTATAATGCATGAATGTTCAGTTAAATGCAGTTCATGTGCAATCTTTCCAACCTTCTGTCAGGGTTGGCTTCTTTCAGTATTAATGTTTTGGCAAGGTGTCTACAACAACAATTGCTTCATCGAATCTTGATTGGTGATCTGTTTTACCGAACCCAGTTAACGGTTTAATTGAAGCCAGGAGAACTACTGTTGTTTTAAGAAGAGGGACAAATAAGCTGACTTGGCTTTTCTCTCCTGTGTTCACTGTTACAACCATCTGCTTTTAGACTAACAAAGGTCCTACAATGTACGGAAATCTATTATACAAAGTGAGATCTACCTGTAGAGAAGGGCATGAACGCATCCTTCCGTACAAACTTTCCATCTGCATCCAGGAAGTGATTTGGGTTAAATTCATATGGTGTTTCCCACTGCGATTTATCGTACAAGACAGAAGTGAGCATTGGAATTACTTCGGTTCCCTGAAAGGAATAACCAGAAGTTACCATTGCGTGGTTACTTACAACATTTTTATCGTTGTTCTATTCAAAGAGATTTTTTTTTTTTTTTTTTTTAAGAAAAACAACAGAACTTAATTATTAGATAATAGAAATTATTTATAAGTATGATATGTATAGTAAGAATATTAACACAGATAGCGTCCATTATCCAAATCGCACATTGGAAAGCGAAGAAGGAGGCTTGTTAAAAGTAGTGCATATCTGTAATTGAAACATGCAAGGCAAAAACTTCAGTTTTATTTAAAAGTTTAAAGGTACCAAGAATCAAATATAAAACATCTAAAAATCAGAAAATTGATTAATTCCATATAAAAAAAAATGTATGTCACACAGACTTTCACAATTGAAGAAGGTTTATATTAGATTGCAAGCTTTTTGAGCAGTCCCCCTCCTTCACCTCTGTCAACATTACTTTGTATGTTAGGATCTCTTATGTAAAGAGCTACGAAATATGTTCGTACTATATAAATGATGATGATAATAATAATTATATATAGGATATTGCTGTATGCAGGAGATGCAGCAGAAACATATCTGGGAGTTTTGAAGTAATGAGAGGACATCTGTGAAACTCAAACATACTTAAAATAAACAGAAATAACCTATACATTTGGTAGTAATGCAAAGTGTCTATCAGTATTATTGGGGTAAACGTGTTTTTAGAAAACATCGATTTGAAACATAAATGAGGCATAGATTTATCGGGGCAAAAACAGGTGCTATTCTGGGGAAAGTGCTACATAAGTAGCAATCACAATGGAACCCAATGGATGCTCCACAAAATGTACCAATTTGCACCCAGAACAGCACTTAATTAACCCCCCATTGTTTTTTGTTTAATGGCAAGTTTCATCAGAACCCTTCAACATTTCATGAAGTTACCTTAATTCATGACAAACACAGCCTCACCTTCTCAGATCATGCTATTGCTACCTTTACATTTTACAAGTAGTCTTCTTTACAGTAACATGCATGACCTCACCCGTGGGATGCAGAACCCTCTGAAAGAAACATCTTTCAACGTTGTTCGAGACAAGTTAAGAGGAACAATGTTAGAAAACCTCTGTATTTCATGTACGACTGCCTCAGTATATGGCATCATTCGCCGATCATCCACCTTCGGCAGCTGTCCTGGTTTAATATACTTCCGAATTTCATCCTGTACTTTTTCTATGAAACATCAGAAAGGAATGATAACATTTAATATACATTGGGACTTGATCGTAGCATTAAAAGTATAAATCTGCACAATGACCATTGACACTGCCATGTTTCCCAATAGTGACTATAATTATGAGAGTCCTAGCTTGCATTAAACCTAAGTTATTTTATGGGCATATTTTTATTTAATTTTTTTGTATAATGTTGTTATTCATTAAAATGAGTTAGTAGGCATCATGCAGTAGCATTAACATAACACATTTTACCAATAGCCAAATAAAATTGCTGCAGGATGGCAAAATATAATGTATAGAATTCTTCAGTATCCGTAGTAGTAATATAAAATTAGTGCAGGGTCCGAAAGGTAAATTAAATAGATATTTTTTTTGTGTAACCATGAAGACTTATTGGAACATACACCATAACAGAATGTACGGTATATTAAAAAGCAGCATTTAAACTTTTGCTGTGTGTATGTCAAGGTACATTACGCACGACTCCTATGCTTTGAAGAAGCTTTGTGTGGTTTTTTTTTTTAGCCTCTTGTCTTTAAACAATCCATACGGAACACATATGCTAATTTGTTTTTAAAAGGTTTAAAGGAGTATGGGCAAGACTTATCCAGTCAAGCAAAATGATTTGTCTTGCTAGAGCTGCCAATATGGTAAACAGTTAGCTTTTATTAAAGTGTCCCTCTTTGTCTGTTTCAGATGTTTTACCAGTTAAAAAACCCTACCGTAATGAGAAAGGTCTAATATTTTTGGACAGAGTTGTGCCTCTGAAAATTATGTGCGTGTAGATAGTTAGAGAGACAGACAGAGATAGGAATGGATGACACAGAGAGACAGTACGATATTTACTTTGAATTTCTGGGTACTTAATCATCAGCAAAAGCCCCCAGCGTAAAGTTGTAGAAGACGTTTCAGTTCCAGCTGCAAAAAGGTCCAGGACTGAAAAGATCAAGTTTTCATTATGAAAGAATGTATCTTTATTTGAAGACTCCTTAAAGAATAGAGAAAATGTTAAATATGAGAAGACATATTCCACTTTATAGAAACCAGGGTTACATCCCAGAGGCCTATAAACTCTATGACCATAGACACCCTTCATCATGCTCCTACAATAACAAACAAATAAATAAACAAAAATACTTCAGGTGTAACTGGTGGTACGGCTAAATCCCGTAATGCCCATGCCACTAACATGCTGACCTGCCATGCTGGTTCTTCCAATATATTACAGAATGAGTACTATAAATAACACAAACATGTACTAAAGGTCACTTCATTTCCATCATTAAGTCGTCTATTTAGAACAGTTCTATCTGAATAAATATTGTGCAAATACATGCTTTAGATTTGCACCAGTGATGGTGAAGCTGTTGCTTAGGTGTCACTAGTGGCTCCCAGAAGCCTTTAAGGTGGTACTCAGTCTATTGCTATGGACCAGCCACTAATCCTAGCTCTTGCCATGCTGTGATATAATATGGCGATTTGTTGCTGCTAGCTCTGCTGTCATTAGTGATGACAGCAGACAGAGAGGGAAAAAACGAAGACATAACCTTATTGAGGAGGAATTGCAGTTACATTTTTCACTTTTTTCCCCTTTTTTTTTCTCTTCTTTTCCTTCTTCCTTTTTTCACTTTTTTGAGTGCTCGGTGACAGCGAGACATGTGATAGAGTTCTACTTTTGCACTGGGAACTGAATTTAACTAAGTTAGAACAAAGCCTTTGGTGGGGAGGATCAAAAAACAAATAATAAAAGAAACAAAAAAAAATACAATTGAACTAAAGGTCAACATGAGAGCATATCAAAATAAAGACTAACTAGGCAAAAAGAGAATCTGCACATTTGAACTCCCATTAGATGTGTGGCTAGACATACACACGCAGACACAAATGCAAGAAATGGAACTCGGAGACGGTGATGTGAGCTTAAAAAGAGAGGGGGAAATGAAATATTTATGGAATTGGGACAGTAAAGATAGGAGGTGGCATGGGGCTTGTGTGACAAGGATGGCATTTGTGTCTCTGATGATGCATGGCAGCTGGTTAGGTCAAGTCATTCTAGGGTACATGAGCACTGGTTTACCAGCTGCTGTGTACATCCCAGATATCAGTTAAAGGCAGATACATTATTAAATTATTTTCTTAAGTTGGTTTTTAGCAATTAGCAAAAAATTTTCATTTATTTATTTTAAAAAAGTACATTTCTTTTACCTGTTCTTGCTTCATAAGAAATGCATCGATAAATCCTGTAATGTTATTGGCATTAAATTCCACTTGATGTTGGGTGACATATTTCATTAATAAATGATTTAGCAAATCAACATTTCGCATTACTCCTCTGTGAGTGCCGAGGAGAGTCCCAAGGACGGGGTAAAAATTATAAAGCTGTTGGAAAATAATTTTAATATAACTTTAACACTCCCAGTCTTATGTAATAAATGTACGCATTATCTAGATATTTATCCACTCAGAATGGTACTAACGTATTACAGTTATTACAGATTTTAATAAATAAAGTATAGGGTAAACATAAATATAATGACTAAATATAAACTATATGTGTAATATAGGGCTTGTAATATAGGACAAAGAACAAGGGGGTTGATATATAATAGACAAATGGCTTTTTTATTGAAACGGCTGTAAATGAATGCCAGAATTGATACTTACTAACTGACGTAACTTTGCAGCAATGCCAATTTATAAAAGTTTTTGACCAGAGAGTAATCATTCTATCGGAAACAATAGAAACCGCGATGCCATTTGGCTATGTGATAGTGACTAAATTCAAACCCTTTTTCTGATGTCAATGCTAGGACAGCTAAACTATCAAATTAACCTTTTCAGTATTGCAGCCAAGAGCCATGCAATGTGCTGTTCTCCTCTGTAGAAAGGAAAGTGCAATGTATACATGCTGAGCGGGTAATTAACATGCTCAACATGTAATAAAAGAGAGCTGAGGACTGATCTATAGGCATGTATCTAGTATAAAACAAAAAGAATATTATTATTAAATAATAAAAAGTAGGTTCTCCTGAAGCCCAGTAACATCTGTCAGAGGCCCGAAGAGTGGCCCCTACCCATCATTTATCCCCATATATGCCATGGGGTGAAGGGTAATCACACAGGAGATGCCCAGTCTCCTTTAATTATGGACCTCCTTGTGGGCCCGTATACATATATATATATATGGGCCCAGGAGACTGAGCATCTCCTTGGACCCCAAGGACCCAGAAGATGCCTAACGCACATCTACATTGATATCCATTTAACTATGGACCTTCTTATGGGCCCATATATTCTCATAAAGAGTTACAATTTAGATGTGAGACTGAGCATCTCCTGGCCCCTTTTTAAATGTATGAGGACATCAAGAACCCAGGAAATATCCATCTCACATCTAAATTGTAACTCTGCTCTTTTCTTTGTAAACCTCACTTCCCAAATGTAATGACATTTCAAAATGTCTGTTAAAATAAAAGATATGTCTTTATTTCTTTTATTTAACCCTTTGAGTACCAGAGATCTGACTAACACATTATAAATCGTAATTAAAGATAAAGGCTCATCACAGTTTTGTCTTCTGTATTTTTTCTACCCTCTGGAAGAAATGCCCGTTACTACTGGCAATATCTTTGTTTTGTTATTATTCAACAAAACAATATTCTGACTGAGTGGTAACTCACGTTTCCCTATGAACAACCCACCGCTGTGTATCATTAAAAAATTATTATAACAGACCTTATACATACAGAAAATACCGAATACAGAAAAAAACATAGAAAATTAACAAATTAAAGATTACCAGGAGTTTTGGGGTGCCAAGCAGTTTAGCGTTTTCATTCAGTACTTTGATCAGTGTCAGAAAGGTTTCATCCTCGTACTCAAACCTTTTTCCAAATATAATGGAACAAATGACATTGGACACAGCACTGTTCAGTATAATCTTTACATCAAATGGTTTTCCTGAAAATATGACGACAGAAAAAAAAATTAACATAAACATAAAGTCAAATGTACCATCATGCAGTCTCCGTAAAAAACGTAACTAGCAGATACCCAAGCAGCAAAGCTTGGTGACTGTCAATGTGGTACCATCATGGGTTCCCACCCATCCTACATTTATGTCCATGGTTTAACGCCCTGTTAAAGTTACTGGGCTCAATATTAAATGCTGTATTAGAGAGTGGTAACATCTGAATTACAATAGCGCACATAGAAAAATTGCCTGTCCTTGGTTGCAAGACTCAATACAAAATGTCTGGTATCAATACTCCCCCACTCTCTTAGCCCATCTGACCCTAATATACATCTCTCTCCCACAGTCTGATTTTTAAACATACCAAGCCCAGCATAGAACTCAGAGCTCCATCAGCTGTTCCATGGCCATTTGAAACAGGTAGCCTTCTGGAAGACTTGGGCCCCTCCCACCCTACCCCTCGCCCACCCACCCCATGCTTAATTCTACATTTATAGATAGTCTCCCACATAACTTTCAACCTCTTGAAATTGACAGGTGCAAACACTGATCATCACACCCTTCCATGCTTTTAACTCTATAGAACACATACCCTCTCTCCCTACAAATAGATATCTCACACACTAATACTATATACTTTTTGTTTAATTTTTGTTTTTCACAATTTCTGTTTTTCATTTTCAACTACACACCTCATACCACTAACATGAATCCAAATATAACCATACTGATATTCTTAATAACCCTTTTTTCAATTCAATTTTGTTCACACCACTACCAGCATAAGCACACACCTCAAACTGGAAAACAAATTATCATACACCATGGCATGCTTTGTTCCTGTAACTTATCTGCTGAGTGCTGGTGGAGAGTTCTAAAAAATAGCCCTCCTACCCCCACCTCACAAAATTATAAAGTATCCCATTCACTATGTGCCCAAACAAAAATTATGTCCAAATTCCTATTCCTTATGTTACTCGCCCTTGCAAATGATGTGGAGTCTAACCCAGGTCCCCCAGCTAATTCTAGTCCTAATCTCCCCACTAAAAAAGGCCTCTCTTTTGTGCACTGCAACATCCGTAGTTTACTCCCTAAACTGGATGCACTGCAAGCCTGGTGTTCCCATTACAAACCACAAATCATTGTGCTCTCAGAATCTTGGCTAACAACTAAAATACCAGACACCGCTATTGCAATACAGGGGTATTCATGTTTTAGAAATGACAGAGCAAAGAGAGGAGGAGGCATTGTTATTTATGTTGACAATTCCATAAAGTTTACCCCTTTACAAAAGCTTAATCCTCCTGCAACCTTTGATTTCCTCTCTGGCACAATTGAGATCCCGTGCAGTAAATCAATCATTGTTGCAGGAATCTACCGCCCACCTAGCTCCCCTGTGCATACTCTTTCTGACATAGCCCATCTCCTTAGTGAAACCATTGCTCAAAACCCTAAAAGTGAACTGTTGGTCTTTGGAGATTTTAATATTGATTGGCTGAATCCTAAAAATAATAGTTCGTGCACCCTTTTTAAGACTTTGCAGCTAACACAATTAATCTCCTCCCCAACTCGCATAAACATTAAAAGCCTTAACCATACCCTGCTAGATTGGATTCTCTCTACTGCTCCTGATAGAATCCAGGAGGCCGGTGTTCTCCCAAACACTTTCAGTGATCACTGTTTAGTGTACTGTGTGCGCAAAATTAAGGCTATTAAATCCGCTCCCAAGGTTAAAATAACAAGGTCCTTCAAAAAATTTAATCTTGAATCCTTTCTAAAGGACATCAAGAACCTCCCATGGCACAGATTAAACATTATCCCGGATCTAGACTGTGCTGTTGAATTCTTTCAGTCTGAACTCCTACAAATTTGGAATCTGCATGCCCCGCTGCGTAAGGTGAGAGTAAAAGGAGCACATATGAACTGGATCACAGCTGACCTCATCCAAATGTACCAGTTTCGGGATTCTTTGTGGTCAAAGTTTAAGCATACTGGCTCTATGAATGATCACTGTGCATATAGACAATGGCGAAATATATGCACAAAACAAACAAAATTGGCCAAGGCCCAATATTTCTATGACAATCTGAACAATAACATCTCAAACCCTAGAAACTTTTGGAAAGTCATAAATAAACTACAAACTCCCCCAATCCACTCCCAACCCTCCACTGTCAAAGTGGATAACCAAACCCTGCAACTTCCGTTAGATGTAGCAAATGCCTTTAACAATTATTTTGTCGGATGCTCTACTGCCCTGATTGCCAAGCTAATAAATGGCACACATCCTGAAACTACAAATGTGGATCAGGACCGACTAAATTTGCAAACGCCCAATATAGACAAGTTCATTTTTAGACCTGTACCTGTTAGTGTCATTGAAAAACATCTTAATAATCTAAAAATGAAAAACCAGTCCGGACCTGACCAAATCCCAGCAATGCTGTTGAAGCTCAGTGCACCGGCAATTGCTAAACCCGTCGCAACTCTAATTAATGAATCCCTGGTGTCTGGATACATACCCAAACTTTGGAAGACTGCAAGAGTAGTGCCTATCCATAAAAGTGGTGACACTACCTTGGTTTCTAACTATCGCCCTATATCATTGCTCCCGGTATTGTCAAAAATCTTAGAAAAATGTGTCCATACGCAACTATGTGAGTATTACCAACAATCAAACTATCTGACCCCTGATCAATCGGGCTTTCGCCAGAATCACTCCACTACAACTGCCCTCTTAAAAGTTTGCAATGACATCCAAACTGGCATGGAACAAGGAGACCTAACTGGAGCTATTTTCCTTGATTTTGCCAAGGCCTTTGACACAGTAGACCACGACATTCTACTGCACAAACTCAAAAACTCAGGTATTTGGTGATCATTCGCTAAACTGGTTTCGATCGTATGTATCGGAACGCTCGCAATATGTGTCCATTTCTGACAGCGACTCCCTCCCTCTCCCAGTCACGTGTGGTGTTCCCCAAGGTTCCATTCTCGGCCCCCTACTATTTTCTTTATTTATAAATGATCTGCCTAATGTCTGCAAATCCTCAAATGTACACATGTACGCAGATGACACGGTAATCTATGCGAGCAATTCCGATCTACCGCAGCTTGAGGCTGTGCTCCAAGACCAGTTTACAGAGGTTGAAAAGTGGATCGCAAAAAACAAACTGTTCCTGAACACTGACAAAACTGTCACAATGATCTTTGGAACAGTACCTAAATTACACAAATTACACAATTCTCACCTATCCATCAAAACAATTTCAAATGGCACACTGACCGCAGTCCACTCTTTCAAATACTTGGGTATGATGTTAGACCCCAATCTATCTTTTGGCCTGCACATAGAAAAGCTTGCATCTAAACTTTATCCAAAACTAGGTGCCCTGTACAGAAACAAATCCTGCCTAAGCCCTTCAGTAAAGGAAAAGATTGTACAGCAAATGCTGATGCCAATCATTGATTATGGGGATGTAGTATATGCATCTGCATCGCAATCCCACATTAATAAACTCAACACATTGTATAACTCGTTCTGCCGATTTGTGCTACAATGTAATTACAGGACCCACCATTGTGACATGCTAAAAGAACTAAACTGGCTGTCGCTGGAATCCAGACGCACCCTTCATCTTTCTAGCCTTGTGTTTAAGAGCTTTTCTGGGAAACTCCCACCCTACCTGAACGCAATGCTTTCCCCGGCTGTTCCCACTTCCTACAACCTCCGATCCAGTACCAACACTTTACTTAGTCTACCTCAATACAAAAAGAAAGCAGCCCGATCCTCCTTCTCCTACAGAGCACCGCATTTGTGGAACGACCTCCCGCACAAATTAAAATCTTCCCTAAGTTTAAAGTCCTTTAAGAGATCCATCTCTACATACCTCAAAACAGAATGTACCTGTCATGGTTGATTATATTTTTCCTACCTGTTCTATGTTAAATGTTGTATATATTGTATATTAATTTTGTATTTTATTGTACACTAACTGTAACAATGCAATGATTTGTGGACCCAGGACATACTTGAAAACGAGAGAAATCTCAATGTATCTTTCCTGGTAAAATATTTTATAAATAAATAATAGAAGAACAAGGACCGTGCACTGGCTGCGTTATGAAATTTACGAGCAGCCACTCTAAAGATCCCTGTACAGAGATTACAAATGTAAAAGTAATAGATGATTCTAGACTATAATTTCAATGTCAGTGTATTTCCTTAAAAATTAAGAAGAAAGTGAGTGTTCCAGAATCTTACCTTTTTGGGACTGGAAATACTTGATGAGAGGATCTAACTCATCTTGAATTCTACACTCTACTGTCTTCTTCCCCATTCCAAAATCTCGTAGTGTAGACAACGCAAATCTTCTCATGAGCTTCCATGATTCACCATGACTGAAAACAATACCTGAAAAGGTAGGTACGAGATACTATCACCCTAAAGGTAGGTAAAAGATGCTATCGCCCTGAGAACCTTTAATCTGAACCAGAAATGTTAATTTCATCCACCAAGTCAATGGCTGGCAATGGTGGGTAAACTAATACTACTAAATACTCTTTCATGCAAACATGTTTACAACAGTTACAAATAAGTAGTATTCAATTAAGTATTCTGTAAAATGTCTTACCATTTCCTTTGGTCATTTTTGTAAATATTGGAATATCTGCTCTTTCTCCAAAATCATCTGCTTGAGAAACAAGAGCATCCTTTACAGCTTTATACCCGGCAACCACCACAATCTTCTTTGGCCCAAAGTGTACCGTAAAAACGTCTCCATACCTCTGCGACAGCTGTAACACAAAACAGGTTAAATCAGGTCTTTGGCTTGATATATTCTCACCTTAAAACCTCACCTCTATAGTCACCATATAAAAGCAAGAAAGACAGGTCCCCCAGCCTTCCTTCTTGCTTTTATATGTACTTTCATTTATTAAAAATAAATTTCGAGGTGTTTTTATATTAAAAACTTACCTCCGTTCCAGCGCCGAGCTCCCCGCTAGGCCGCGACCCCTTTTTCGTCAAAATGACGAAATCGCGGGGCCCAATGGGACGGCTTCGCGCTGGACCAATCGCGTTCTTCATAGAGCGGCATTGAATGCCGCCCTATGAAGAACCTGAGCGCTTTACCGCGCATGTGCGCGGAATGCGCGTTCGCGAGCTGAGCTGTCTGACTGACAGCTCAGCTCGCTTTCTAAAATTATCAATAAGGGGGTTTAAACCCACCAATCAGAGTGTTCTTAGCCTAATTGCAGGGCGGGGCAAGGCTTTATAAGCCTTCCCCACCCTGCGGAGCTCAGTCTGCGCGGAGCCCTCCATGGGTGAAGACGGATTATTTTTTTTGCGCTCGTTTTTTTTATTTTTTTTTTATTGCGTCGGTTATTATGGATATTTATTTGGCCTTTTTTGGGCTGAAGAAAGAAGATTTTAGAAGAAAGAAAACATCGAATGGTAAGTTGATTTTATCTCATTTTTTCTTTTTTACAGGTTTTTAGTTAATGTTCCCCCCCTCATTATTTTTAGGGTGAGGGGGGTAGGTAGGGAGATAATTTTTTTTGGGGGGGGGGGGGGAGGGTTAACTAGGGTCCCCCCCCCCTTTGTATTTAGGGCCCCCACCCACCGCTCAGGGGTGGGGGCCGGGGGGGACAGTAGGTCCCCCCTTATTGATAATTTTAGGGCCCCCACCCGCCGCACAGGGGTGGGGGCCGGGGGGGGGGGACAGTAGGTCCCCCCCCTTATTGATAATTTTAGGGCCCCCACCCGCCGCACAGGGGTGGGGGCCGGGGGGGGGGACAGTAGGTCCCCCCCCTTATTGATAATTTTAGGGCCCCCACCCGCCGCACAGGGGTGGGGGCCGGGGGGGGGACAGTAGGTCCCCCCCCTTATCGATAATTTTAGGGCCCCCACCCACCGCTCAGGGGTGGGGGCCGGGGGGGGACAATAGGTCCCCCCCTTATTGATAATTTTAGGGCCCCCACCCGCCGCACAGCGGTGGGGGCCGGGGGGGGGGAGGAGAGTAGGTCTCCCCCCCCCCCTTCAACCACTATTGTGGACCGTAAGCGTCCCTGTGGGTTCGGGCTTCAGCTGAAGCTGTCAGCTGAAGCCACGCCCACAGCAGTGCTGACAGGCTATCAGCACACAAAGCGCGTTCACAGTGCTTTGTGTGCTGATAGCCCGTCTGATGCATTCACCCAGAATGCATCGGACGAGAGGCCTTTTTAGGGCCTCTGAACTCGGAAGTCCCTCTGGTGGCCGTCTGATTGACTGCAACAAGAGGTGTTCCAAGCTTCCAATGTAAACACTGCATTTTCTCAGAAAATACAGTGCTTACAAGAAAAAGGCTCCGGGTAGCTGTAGCACTCACCTGAACAACCTCATTAAGCTGAAGTTGTTCAGGTGACTATAGTGTCCCTTTAAGCATATGTTCCATCAATTTAGAGGAAAAAAATGTCAGAATCTCTCACAACCCAGTTTCTTTTGTGGTTTACGTCAATGTAGAGTAGATTATTTGAATAGAAACCCCATTGAAAAGCAAAAGGTGAATTTACATCTCTGCAGAGCCTTTGTAATTCATGCTATAATTAATTTAAAGTTGGTGTATCACTTCTGAGTATTTTACAAAGATATAATTAAATACTTGTGCTAACTGCATGGAATTGAAGGGTTACTTTAACCCTTTGGAGAGGGGAAACCTTTCTTGCGTAAAATGCCCTATTGGGCACTATGAAGAAGGTCTTCAGCTCCAATTGCAGGAAAATCTGCCCAGCTGGCGGCATGTCAGAGCAGTTCCTGAGGGTTCTTGCTGTTATTTACTTATATTTACATTTCTTTTTACACCAACAGCACACCATACAGGCAACTACCGGTGCTACTGATCAGCCATGAAACAGGAGATTTAGAGCACCGGAAGGAAAATCGTGATCTCTGAGACTGCAGCCTACTCAGACGGAAAGTGAAGTGGATTCTATAATATGAATGCTGCACATCGGCAACTAAAACTAGCATCTTGCTGGTCCCGTTTCCTCCCCACTTTGGACCGGTGGGGGTTATCCCGGTACCCACTGGAGTACTCGGAAATTGCTCTGTGGACAATAATTGTCAAACCCTGCTGGGAGACCGGCTTCTAAGATGATGACCGCTAAAACCCCCTATGAGATTGGATAAAATTCTAAACTTGCAAAAAGACACTATTAACAAGGCATACAACAACTTATGCTCTCTATCCTGGTTCATGTGGTCCCACTGTAATGCAATTATGCCCCAGCAAGAGAAGGTGAATTTTGACCAAATACTACTTGGCAAACAGCACTTGAGACTGGACTCCATACTCACGTAACTAAGCCTCTAAACTCATGGAGTGGAACTCCCCATCACCGCCCTGCATCCATGAGAGTAGACCAACGATGATGGGAATGCCATATTGGCCTCTCTGGGGATACTGTTTGCACCTCACTGAAGTGCTGGATTTGAGGGCATAGGATGTGGGCTCATGCAGTGCCCTGAGGCTGGTAGAGTGGAATTTGCTGCACTGCTGCACTGAGACTTTACTTCTAGTGCTAATAGATGTGCCAGAGATTGAAGTGGTCTGAGTGACCAACATATGGGGCCAGTATGCTCACAAGCTCTACATAGTTTTTTGCTCCCAATAATTTATCCTTTTAATGACTTTTGATAGTTACTTAGTCTAAAAAGAGACATGTGTCCATCAAGTTTAGCCTTTCTCACATATTTTTTTTCTGTTAATCCAAATGAAGGCAAAACACTCAGTTTGAAGCACTTCCAATTTTGCAACAAACTAAGAAAAAATCCTTCTGGATATCCAGGGATCAAGAAGCAATTACCCCACAAATTAAACATTATATCCCTGAATATTCTGTTTTTGCAAGTATGCCTCCAGTTGCTGTTTAAACACATGTATAGACTCTGATAAAACCATGTCTTCAGGCAGAGAACTCCATATCCTTATTTTTCTTACTATAAAAAAACCTTTCCTTTGCCTTAGACTAAATCTTCTTTCTAGCAGTCTAAATGCATGAACATGTATCCTATGTTTAGTTCTGTTTGTGAATAGATTTCCAGACAATGGTTTGTATTGGCCATGGGTATATTTGTATCATGCTATCATATCCTCTCTGAGGTGCAGTTTTTCTAAACTAAAGAGGTTTACATTTTTAAACTTCATAACTAAAATGTTTCTTTCCTTTTATTAATTTTGTAGCCTGCCTCTGCACTTATTCTAGTGACACAATTTACTCTTTAGAACAGGTGCCTAAAATTGCACAGCATATTCACAGTGCCAAAATGATATTCTCATCCCAAGAATTTATGCCCCTATTTATACATGACAATACCTTACTGGCCTTAGCCACGGCTGATTGACATTGCGCATTGTTGCCTAGTTTGCTGTCTATAACAATTCCCAAATCCTTCTCGTCTGTTGTTGTCCCTAATTCACTACCATATGGGGTGTAACTAAGTTGCTTGTGCATTCTTTACCCCGAAGTGCATAACTTTTCAATTTGGATTTGTCAAGTAGATTTAGACATTTTCCCATTTTTGTTTCAATCGTGATACTGGCAAATCCTGGGATAATGATGTGCCTTAGGAACTGGGTTGGGACCACTGGCCTAGTATTTTTCACACTTGCCATCAGGACACACCAGCTGGCCATGATATGTGAATAATCCTGGAAGGGACACTCTAAGCACCAGAAGCACATCATCATAATTTAGTAGTTTTGGTGCAAAGAGATTATCTCTGCAGTCTCTCATTTAAAAGAAAACTGCCTTTCTCTAAAAAGGTAGTGTTTTCATTCATCACTAAGGACACCATTAGCAAGTGTCACACAGACAGCAACTAGAGGGGCTTCCTATTACAGTCCAGCAAGCTGTGACAATAGGACCACACATCTAAACATGCAGGAGAAAACACGAACGTTGGGAATACGTGTATATATTTGAGTGCTCCTTTAACCCCTTAAGGACCAAACTTCTGAAATAAAAGGGAATCATGACCTTAAGGGGTTAAAGGACCACTATAGTGCCAGGAAAACAAACTCGTTTTCCTGGCACTATAGTGCCCTGAGGGTGCCCCCATCCTCAGGGTCCCACTCCCTTCCCACTCCCACTCACCTTTCTCCAGCGCCGGACTCCCTTGGCGCTGGGGACTCTCCTCCTTTGGCCGTCATCGGCTGAATGCACATGCGCGGCAAGAGCCACGCGCGCATTCAGCCAGTCCAAGGAAAGCATTCTCAATTCTCAATGCTTTCCTATGGACGCTGGCGTCTTCTCACTGTGAAAATCATAGTGAGAAGCACCGAAGCGCCTCTAGCGGCTGTCAATGAGACAGCCACTAGAGGCTGGATTAACCCATTTGTAAACATAGCAGTTTCTCTGAAACTGCTATGTTTACAGCAGGTAGGGTTAATCATAGCTGGACCTGGCACCCAGACCACTTCATTAAGCTGAAGTGGTCTGCGTGCCTATAGTGGTCCTTTAACCAGTGGTAGCTGGTGAAATTTAAATATGAGGGACACTGCCCTCTCTCCTCTGACTTGTTGGGTTCTACCCACGAGATGCAATGCCCTGTTCAAAACCAGGCGCATCTTTGGTCATCAATAAAGGTGAGAATGTAATCTGCAAATATAAGGATGACAGATGCATGTTTTTTCTAGCACATACTTCAGAGTTCCTTACAATGTCAATAAATTGGAATTTTTTTTTTTTTTTTTTTGCAGCTCTGATGGAGCAGCCTCCACTGCTTTCTCTGTCTTGGGAGTCCTGTGCATTCTGAGGACAGCTTTGAATCCCACTCATTTAGAACATATAGTTCGAAAATATATTTAAAGTATCTTCAGTAATAAGGTAAGCTATGTATGGTCTGAGCTACACTCAAGATCTCTATTCAGTTATTTAACACATGAATTATCCTGTTTGAGTCTACACCTGTCACGGAAGGCATGACTTATCTTATACACTCCCCTTTTTAACTTTCCCCAAATTACCGAACCCCACCTGTTTCCCTTTTGGTTCGGTACTTTCCAACTACCAAACACAGACCACCCCCCGGCTCATTAACTTCACAGAAACACTTAACTTAAGTGCTCTCATTCATGTAACCGAAAACACGTGCTCTAGTAAATAGCGGACATTTTGTCTCCCGAACGCAGGCAGCGGTACTTGGTCGTGGAGTTTGTGGAACTATATTTCGGATGCTTTGCCTCGCGAACCCCCATGAATATCATACCGTTGCCTGCTCCGTCTCCAGACAAGTCAGGAGAGTGCTTTTTAGAGCACTATTTGGACAACTTGGGCACTCAGATCCGGGCAATCCAGGGATATAATACATGTGGGGTTATCTATATATCTCTATATGTATTTTGTTGTATGTTGTAATGTATTGTACCTCTAGTGCCTGGAAGATAATTCGTTTAAGCAAAGGCAAACTCACTTATCTCCCAGACACAGAGACGCCTGTTGTATTGTATGGAGACCCCATGCTGAGGGTTGTGTATATAAGCAGGCAACTTGGCTCTAATAAAACAGTTCATCTTCTACCCAATACGACTGGTTGCATCCATTAAATTTCGGAAACTCTACACTGATCGAGAGAGCTCTTACACTTTTCAGCACATCTGGAACTCGGATTAGTGGAGGATTGAAGGAATGGTGACAATAGCCTAGTGAACCCATGACAGCACCAAATAGCAAGATACAAGTTTAATACAGTTGGGACTCCAATCATGTCATACTCTTGTTTTATATATATATAGAAACATTGGAAATGTTGATCTTTAATGACATTTCCTACCTTCATCAGAGACTGGTACGGTTTTGTCAGATCTATCAGGTTGAGATTTCCAATCACAGGAAGCGGTGAAGGACCAGGAGGCATTTTTTCTGCAGACTTTTTGGAGCTGTTCCACCAGTAGATAAAAAACATGATACATGTTGTGAGATACAGTAGTAGATCGGCACTCACAAAGTGTGCGATAATGGACATAATGAAACGATGTATGAAGAATCAAACACTTTCTGAGCATATTACCAGCATGTCATTAAATATATACATGGATTTACCTCTTCTTAACCAAACTAATCTCCAATTACTTATCTTTAATAATACACTTGGCTGACACCATTGGACACCTGCACTTATCCCTCTTTGATTATGCAATAAATAGTTTGTGTCTTTGTACACTCCATGATCACATAATGTTTTGTCCAAGACAATTAATGTATTTAGCTGTGTAGAGGGAAAATCAATATGCGTTAGGAGGTTGCATAGATTATAGATGTTCGTGTTTTGCTTTTGTTTCTTGTAATAATTTATTTATTTTGTTTGTGTCAGATTTCCAATAGAGAGCATTAGAACGGAGTGTCAAAATTAAGGCTAAAGTGGTCAAGTTGTGAGTATAGCTGGCTTGAAGAATATTTTCAGATCAACTATTTTATCCTTGATTTTTCCAATTGCATTTTATTTTTTGAAAAATGTAAGTTTTAGTGAATAAACCCCTTTGGGCTGTTGTGCTCTCTTTCAGTGATTTCATACACATATATACTCCATCACCTATAAACACACACAAACACACCTGGTTTCCGTGTGTCCCAGAACAACTGCACAGATAAACAAAGGATAAAGGGTAATAACAGAGGTAACAAGGGGATAAGAGACAAACGAAGGACAAGGTATGTAACAGGCACACAATGGGTTCAATGTACAGGCACACACGTGAAAGGGGGGTAAGAGGCATACTAGGTTTAATTAGGGTGTTAAGAGGCGCCCCTCATAGGTCATCCTTCCAAGCAAGCGAGAAACTCAATTACACTGAACAAAATTATAAACGCAACACTTTTGTTTTTGCCCCCATTTTTCATGAGCTGAACTCAAAGATCTAAAACGTTTTCTATGTACACAAAAGGATATACGAAAAAAATATACAAAAAGGCACGTCAATATGTCTTTAAATCCTCTGGGGATGATCGTCATCTCAGATCTCAAGACATATTGACGTGCCTGATCTACTCATTGAGCTTGTGAGTGTATTCCAACATTAGGGGCCATTCTTTTGCTATATGGTATTTCTTTCTTTGTTTTTTATTTAGGTGTATTGTATATATTTATCTGTTTGTTGAGGATTAAGAGGAATCCTTTTTCTACGACCTAAAGCATAAAAGGAAAGTAATTACCTTTTTTATCATTCATCACTGCACCTGGGTGGTCTTGGACCCATTGGCCCTTTTGTATATATATGTACACAAAAGGCCTATTTCTCTCAAATATTGTTCACAAATCTGTCTATATCTGTGTTAGTGAGCTCTTCTCCTTTGCCGAGATAAGCCATCCACCTCACAGGTGTGGCATATCAAGATGCAGATTAGACAGCATGATTATTGCAAAGGTTTGCCTCCTCCTAGGATTTTTGCCGCCCTAGGCAAAATAAAGATTTGCCGCCCCCCCATGTAACATCACAATGCCCCACTCATATGATCTGCCATATAAACTAACGCCAGTGCTGCACACAGTGTGTGTTTACATTAAAAATCCTGCAGAGACAGGCTATAGACACCAGAACCACTACATTAAGCTGCTGTGGTTCTGGGGACCATAGTGTCACTTTAATGTGAGGTAAATTAGAGATTAGTGTCACTGATAATATACTAGATTGCCTACTTACAACCAGATGAGGATGGTGATGGGCTCTGGCTGCAGTCTGGCTCCACTGGTCTGGTGTAGAACAGGATCTCTGCTGGCTGTTTGTAACTCTGGTCACAAAAGTCAATGTTCTGGGGGAACGTGAAGAAGCTAAATTTTTTGGGCCCCTTGCACAGCTCAAGGTCTGGGCCCCCAGGGCCTGACAGTGAGTATGTCCATAAGGCCCACCCATAAGTCCATCTACATGTTCCACCCACGAGATTGCTCACAGGCAGGGCCGGCGCATCCATAAGGCGGCACAGGCGGCCGCCTTAGGGCGCACGGGCTCTGGGGGCGCAACATTTCAGTGACCGGCAGGAGGGAAGCTCTCCCTCCTGCCAGCCACCATCTCGGCCCCCGGCGCGGCTGTGCTGTGCGGAGATCAGACGCGGCGAGGGAGCTCTAATCTCACCGCTCTGCTCCCTCGCGCGCTGTCTGCTGATACCGCGGGAGCCGAAATATGACGTCATATTCCGGCTCCCGCAGTATCAGCAGACAGCGTGCAAGGGAGCAGAGCGGTGAGATTAGAGCTCCCTCGCCGCGTCTGATCTCCGCACAGCACAGCCGCACGCCGCTCAGCAGGACCCCAGGGAAGGATGCATCATCCACACCAGCTCTCCAGGTAAGGAGGCTGGGTGGGAAATGTATATTTATTAAAATAATTAGTGAATGTATGTGATGTGTGTCTGTGAGTGTCTGTGTGTGTGTCTGTGATTGACAGTGTGTGTGTCTGTGAGTGTCTGTGTGTGTCTGTGTGTGTGTGTCTGTGAGTGACAGTGTGTGTGTCTGTGAGTGTCTGTGTGTGTGTCTGTGATTGACAGTGTGTGTGTCTGTGAGTGTCTGTGTGTCTGTGAGTGTCTGTGTGTGTGTCTGTGAGTGTCTGTGTGTGTGTCTGTGATTGACAGTGTGTGTGTCTGTGATTGACAGTGTGTGTGTCTGTGAGTGTCTGTGAGTGACAGTGTGTGTGTCTGTGAGTGACAGTGTGTGTGTCTGTGTGTGTGTCTGTGAGTGACAGCGTGTGTGTCTGTGAGTGACAGCGTGTGTGTCTGTGAGTGTCTGCGTGTGTGTCTGTGAGTGACAGCGTGTGCGTCTGTGAGTGACAGCGTGTGCGTCTGTGAGTGACAGCGTGTGCGTCTGTGAGTGACAGCGTGTGCGTCTGTGAGTGACAGCGTGTGCATCTGTGAGTGACAGCGTGTGCGTCTGTGAGTGACAGTGTGTGCGTCTGTGAGTGACAGAGTGTGCGTCTGTGAGTGACAGCGTGCGTCTATGAGTGACAGCGTGTGTGAGTGAGTGCGTCTGTGTGTGTGTGCATGTGAGTTTAGGAGTGTGTCTGTCAGTGTATGATGAGTGTGTTTGTCAGTGTATGAGTGTGTGTCTGTCAAGTCAGTGAGAGTATGTTTGTCATTGAGTATGTGTGTGACTATCCGTGTGTCTGTCAATGAGTGTCAATGAGTCTGTGTCTGTCAGTGACGTCTGTGTGTTTGTCATTGAGCGTGTGACTGTCAGTGTGTACAGAGTGTAGCGGAGCAGAGCGCAGTACAGGAGCTTCTGTTTCCTGTACCTGGCCAGACTGACAGGAGGTGCTCACAGAGAGAGCACTCCCTGTCAGTTCTGCCGGGTACAGAAAACTGAAGCTCCTTTAGGGGATCTGCTCCGCTAGGCAATGCAACAATAGAGGTAGAAGGCACACCAGGAAGGGGAGTGTAACCACTAATGGGGTGTGGGGTGCACCAAGGGACAGGGAGGGAATGGGAGAGAAACACCAAGAGACAGGGAAAAGAGGGGGGAGGGGAGAAGAACACTAAGGGGCAGGAAGGGACCACTATTGGTCGGGGAGGGGAGCGGGGCTGGTTAAGAGGCACATAGGTGAAGATGTTTTTTTTGGGGGGGCGGAAAAATGCATCTTCGCCTATGTACCTAAAAATCCAAGCACCGGCCCTGCTCACAGGGAGTGGAGTGTATAAGGGATGTGTTACGTGTTAGTGTAGAGAAGTGTTCCCAACCCAGTCCTCAAGGCACACCTACCAGTCCAGGATTTAAGGATTACCCAGTTTTGTCTAAGGTGTTTTTTCTTTTTTTCTAAAAACACCTTAGCTAAAACTGGGTAATCCTTAAATCCTGGACTGGTAGGTGTGCCTTGAGGACTGGGTTGGGAAACACTGGTGTAGAGGATCTAAAGTGTGTGCTTATGGAATGTAGTGTATAGGGACACCAGTTTGTGTAGGTGATGCAGTGTGTGTGTGTGTGTAGTGGATGCAGTGTGTTTTTGTGTAAGGGATAGAAAGCAGTGTGCGTTAGTGTATGTTTCTGTGTGTTTCAGTGTGTTTCTGGCTTTGTTTAAGGGATGCATTGTGTGAATCTGTGTTTGTATGTGTAAGGGATGCAAGGTGTGTTTCTGTGTATGTAAGGGATGCAGTGTGTATGTCTGTAAGGGGTGCATTGCGTGTGTGTGTAAGAGATGTATTGTGTTTCTGTGTGTGTGTGTGTGTGTAAGAGAAGCAGTGTGTGTGTGTGTGTTTATGTGTGTATAAGGGAGGCATTGTGTGTTTCTGTGTATGTGTGCAAGGGATGCATTGTCTTTGTGTGTAATTGATGCATTGTATGTTTCTCTGTGTGTAAGGGAAGCATGATGTGTTTCTGTATGTGTAGGGATGCATTGTGTGTTTCTGTGTATGTATAGGGAAGCATTGTGTGTGTAGTGTTAAAGGGAGAGTTTGTGGGGTAGGATAGAGGCTGAGGTCATACCAGCCCCTTTGTGCTTCTCTTTCCCTCCTTCCTCAGCCCCTCTTGTCCCTTACTGCCCTCCCCTCCCCTCCTGTCCCTTAGAGCTCTCCCCTGCACCACTGTCCCTTAGTGATCTCCCCTGTTCTTTAGTGAACTCCCCGCTCATTTCCCGCAGTGCTCTCCCCTCCTGTCTCCTAGTGCTCTCTCCTACCCTCTCCCCCCGTCCCTTAGTGTTCCCCCCATCCTTTAGTGCTCTCTCCTAACACCCTGCCCCATAGAGCTCTCTCCTGCCCCTTAGTGGTCTCTCTTCTCCTCCTCTGTCCATTAGTGTACTCTTCTCTTCTCCCCCCTTTCCATTAGTGATCTTTCCTCTCCCCCCTCCCCTTAGTGGTCTCTACTCTCCTATGCTCCACCCCCAGTTGTCTTTCCTCCCCCTTTTCCATTAGTCATCTCTCCATTCCCCCACCCCATTAGTGGTCTCTCCTTTTCCCCCCTCAGTGGTCTCTACTCTCCTCTCCCGCCTCCCTTAGTGTACTCTCCTCTTCTCCCCCGCTTTCCATTAGTGATCTATCCTCTCCCCCCTCCCCCTTAGTGGTCTCTGCTCTCCTCTGCTCCCCCCCAGTTGTCTCTCCTCCCCCCTTTCCATTAGTCATCTCTCCATTCCCCCACCCCATTAGTGGTCCCTCCTCTCCCCCCCCCCAGTGGTCTCTACTCTCCTCCCCCACCTCCATTAGTGTACTCTCCTCTTCACCCCTTTCCATTAGTGATTTCTACTCTCCCCCCTCATCCTTCGTGGTCTCTTCTCATCCCCCCCTCCCCTAGGGGTCTCTCCTCCACCCCCCGACCCTCCCCTAGTGGCCTCTCCTCCATCCCACTCCCTCCCTTAGTCGTCTCTCCTCACCCCCTCACCCTTAGTGGTCTCTTCTCCACCCTCCTACCCTCCCCTAGTGGTCTCTCCTCCACCCCACTCCCTCCCTTAGTGGTCTCTTGCTTGGTGTGCAAGAAGAACCCCTGGTATTTTGTCAAACTGCTCCAAAACAGCTCCTAGAAACATATAGCACTATAATCATTAAAATGAGCTGAATGCATTACTGTGCTTCTAGTGCGCCTTTAAAAAAAAAAAAGCTCAATAATTTCCAGAACACTCAAAACATACATATGGGGGGGCGGAGCCAGCACTCGAGAGAGAGAGAGACGCATCCTGCAGTAGCTCCGCTAAGCAGTTAACCCTAACGACAAATTTCGTCGATAACGGCAAAAATTAACCAGTTATCCAACGCTCCACGAGTGCCTTACAGCATGGGCAAGAAGGCTAGAAAATATAAAGCCTATCCTGGCTCGTGATCCAGAGACATAGGAGTTTTTATGCGCACGGCCACAAGGTCTGACCTCGGCAAGATGGCGCTGGCAGAGGCCTCCACCTCACCATCGTCAGACGATGAGAGCCCGACAGCATACTTACCTCCACCAAAGGTACTTGCCAAGACCGGGACACCCTCGGTACCAGGAAACTCAGCTCCCGCCACGAAAGCCGATATCAAGGCGTTAGTCAAAGAAATACAGGTTATGTTCCACACCCACATGGCGCAGGTCAGGGAGGAGGTCTCGACGCTCACAAGCCGGGTAATAACAGTAGAAGAAGGTCTCAAGGGTGCAGGGGTCACCCAAACTGCCACTGACGCAGCCCTGGAAGCACTGCAAAGGCACTGCAGTGCCCTGACTACTCAACTAGCACATATGGAGGACAGGGCAAAGGCATGGAATGTGAGGATCCGAGGGGTTCTGGAAACAGTCACCGACACAGAACTACCACACTACTGCCGATGGCATGGATTCATGTTCTCGGCTCTCCAAAGCAACCAAAGCCCCACAGGAGGCTCCCAGGGACATGCTTCTTAGATTTAACCGGGACTCTGACCGGGGGCACTCATGGGTGCCACCAAAGACTCTCCCACGGTCCCCTTTGAGGGAGCACACCTAACCTTTTTCAGGGACATATCCAGATACACTCTGACTTGGAGGAGGTCACTGGGACAGCTTACACAACAACTACGGGAGAAAGCCATAATGTACAAGTTGGGGCAGCACCGACTGATGGCAAAGAGAGGCAGCTAGCAACACATCTTAACGCACAAGTCTGAAGCACCGGCTTTCGTCCGAACCCTAGGCCTACCGGTAGCAGCGACCCCGGCGGACACCCGCCCCTCATGGACTGTAGTAAACATCAGCCTATTCGTGCCTAGAGGAACAAGAACGGGAGCAGACGCTCTCCCTACCTGAACCCAGCAACATCTGCTGTTAATGCTGCCACTCAAGGCTCTGGTTTATGTTGCATTTGTTTTATGTTGTATTATTAACCAACCACTATGACCAGCCACCCATCTCACCCTTCCCCCCATCCCACCACCCCACCTTATTTTAACGTGCCCCTTCCTTATGAAAGTATATGAGCACCCTCAGGGCATATATAACAGCCAACCTAGCTGGCACAACTTCCTATGGGCAAACCGCCTAGAAAAGACTAGGTTCTCGCCCTACAGGTGACAACAGTCCACTGCTCAATACCCACGCGCCCTAAGCGCCGCCAACCCCAGACATAGCCGTACTGGATAACACGAAGGGTGCACATGCTAATTCCCGGCAACCTCCGATCCGTAATTGAGCTAACCGACTGTTTAGACAGGAGGAATCCACGCTAGAAAATACTTTATATATAAAATTTTGGGTGTATACCTTGCATGTGATGCTGTTTTCTACTACAAATTGTAACCTCCATTGACTGCTTTTAATGCACACAATGTAACACGATGTTCACAAGTACCCGCAAAAATAAAGAATTTAAAAAAAAAACATACATGTTTAATTATCAGTGCTGCAGCAATTAATGTGGTGGAGGGCATTCAAAAACCAAGCAAACAAGATCTACAATATAGACAGATGCTCACTGTGAATGCCTTGTTTCCATCCAGGGCTAAATAAATACATAGGACAAAACACACTACAGAGGAGTACACTATATAAAAGATCAATAAACTTTGTTAGATAATCCCAAATAAATAATATATATTTTTTTTCCATTTCATTTTTTTCTTATATTTATTACCTTGTGTATATATCACGTATTTTTGGATTATATTTATTTATGTATTTATTTATTTATTATTATGGATTATCTAATAAAGTTTATGGATATTCTAGTGTGCTCCTGTGTAGTATATTTTGTTTTAATTCTCATTATTGCAACATATTTACAAATGTATCTAGCTGCAGATAAACTAAAATTAAATCAAATAAAAAGTTACAGATATTGAAAAAACTCAACCTCAACATACAATAATATAACAAGTTAACAAGTTAAAATACCAAGTTATGATTACACATGACATTAGTGCCCTCTGTTCTACCCCGAGTTCGGCATTGACCTCATGAGATTAATGATTCTCCCAATATTAGAATGAAATGGAATCTCTTGAATTTTGGGAAAAAGTCATCTAGTTTAAGTTGGCAGAGAGATTTCATAGGGTATTTACAATCTCAAATTTAATATTCATCCTCATACTAATGCCTGTATATGAACTGTAAATTATACCTTTGGAGAAATGTATCAGTGTCCTGTTCTAACAAGTAGTGCAAAAATGTAAAAGGGGAGTAGTCACTAATGAAATGTTAGTTAGTTTCCATGGTGATTGCCCCACTTACAGTACTTTAGACAACTTTTCTGAACAAAATACTTTGATAAATCAACTCTTTTATGTCACCACCTTTACCATCATCAGTTTGATGTAAAGGACACTATACCTTACATTAAATATTCAAGTCTCAGAGGTCACAATTCTGCCATATAGGAATAGCCAACATTTTAATGAGACTATTGAAAACTTAGCTATTTCAGCATTTCAAAAGAGTTGAACATGACATTTTGAACAAATAACCAGTATCCAAAACATTTGTAAATGTTAGCACATGAGCAGAACAAAACAACAGACAACCTTGACTTGATAATGTGTACAAGGGATGTTAAAGGGACACTATAGTCACCAGAACAATTACAGCTTATTGAATTTGTTCTGGTGAGTAGAATCATTACCTTCAGGCTTATTGCTGTAAACACTGTCTTTTCAGAGAAAATGCAGTGTTTACATTACATCCTAGTGATAACTCCACTGGCCACTCCTCAGATGGCTGTTAGAGATCCTTCCTGGGTCATGGCTGCCTAAAATGCATCCAAACATTCAGTGTCTCCTCCCTCTGCATGCAGACACTGAACTTTCCTCATAGAGATTCACTGATTCAATTCATCTCTATGAGCAGATTCTGATTGGCCAGGGCTGTGTTTGAATCATACTGGCTCTGCCCCTGATCTGCCTCTTTGTCTGCCTCCTATGGAGAAGCACTGTGATTGGATCAGGCTACCACTTCTGATGATGTCAGCAGACTGCTTGTTTTTCTGAGACAAACCGCATGCAGAGTTACAGCTTCAGGCTTGAATACAGTAAGACTTTGCTATATTTATGGAGGCGTGAGAGGATCCCTTTAAGTACAGTGTGCAGTGAGAAGAAGTTACATCACTGAAATGAGGAATGGACAGCAAGGAAAACTTGGCCTTGGCATGGGATTATAGGCAAGTTTGGGGGACTATGCCAGCAAGGGTTACTCAACCAAAAAACAATATTTTATCAAAACTGCTTATTGGTTGGAGAAACCCTTTAAAGAAACACATACACTACAATATTCATATAGAATATAGCAGGTTAATCGGGGCTCAACATTTTCACTCTCCACTAGCCATTAGCAAGTAAAAAAAAATCAGGTCTAGCAAGTAGAAACTGATCCTCCACGCTTGCCGTGGCAAGTAACTTTTAAGCCTGGCTCATAGTGTAGGACTTGAAATTTTGAGCCCAGGGTTAATGACCCACCTGTCACTTTTTAGCCAGTACTAGTTCACAATCTTCAACCTGTGATGTCCATGTTTTATCAGTATAAGACTCTCCTGTGGTCCAACAAAAACACTAATCCCTGAGAAAGCCACTGGAATCCTTCAAACAGACTGGTTTAATGTGTTTTATATTCAAAGTACAGGCATTTCTCGCTTTATGAACTCCCGACTTTATGAACTTTTTTTCTGGATGTGCCCCCATGTTGTTTCACCTCCATTTTGTGCCAGTGGTCCACGGATCAGGACCTAGGAGAGTGCTTTGGAGCAAGAAGAGAAGAAGAAGAATTTGTGGTCAGGATTAGGCAGGAAGAGAGATGAGGATCAGGAACACAGTTCCTGAAGATAAAGGGAAGTCTAAAAAACAGGTTTAGATTGTACTGTATTCTCTTTGTGCTTTCATTGGCATACATTACAGATCCTGTAATATTAGTGCACTGTGTGCTATTGAGTAGAGATTTGACTTGATTTGTCTGTGTGTCTGACATAGCTGTCTGTGTGTATGTGTGTTTGTCATTGCTGTCTGTGTCTGTGTGTGTCTGACATAGCTGTATGTGTGTTGCCATTGTGCTATCTTTGGGCAGGCAGCAATAGTAAGGAGCAGGAGGAGGGCTGAAAAGCCTGAAAAAGGGGAGAAGGAGGAGAGTTTGAGAGCTGTAAAAATAAAAGGAGTAAAAGAAAAGTGATAAAGGAGAGGGGGAAGCTGATAATGAAGAAAAGGAATAAGTAGGAGGGCTTAAGAGAGGTTCCTCATTCAACAAGTGCAGCATGTCTCTTCATTGAATAGTATGAGGATTGATTATAATTGAAAGAAGATTTCAATATGGTATGCATGCATACCTTTAAAATTCCTACAACATACATGTATTTGCTATGCTTTCATGTTGTATTTGTACTTAATAATTTAGGTTTTCAACGGTAACATTTGTTGGTCAGGAACGGAACCCGTGTTTATTACATTGTGTCTATGGGAAATTAGTTCTCACTTTATGAACTAGGCTTCGGAACCAATTAGTTCGTAAAGTCGGGAACTACCTGTACAATTTGTAGTACATGTACATTACCATGATCTATGGAAATTCCCAGAGATAAGAACCAAAGTCTTTCTGGCCTGTGAGTATAAAATTCACTATTTATTTTAAGAAGAGTGCCAAGGTTATTTATTAACATGAGAATTGACAATGAATTCAAAGTTAATATAAATGTAATGTCATGGTAGCCAAACTGACAGCGTAGCTGATTATTTAGAGAATTTTTCATGTTCGGCTCTTTTGACCTTAAATTTGAAATTCACTTTGAATTGTGTGTTTTGTTCTCTCTTTAATGTCTGCAACTCCTAGGACTAGTTTACTTTTTGCCAACCAACCGCTACTCATTAAAGTGGATGTCTCTACTGTGCTTACTCGAGTAGGGAGTTACTGGCTACTGCATCCTAAAACCAGCCACTAACAGGCCCCATTATTCCCTGTGCGACGCCACTACTTAGCGTCTGGTTTTCAACTGGTTTTACAAACCAGACATATATGATAAGTACTTTTATTTTTATTTTTTTGGATAAACCTTTAAAATGATTTAATATTATGGCCCAAAAAATTATTTTGTGATATTGTGTCATAAATATTAAGATATATTTTTCATAATATTGTAAAACGCTGCAGAATTAGTGGACGCTATATAAATACCCATAATACTCATAATAATATATGGTATATGTTTTGATATTTTAATTAGTTGAAAAATTCATTAGAAATGTTGATCCAAAAATATGAAATCATTCAGTAAGCTAATCCAACAATATTAAATTGAGGCCAAAGTTGGAAACCAATCGGTAATTAGTAGCCTGTACTAACTAACAGTTTGTGTAACAGTAACAACTTACAGCAGCTATTAAGCTACAAAGAAGGAAGCGAGACCTGATTGTATATCATTGCTGATATATTATACTCACACCTGGTGGTCTATTTGCAACATCGCTTTTATTGTACACCTATTGGTTATTATTGGTTTACTTTGTTAGATATATCCATTGAACATATTGTTTTCACATTACTCTGCACAGTTCAGGATTTTATTTACTCTATGACTAATTAGAGCATGTTTATATAAGCATAGTTGCCACTATTTATTTAGGCATTTATATTTTTGTGCTGGGAGCTTTTTGTAATGTATTTATTTCATTATTTTTTTTCACATGCCACGGCATGTGTAAGCTTGTGTCTGGCACCTTGCTAAATCCTAATTTGTAGTAAAATGGTCAGGCTTATATCTAATATTCACATGGTCTGACACGTTCATTGTCAAACATTCTGGAACTGTCAGCACGTAGAACTGTATCACACCTACAACTAGAAGGTAACGTCTTACCGGGCCTTAGAATGGCCGGACTTAACATACCAAAGAATAGTCAGAATACTTGCCGAGGCGAGGTTGACACTTCCTCTTGTGGAATGGCCGGTAGGCCAAGTCTCTGTTAAAAGCGTTCTGGGTCCTCAGCTGAGGTGAGAGTGAGAAACCCATCCCCTAGCACAGCTGAAAGGAATCCCTCCACTCCCCAGCGGTATTTCAGCGAGTGGTCCCGCAGCCTCCCTGCCACTGGAGCTAGTCTCCTCTTCTCCACTAGGACCATAAAGGGAATGTCTTCATAAATCGCCAGTGTGGTGCCCTCGAATCGTTTGGTCCCACGTATTCTGGATCAGTTCATTATTGCAGCTCTCACTGCTTTTGCGATTGTGCCTCTTGGAGCTTCACTGGCTGCTGCAGCAGATTTTTGCTCTCAGGATGAGGAGGTTATCTGTAGGGGGTCTGTACACCCCTTAATCCCCATGGAGGTAATCAGACACTGGGAATATAGCAGCAGCGTTTAGTTCCCCACTGACTCTGGGATGCCCCTGATATGAACACCCATTTCAGTTTGAGCTTCTAGCAGGTCCACCTTTCAGACCTTCCTCAAGTCTATTAGGAACTGTTTTATGGCCCCCTTTGTTGATGGGGACATATCCTCGTCGGATTTTGACACATGATGTAATTTCCTCTATAAATAGCTGCATGGAGCTGCCTGATCAGGACTGCAGACAGCTCTCCTGCTCTGCTAATCAGTCAGGCACAGTGAGAGACAGCATAGTGGGTCTTTGGGAGGGCCCTTTAGCTGTCTCTCACTGTACCCGGCCGAACAAGGGGGAAATTAATTTTGTAACAGGGGCCTGCGGAGGGCTGTGCGGGCCCCTGACTGACTGCAGGTTGGCTGGAAAGATTGTTAAACTCCCAGCCAAGCCTTCATTTCCTGCAGCAGGAACCGGCCCCCCTAGAACCTCTGGCCCTCCGTCCATTACCAATATGCCCGAGTGCTCTGTCCGCCCCTGCTCTCCTTATCGCTTCACATGACATCCTAGAAAATAGAGCATTCAATTACGAAGATATTTCCATGGTTCTCAAAACCAGAGACCCACGGTTAAATAAAAAACTTTCAATCCCTGAATTTGTCCTTGCCTTTGGATTATACAGAGATGGGATCTGCTCTGTATGCCCCCAGAGGTGATAGGAATTGCACAGGGTGGTGGATCTAGGGCACAAGTATGGGGGTTTCGCTTTTTATGACTACCACAAGTCGGTGTCAGCCAAGGCAGCGGCAGCTCCGGCCCAGTTCATCCGAATCGACTGGAGTCAGCTGGACGCAGAGCTGTTCTGCAGGCATTTCGCCAGCCTAAAGCACCCATCTTGTGTGGTATGATCTTCTACAACAAACTCCCCCAACCTGTGCCCTTGTGAAGCGGACGCCTTCTCGTCCCACCCGTCACAAGCCCCTCCATCATTCAAAATAGAGGCAAAAGGGATAAGCTTGGCAGGTCTATCGTCTTCTTAGGCAAGACACAAGTGTGCAACAAGTTCAATGCAGGCACCTGCAGTTACAGCACATGCACATCTGCTCGATTTCTTTCAGAGAACACACAAAATCCATGTACCCCTCTAAGATTTTTTTCTTAACAAATAACTGACGGAGGTTAACATTGACATACTAGCCTATCACTTACGCACTAACCCCTCTCCTCACTTGATGGTTTTTTTTGATTTCCGTGTTTTCTAACGACTTTCACACAGGACTGATAGCAATGCCCAAACCTGCTTTCACAATTGTAGATGATTTATTATGGAAAGAAACCCTGCCAGGATTCATGATAGGTCCTTTTTCTCAACCCCCTTTTTCCACCTGGCGGACAATCCCTATTGGAGTGGTTACCAACAAAAGTAAAATAAAAAAACCTTTAATAATCGATCTCTCAGCTCCTCATTCCTCTCACAACCCCAGCATAAATTCACTTATACCCGCTGAAGAGTTCTCCCTCCACTACGCCAAAGTGGATAATGCCATACAGTTTATTTTACACCCCGGCAAACATGCTTGGCTAAGCAAAATAGATATTTCCAATGCCTTCAATCTGCTACCAATTCATCAGTCGCTATGGCATATCCATGGCATCAAGTGGAGGAACAAATACTACATCTCCACCAAGCTCACTTTCGGTTCCAGGAGTAGTCCAGAATTGTTTGACATCTTCGCAGAAACTCTCTGTTGGCTGCTCCTGAATGTTGTCAGGTGTCCCACGGTAATACACTAGTTGGACGGCTTCTGTTGGTAGAAGCAGGTTCCCACACACCACGCAGCATTCTTAGCACCACAGCTCTCTTTTCTACACTAGCTGTCCCTCTGTCCTCTGACAAGACATTAGGTCCCATGACAAAATTGGTTTTCCTGTGTATCTCATTAGATATGATGTCGATGCAGGCATGCATCCCTTTTGAGAAATTGCATCGCATCAGGGAAGAGTTAGGTCGATTCCTTCAGATTGGTTTGTGTACACGGAAGGATCTTCAGTCTTTGCTGAGATCCCTCAATTTTGCGATGCAGATCATTCCACAGTGTAGATCATTTATTTCTACCTATTTCTCTGCCTGCTACCTGGCCTACCTGATGATGGCATTGTAGTCCTCGACCCCCCCGGCCATAGCTGATTTGATCATGTGGAACCGTTTTCTCTCAGAGTGGAACGGTATTCCCATGTTCATTCCCCCACTGAGCAATCTCCTGTAATATGGACAGACGCAGATGCTCATTCCGGGTTTGCTGCAATATTTGGTAACCACTGGTTTAGGGATGTTTGGCCTCAAGACACACTTGCCGTGCCATCCTTTAGAGAAACATTGACCCTATTCAAAATATGCCCTCTCATGGCAGCTGCCAATACTTGGGTTCATCTTTGGTCCGGCAAGGCAATAAAGTGTTTCACTGACAATTCGGCAGCATGCAAGATAGTCAATAAAGGGCACTACTATCTTTGACCATCATGCAGTTGGTCTGAAAATTGACCTGGCTTGTCGCCAAAGTGCAGTTTTACTTGGTATGAGAACACATCCCAGGAGTAGATGACACCGTAGCTGACCCACTGTCCCAATCTAATTGTCAGTAATTTTTCATGTTACAGCCCTCCGCCAACGAACACCCATCAAGAATCACGGCATTTCCAGAGCTAATTATGGACTAACGGAATTGATGAGAATAGGAAGTTAACAGTTTTTCGTAAATTTTTTTGGAATTCCATATGCAGGAAAATTACTCTATCAAGACCATGGTGGCTTTTGCCTCTTTCTGTCACCTACATCTTAAATTAGCACATAACATCATTAAACTCTATCTCACAGGCATACAACATCACATCTTTACCACATTTCTCAATCATACCCCTTTTCTTTCCTCATATCCCATCAAAACAATCCTTAAAGGCATCAACAAAACAGAACGCCCTACTACTACCATTAGACTACCTATAGACGGGCATATATTCAGCAGCCTATCCGATCTATTGAATACTAACCCTTTCAATAGCCATGCCAACGCCATCATTAAGGTAGCAATTTACATTGCCTTCTACGATTTCCTTAGACACAGAGAATACACTGTGGTATGACAATTTGAAGTGAGCACAAGTCTCAAGCTATCCAACCTGGTTAAACACAACGACCATTACATTCTCATGTTACAAACATCCAAAGCTAACCAGACTAACCATACATCCACAATCCCCCTTTTACCGACAGACAACAGCTGGTGCCCTGTTAAAATACTAGATACATTCTTACCCACACGCAACATCTACCCACCTAACTGTCCTTTACTGCCACTTCACAGACACCCACTGTGTTGGGTCATAACCCCTCTTCCTTTTCCAAACATTCCTTTAGAATCGGGGTTGCTTCTTCAGCCTCTAACACAGACACACCAGTCCATATTATAAAGAGATTGGGTAGATGGAAATCCTCTGTCTACAATACTTATATTCCGCAACTTGAGAAAGAGCTCAGGAAAGCATTTAAATATTTAGCTTTATAAGTTTGCAATAAAGTGTGTGTTTTCATCGATACCTTTTTGCCCTCTTTTATTGCAGGCCTACCCATACGTTGGTTTCGGCACAACACTACCAACTTTTCATCCCTTCCACTGCATATACTATTAAGCTCTGACCACAAATATACATACATACATACTAATATATATATATATATATATATATATATATATATATATATATATATATACCAAGAGATAAATTGGAGCACTCAGAAGGACTTTTCCATAGTGGGTTTATTTGTGCAAAAAAAAGTTACATCAAAGTGTAAATCCTCTGTTTCAAAGTTCTTGAAAAAGACCCTGAGGGGTCGAAACGTCGAACTTTGTTTTGCACAAATAAACCCACTATGGAAAAGTCCTTCTGAGTGCTCCAATTTATCTCTTGGTATATGCACACATACACATATATATACACATATACAGAGAGACAGAGAGAGATAATCTGAGTACTTTTATATGCACATACACCTACATACACTTTTATTTTAAGTGTATTTTAATATTAATGTATAGTGGCTAACTTTGTGAAAGTTAGCCTTCATAAAACTTTTATGCTAAGTAATCACTTAGCCACTGTTTGTGACTAAGTGGTTACTAAAAAAGACTGGACATACCCCATTTGTAATACCTTGGATTGTCTACTTTTGCAAATGATATGCCATCATGGAGGTAATTCTCATTCCTGGGTTACCATACGGTCTCAAAGACAACATAACCAATCTGGCAAATTTTAATGGGTAGAAACGGTAAAGTAATTTAATTTTGAAGCGCTCTTTAAAAGTTTCATATGCCTAGAGTTGGTCTGAGTTTTTTTTTATATACAATGCTGCTGACACACTCAATGTGTTATACCCCTAACACATAAAACAGGATCAAAACATGAAGAAATATAGAAAATAGTGGAGCAGTATGAAATAGACTTTCAGGTGATAAACCCACAACCAAATGTTAATTATAAAGGTATTGCAGTAATACTCCATGTTCAGTAGATGGCTCCCAGTTAACACAGCTCACAGCACATGTAAAGGGAATACATAAAAAACACATAATTGTGCAGATAGTTTAAAACAAAAACAAAAATGCTTTCAACACCATCACTACTGTAGATAGAGATTCCCATAAAATTCTCCCAATTGTTAAAGTAAGGAGATCAGGTATCTGTTATACAGTGATGGAACTCTGATATTGGCAAATCACCTTAACATCTATTTCATACTGCTCCACTCTTTTTAAAATTTTAATGTGTAGAACGTAAAAATGGAACATGCTACATTTAACCCTGTAACTTTCCAAAATGCCATAAAACCTGTACGTAGGGGGGGGGGGGTACTGTTGTACTTGTGCGACATCACTGAATACAAATGTGTATTTATTGCAATAAAAGCTAACAGTATTATTACATTCAGTTAAAATTCCATGCAAAACTAAAAAGTAAAAATAATAAAAAAAAAAAAATTCTCACAGTATTTTCGATTTGATTCATAATATATTATGTTTCGTTTATGAATATTTGATCTGAAATTAAATCCCTGTCCCCCTGAACAAAATTATATATAATAAGTGTGAATGCACTTAATATGAAAGAGGTGAAGTACGTTTGAACATACATATAGTGCAAATTGCATATAGCGGTTTTGTTTATGTGTACAATTGCCTACGTCCTTCAAGGTTTAATCAGCAGGTTGGGGTTGCCCTTCTTTGCTTTACCAGAGAGTGGCTAATCTGAGAGTGGTCGCTGACTTTGTGAGCAGACACCATTGGTGGTCAATTTGTAAAACATTGTGACAAAGGTCTTTTTGTATTATTGTTGCATATGTTTTCCAAAGGATTTTATATTTTTGGATAAAACTTTAACTGATTTAATAAAATAAAATAAAATACTTTGTCATATACAGTATATTGATTTATAGTTGTATATGATATATGTTTTGATATTTTAATTTGCCAAAAAATGCATTGGCAAAGTTGATCCAAAAATATGATTCACATCAGGGAAGCTTATCCAACAATATTAAATTGAGGTCAAAGTTGGAAACCAATCGGTAATTAGTAGCCTGTACTAACTAACAGTTTGTGTAATAGTAACAACTTACAGCAGCTATTTAGCTACAAAGAAGGAAGCGACCCCAATATTTATTGTATATCATTGCTGTCATATCGTCCTCACACCCGGTGGTCTATTTGCAACATCGCTTTTATTTTACACCTATTGGTTATTATTGGTTTACTTTGTTAGATGTACCCATTGAACATATTGTTTTCACATTACTCTGCACAGTTCAGGATTTTATTTACTCTATGACTAATTAGAGCATGTTTATATAAGCATAGTTGCCACTATTTATTTAGGCATTTATATTGTTGTGCTGTGAGCTTTTTGTACTTTATTTGTTTAATTTTTTTCGCACATGCCACATGTGTAAGCCTGTGTCTGGCACCTCGCTAAATCCCAATGTCAAGTACAATGGTCAGGCTTGCATCTAATATTCACATGGTCTGACACGTTCATTGTCAAACATTTTGGAACAACATAAGTTTGATAAAGGTTAGGTGCTCCTTTTTAATGGTAAAGGAACAAGGTCCTTGGACCAAAACATTTAACTATTCCCATTTTCTGTGACAAAACATTTTCAAGAAGTTTGATACAAAGGTTTTGAAAAATACGCTTTCTATGCACATTGCTTTGAAATTTGTCTAAATCCCGATGGCATTCCTTGGCTTAGAGTGTCACCTGACGATCTCAACCTATGAATTTTATGGACAATAGCAATATGCCGAGCGACGTACTGAGAAAGGGACTGAGAGATGGGTGACTGGGGGCAATCAGTCTGTTTAACACACCACTCATAAACATTTGTCATCAGTATTAGACATGTGATGTACATGAATCCCATATGAAGGTGGGTTCATCTCCTTTGAATTACCTAAATGGCAGAGGATTGAGCAGTGAGGCTGCAGGGGCATGTTCTATACACCAAAACTGCTTCATTAAGCTAAAGTTGTTCAGGTGAGTACAGTGTCCCTTTAAATCTGCCTGCGGCTTGAACACCCTGAGTGCCTGGAGATTTTCTTTTTGTTGCCTTATCGTTGTGGGCAGTGGCGTACACACAATCCATGGGGCCCCAGTGCAAAACTGCTCCATGGGCCCCTCCCTCCCCTTTCTCCCCCAATCAGTGGGCCCCCCGACACATACATAGACACAAACACAGACACACAGACAGACACACCTCCACGACAGACATAGAGACACACACATACATATATACACACACACACATACAGAGACACACGCATACAGAGACACAGACACACACACATACAGAGACACACATACATACAGAGACACAGACACACACACACACATATAGAGACACAGACACACACACACATACAGAGACACAGACACACACATACAGAGACACACACACACAAATACATACAAGCACACACACACACACATACAGAGATAGACACACACATACAGAGACACAGAAACACACAGAGAGACACAGACACACACATACAGACACACACAGAGACACACACACAGATACATACAGAGACACAGACACACATACAGAGACACAGACACACACATACACAGACACACACACACACATACAGAGACAGCATGGGCCACCCAATAGACCCCTTAACATGCTGCCCCGGCGGTTTGCCGCACGGACCGGGGCCGCAAAACGTGGCAGCTGGTACCCGGTCGCGTGGGTCCGCAGGGCCCAGTTGCAGCTGCGACCCCTGCGACCACAGTATATACGCCACTGGTTGTGGGATTGCTGGTCCTTTTCCAGTGCACCAAGTGCTCGCTGCGGCTCCTATCTACATCTTTGTAACAGTGTATTGATTTATGTGACATGTGGCCAAAAATTATTCTACATTTCCCAATCGCATATGAAAAATAACAGATTAATGCAATATTATAAATTACCAATCCTTGAGCAGGTTTACAAGGTAAAATAAAATCCATTTTAATTTTATTATTATTATTATTATGATATTTATAGTGCGCCGTCAAATTCCGCAGCGCTTTACAATGGGTGGACGAACAGACATGTAGTTGTAACCAGACAAGTTGGACACACAGGAACAGAGGGGTTGAGGGCCCTGCTCAATGAGCTTACATGTTAGAGGGAGTGGGGTAAAATGACACAAAAGGTAAGGATAGTATTAGACTAGTGACAGTTGCAGAAGAGGAACCATTTGGGAGCTATTAACAGTTTAATTGATACGCTTTTATGAAGAAGTGGGTTTTTAACGATTTTGTGAAGGAGTAGAGACTGGGTGAGCATCTAACGGAGGAGGGAAGCCAGTTCCACAGGAACGGTGCAGCCCTCGAGAAAAACATAAGACTGTACCTGAAATACCGCCTTCGCATGTAACACTCACTAAAGGCAATTTACTTTGAAAAGTATTCGTTTGTTCTTTTGTAACTATATTCATGTATTTAAATTACTACCAAAAAACTCTAGGACCTCTGTTAGCGTATAATTAACTCAATAAAATCTGCGTCGTTTTAGGTTTGTAATTAATTCAATCTAATAGTATATATTTTAACACACAAAAAAATAGGCAGCTTGACACTTAATTTGTGTTATTGATTGTGATTTATATTTTATGACTGTCCCTGAGGAAGTCCACACCAGTGGAAGAAACGTGTTGGACAAATTTTTTAAAGTTCTTTACTGTTTTTAAAACCAGTTGTACCCAATAAATCAATTTGAAGCTTGGAGAAAGAAGGTGGGCTTTGATTTTACGGATATCACCTTTTAGTCAGTCTACGCTATGTTGGTTTTATGTTCATATTAATAGGTTTTATCCTGTATATTGATGCCGAAGTGAAGTACACCTATCATTTTGTGCGCTATCACCTTATTTCTTTCCAAGACTCATAGTTAATTTATTTGGCTTGCTTGTTTCTTGGAAAGAGAACGGTGTCCTGTTGACCTTGTTAGTTGCCCCTCTAACACTGTGTGTATAACCTTCGACCTTAGTTATTGTTGTGTGATGGTTTCTGGGCTGTATTACCCCCTGGAAATGTAAACCGGCTGATCCGAAGTCTGCAGCTTGAATTGCTCTGTTTTTATCAGAGGTAATCACCTCACGCATAAATATTCTGTAAATAAACACTTGCCATCAGGCTTGGCAAGTCTGCCTCCTGCTGTTTGAAAATAATTTAAATGTTAAGCATAGCACTTACTGTAAAAACATCACATTCTACAGGAAACATCATAATTTTAACAAGTTTCCATTTCTATAAAGCACATTTTTTGTCTTGAACATTATCTGTATAATTGGATGTCTAACACTGATTAATCAGCAATTATTGCTAAATTTTCCAGAATTATCAGGATAAGTAATCCTGACAGGTCAAAGGTTGCTGCATGAGGTCAGGTGGGCAAAGTTTAGGTATGGAATCAATACCTAATGCACATGGTTCATTCAGCTACGTAAGTAGCTAAAGGGACACTATAGTCACCAGAACAATTACAGCTTAATGTAGTTGTTCTGATGAGTATAATAGCTCCCTTCAGGCATTTTCGTGCAAACACTGCCGTTTCCGAGAAAAGGCAGTGTTTACATAGGCCCCTAGGGACACCTCCAAGTAGCCACTCCTCAGGTGTCAATGCCCGAAAGGGAGACAGGTGAATCTCCATTTCCTTCCCTGCCATATGAATTGCAGGAAGTCTTGGTGTTGCAGGGCAATTGGCACTGTAAGATAAGCGTCTTGTAGATCTAACTTCACCATCCAATCTGATGGTTGTAGGAGATCTCTTAGACAGTGTATCACCTCCATTTTGAAATGGTTGTATGATACGTAAGCATTGAGGTGTTTCAAATTGATCACTATGTGGACACCACCGCCTTTTTTGGCAACTAGGAATAGGTTGCTCACATAACCTGTTGTGGTCATAAGGATTTCTGAGATGGCCCGTTTTCTTTCCAAGTCCTGGACCTCCTTGGTGACAAGGGTTGCGTCTTGTTGGGGAAAACAGATTTCCCGTGGTGGGGAATGTTGCATTGGTATAGACCAGGGGTAGGCAACCTTCGGCTCTACAGATGTTTTGGACTACATCTCCCATAATGCTTTTACAGCCATATTGCTGGCAAAGCATCAAGGGAGATGTAGTCCACAACATCTGTAGAGCCGAAGGTTGCCTACCCCTGGTATAGACAGAAAATTTGACATATCCTTTTACAGTGTTCAATACCCAAACATCTGATGAAATGTGGGACCAGACATGGAAAAAATGACGGAGTCTGCCCCCACTGCCCCTAGGGAAGAATTAAATTTTAGAGGACTTACTATAAGGTCGTCGTCCTGAGTGAGAACTTCGTGGTCCATGAGCAACCCATGGAAGCCCACATTGTGGGAAGAAGGCTGGGGTGTTGCGATGTTCCAGGAAACTTGCTCACCCTGTATAGGAGCCTCAGTTCTGTCTAAATGAACTCCTGTTAACACGGCCGGACAGGCAGCTCCTGGCTCTTCCGTCCCCACCAAAAACCTTAGGGTGGAATACTTTGCGTATGTTTGATTGCGCTTTATCAAGGGCAGTAAACGTATGATCCCCGAACAGGAGACCTTTGGCTTGGGTGCCCGGCTCATTCAGAGCCATATTTACCAGCTTGCCTTCAATTTTCAACAATATTGATTTGCGACGATCCGTGGCCATCGCAGTGTTGGCGTTGCCAATTAAACAAATGATTCATTGGATCCATCCGCCTATGGCGGCCCAGTCCAAATCTTGGTCGTCTTCGACCATTTCAAATATCTTAGTTGCCGGACCCAAGATGTCTAATACCTTATTCTGGCAGTTGCGCAGGGAAAAATCCAAGCCTTTGTTAGGTTTCCAGCCTGTCTTACTCAAGAACTGGATAATTTTTGGGTCAACTGCAGTTGTTCTGCAGGCATCATCTGGCACCGTGGGCCGAGGGCATTCTGCCCGGAGTTTGTTTCGCGTCGCCTTATCCAAAGACTTGCGTACCCTTGACGCTACATATCATCAGGGTCAAATAGTGGTTCCCCATGGGGGTCCAAAATTTTATCAGCGTTTCCTAGGGCTTTTTGCCCCACCTCATAAATTTCCGGTTGCGATGTATTACGGTCCTTGGAGGGATCGTATTTCTCGGCTAGGCTATCAGATTCAAGATCTGATGGATCTTCAGAATCTATTTAGGCCTCCTCCTCCTCAATATCGCTGAGATCTGACTCAGAATCTAGCTGGGCTTTTACCCTTTTCCATAATCTAGCCGATTTTGCCCGGCTAGTGGCTCTTTTGCGCGGTGGCAGATTAGTCGCGCCATCTGTGACAGGTGCATCGCTGTCCATCTGTGACATTGAAGAGTGTTTCACCTTAGCTAAGGCCTTGCGGCCAGTGTGAGGTTGTACAGGGTTTGTGACCGGCAAAACCTGGGAAATAGTCGGCTGAGCCGATTTCTGTGCCTAAATCAGGGCATGCGTAAGCGTCTGTGATAGGGAGTTAGACATCAATTCCATGGCCGACGTAAGGGCTTTAGTCATGGCCTGTGACATAGTCTTCTCAATCAGAGTCTGCATGTCAGCAGAGGTATCAAATTCAATTGGGGAGTCCAATATGTCGTCAGGCGCACCTGTAGGTGCCTTACAGCCCCCTTGATTGGGGGTGTGAGACCCAGAGGAGGTGTGAGCATCCTTGTCAGCAAGCATAGTGATTATGCTATTAAGCTGAGAGGAGTAATAATTATGGTCAGAATAATTACCTAGAGTAGGAGGGTTGATTAACCCAAAAGGAGAGGGTATTAAGGGAAACAATGAAAAAGGTACTCACAGAAAGTGTTTAGGAAGCAATATAGGTGCAATAGTAACGGAAGAAATAGAGATCCGTCCAACCATTATTAACACTAAGCCCCAACTCCTAGTATTGGCCATGTTACATGCAAAGCGCGGGAAACCAATAAAATGGCCGCAGCGAACGGCGACAATCCTGAAGGGGAAGGGGTGTTCGTTAGAACCAGTGCTGGAGACAGTATGTTCATGGCGAAGTGGCCGAACACGCAAGGTCGGTTGCCCAAAGCCTTCGTGAGACAATCTCACGAACGCCGCGGTAGAAGATAGGCGAACAGCCTCACCGAATGCAGCGCGCGCCTGCATTCAGTGAATGGCGGTCGGACGGGATAGAGGAGGAAATGGCACGAAAGCGCCATGACAGGGCAATATGAGTTCCAGCAGACGTCCCCGAGCCCGATATTAAAGCACTGGGCTCAGGGAGTCAAAGTTGGAGGAAGCCCTGAGGAGAAAAGACTATAATAAATCAATATAAAACCAAGGAAAACGGAAAACTGTACATGACAGGGTGGAAATCAGAGAGTAGAAACATAAATAATACAGATATGTAAAATAAGACATCCATCAAATAATAGGAATAAACAATCATAAGTAATAATTATAGTAGTGATTACAATAAAATAGCATTAATGATAATTTCAAGACAGATGTAAAAATTATCTCCCCAGAGTTAAGGAACCGTGGGATCTGATGTTACTTAACTGAGGGAGCAGCAAAGAAAGAGGAATAGGATTGGTTGACAGAGCCTATCATGCTGGGGAGAGGAACCTGATTGGCTGTTCCTGTTGCTAAGGAGATACTACTCTCAGACTTTAATGTTATTTACTGGTTATGTTTCGAAAAATAAATTATTTGCTGCTGAGGGAAATAAAGAAAGAGTGCAGCATAATAGGAGCCTCCGTGTCTTAATAAAATCATTAATTCTGAACAAGTGTCACTAAGGAGTCGGCCGGAGGTGGGCACACACGGTGCTGAAAAATAAGATACGTTTTAACCACTTCTAAAGGGGCTAAGTGGGGACAAGACGCCTAAATGGTGATTTTAACACTATAGGGTCAGGAATACATGTTTGTATTTTATTTTAATTTCTATGCTTTGCCTTGCAAGGCCTGGGAAACTATGTAAATTAATTAACTCTTGCTGTGCATATTGAATGCCACTGCTGGAGAATATGTTGGGGTCACACTACATGTCTGGCTTTTCTCTGATGCCTGAGGATGCATGTGAGGCATCAAGGAACGGCGAAGTCGCTAGGCACCACAGAAGTGGTAAACCCACCTTCTCTGCATTATTCACAACAGAAAATGCTGCAACACCATTTTCTGGGTTGGATGAACCAGGCACTGTGTCCATGCTCTCTGGAAGTGACAGTTGCTCTTTAAAGATTAACCCATGTAAAAACACTTCAGTCGTAGCTGGAATAAAGAAATTTGCCAAACACCGTAATCGCTACAGTGCCCCAAATGTAGAGATTAAAATTTGTTTATGAATAGTTAGACTTTAAAACTATGTCCATCAGGCACCACTCCCCACCTCCACGGCTGCTTAGTGAGAGCTGGATGCTTCTTTTAATTTTCCTCATTGCTTGAGAGCATCAGTTTGGGTTAAAATAGCCCACCCTAAATATTATAACAAGAGCACCCACCCTCTGCCCATGCTGATTTGGCAACATTAGCCTCCACATGGGGGCACTGGGAGACATGGGGACACTGGGAGCAATCCATCTACACAGCAGAATCAAACTGTAAGTAGTTATTTGGGGATTTTACAGAATTTTCTCTCATGTCACTCCTTGTGATTTATGTCATGTGATGTCACGCGTACATAATTAATTATGCAAATTAGTAAGGCCGGTATGTTTTTCCAAGAAATGTGTCAAGCCTAACTACTTTTCAAATACTCTTGCTTAAGTATGGAAACTTAAGAGGGATGTATGGGAACAAAACCTGTGTGGACTGGCTGACAATGAATATAGTTAAGGTAATGCTGACTTTGGTCTCTCTAACACTGTGGCATGTTCCCTTTCTTCTACACTCACTACATACAGCTTTTCTCTCTCCCCGACTATATACCAGGAGCTTCTGCCTGCTAGTAAGAAGGTAAGGAGACAAGTGGACCAGCGAGTGGGTGCAGGGTGTGTGTGTAATGTGATTGTTTGGGGTTACATGTTAGTGTTTTTTGTCCTGTCTTGCTAATGCTAGCAATCAACTAGGTGGATTTGGCTGTTGAGCCTGTACAGCGCCACCTGTTGGTTGCAAGGATCTAGCAACCGCTGTATGCACTACCTGAATAGCAAGGATTGCTAATTTGCATATTCAGGTAGATTTGCATATTGCTAATTCTGCAGGAAGAGATATATTGTGTTAATTAATGTCTTCCCCATCCTTTTATAAATAAGTTATGCTAATATAATTCCCTGTATATTCTGTGGCATGTTTTGGTTATTTTAATTTTATAATGTCGTATTATTTAATGAACATATGGGCTAGTCCCTAGTAAAATAAAGTATCGTATGTTAGTTCCACTTAGAACTGTGTCCTGTGTGGATTTTTTGGGATCCCAGCCATAGAGTTGTCATACATGTTGGCTGGTTGCATGATCCCTCTAACCCTGGGATAAATCAAGAGAGCTAGGCCTGAGGCACTTAAAGCAAGTGCCTTTGTAAAAGCAATAGAAATCAAATTGCAGGCAGAAGGGGCCATTCACCAAGCCACACCATTCACCAAGCCACAAGTTAAGGTTCCTAAAACGCATCCACCTGTCATTCTGAGTGTTATGCACAGGCCGAACTTCAGAGAATGACAGCGTGGGAGCAACCTGCCGTATATCATTGGCAAAAACACAAAAAAACTTCCATTACATCTGAAACCTCATTGCAAGCCAAGTCATTTGTCCCTAGATAGACTACATGCTTTGCTTGCTTAACAATATTAAAAATACGTCTCCTGTCTCTGCGAGATGTAGACATCTCATAAGGCCACTATTGTCCAACTCTACACCTCGTATGATAAAATCCCCCAACAACAACTGCTTTCTATCAGGCCTCACCTTTTTATTTTTCTCACTGGTTGATTCCAAGACCACTACCCTCAGTGCCTGAGCCTGTCTCCACAACACCACTACACTCAGTGCCTGAGCCTGTCTCCACAACACCACTAAACTCGGTGCCTGAGCCTGTCTCCACAACACCACTACACTCTGTGCCTAAGCCTGTCTCCACAACACCACTAAACTCGGTGCCTGAGCCTGTCTCCATAACACCAGTACCCTCAGTGCCTGAGCCTGTCTCCACAACACCACTACCATCAGTGCCTGAGCCTGTCTCCACAACACCACTACACTCTGTGCCTGAGCCTGTCTCCACAACACCACTACACTCCGTGCCTGAGCCTGTCTCCACAACACCACTACACTCCGTGCCTGAGCCTGTCTCCACAACACCACTACCCTCAGTGCCTGAGCCTGTCTCCACAACACCACTACACTCAGTGGCTGAGCCTGTCTCCACAACACCACTAAACTCGGTGCCTGAGCCTGTCTCCACAAAACCACTACACTCTGTGCCTGAGCCTGTCTCCATAACACCATTACACTTGTTGCCTGAGCCTGTCTCCATAGGTTTTCATATATATCCATATGGGAGAAGGATTTGAACCATGCATGTAACACAGATGCCTGGCATAGCACCCATACAAACCTCTCTAAATACAAATCTCATAATGAAATTACTAATAAATGTTTATTGCATTGGGTTCTCCCCCAGCACATCCAGCTTAAAGCGGCACTGTCATGCCGATCTTACCTTTCCCCAATCGATTCATCTTCTCTCCCTCTCTCAGGATCTGTTCTTCTTTTCTTCCTGTCTGCTGTAGTTTTCTTTAAAACGTAAGAAAAAGTAGGGACTATTTCTCTTCTGGAGGTTTCCTACGCAGTGACCAGCGGTGACCAGCGGAGGAGCAAAGTGTGCTTCGTTTCCGGTGGTCACAGCAATTTTCCCATGATCCCTAGCTTTCCTCCCTGTTCCCACGATGCTTCCTGTCACTTAGACAGAACGCCGGCAAAACTGCCGAATTGCGTTCTAACAGTTTCTCCATTCGTGTTAGAACGCAATTCGGGACTTTGTTCGGATCAGAATTTCATTTGAATGAATGAAACTCTGATCCTATTCATTGCTGTGGCTGCACCTTGCAGCTGCTTAATAGATAACTCCCTAATTCCCACGGTATTAGGGAGCTATCTACTAAACGGCTGAAAGACCTAAATTGGTCTTTCAGCCAAATTTACTAATACTAAGTAAAGATTACTTAGTATCAGTAAATAATATGCCCCTACTCGCTATACCGAGAGTAGGAGCATGTCTAGTAAGCAGTGAGCAGCCTGTGATTGGGGGTAGGGGAGGTTTGTTTTAGGGCCCCCACCCGCCGCCCAGGACGTGGGGGCCGAGGGGGGGAGAACAGTAGGTTCCCCCCCTCATTATTTTTATGGCCCCCACCCAACGCTCAAGGGTGGGGGCTGGGGGGGAGGACAGTAGGTCCCCCTCCCATTGTGATTTATGGCCCCCACCCACCACACAGGGGTGGGGGCCGGGGGGTGGGAGGACAGTAGGTTCCCACCCCTCATTATTTTTATGGCCCCCACCCAACGCTCACGGGCAGGGGTGGGGGGAGGACAGTAGGTCCCCCCCCATTGTGATTTATGGCCCCCACCCATCGCGCATGGGTGGGGGCGGGGGTGGATGACAGTAGGTCCCCCCTCATTATTTTTATGGCCCCCACCCAACGCTCACGGGTGGGGGCGGGGTTGAGGACAGTAGGTCCCCCCCATTGTGATTTATGGCCCCCACCACCAGGGGTGGGGGCAGGGGCGGGGGGGGAAGAGGACAGGTGTTTCACTGGGCATGTGCGGGAATCTCACAGTCTGTCTAGTGTGGGCAGATGACGTTTCCCACAGGGACTTCACCTACCCACACAAAGATGGCGGCGCCCTGAATATAGATCGGGGCAGAAAATAAAGATAAAAAAATAGGTAATATGGGAGGCTTAGGGGCATTTGGGGGTGACTAGGGGGTCAATTGGATGTAGTGGAGGCGGGAGGGGGGTTAAAAAAAAACAGGATTCGGCCATGACAGTGCCGCTTTAAATATTGCCAAACCACTTCAATCTTTATGGCGGTTTTGCATCCCTCCCAAGTGACCCTATTCAGGAATGACAGCCCTCTTTTCTAGGAGCTCCATGTTCTTGGTTTCTGACTGTATAACAGAGCTCCACAGCAATAATACTCCCAGTAATGTGTCTTTAAACTACAATAAATGTGTTTAGAAATCAGTCTGTGTAAATAAGATACATTGTTCTTGTTATCAATTACATTTTAATTCCATAAAATGTTATTAGTAAGTACAAATACACAAAAATAAGTCCTGCGGACATACTCTTCTCGGGGGGGGGGGGGGGCGGGGCCGGACCGCCAAGCAGAGTGGATGCATGGCACTAGAGCTCCCACTATTTTCAGGCATTATGGCCCCAAAACGCACCTTCTGGCACTGAGTCACGGCAGGCAACTGCACTATGAGGTGCTAGGACCAGAGAACAGTAGGCGACGCGCTTCTGGGCCCGCGATTGGAGTGAAAACGGAGCTTTGAGGCCTAGTCAAACCTATCCGGGTGGTGAGTAGGGCGGACGGCCGCCGCCCTGCTATCCTGCCTGGCTGCAACACGGAGGTCCCCTAACACAACGGGGTGATGGCCCTGCTTCCCCCCCTCTGGGCCGGTGGGGGTCATCCCGGCCTACCCTGGGGTTCTACCCCGAGCGGGGACTTTGTTTATTACCTAAGATGGCGGCTGCGCCTGAATGGCACACTATGGAGAGGGCAGCCCTACGGGCAACTCAGGGAGAAAATCATTAGAGCAACCTACCTGTCCTGTGTCCCGACCTTGAGTGCTCCAATCGACACAGAGGACCTTGAGCGGAGACCATCTGACTGGCAAGCGACTCCAAAGGCACTCAGACTGTAAGCCGGCATGTTCCTGTACAAGCGAGCAACACGCACGACAGCCGAGGATCAGTATGAAGACCTCACACATACCCAGCTCCCATCCGCAACCGTCTGACACTACCTAACAAGCCACACCACAGCATCTTTATTCGGATAGAGCTGCACAACCCAGAACTGTGACCTGCCAGTGATGGGAGTTAGCTGCTCTCTGCATGAGGACTGGGGTTGCCTACTCTCTGCCTCCTGAATAACCACATTCAAGAGGAAGTTTCCCTCTCCTTTGGGAGAGGAGTCTCTGTTCGGAACCCAGGGTTATTTGTTTATTTGTTAATCACGGTGGCATAATTTTTTCTTTTTATATTTTAAGCAAACACCAACTGTGCCAGATTACCTAGCATATTTGTGTCTCTCTCACCTAATCTACTATAACTGTGCATTAAGTCTTTGCCTTGTTCCATCTTTCAAGCCCATCAGGCAGCGAAGCGCAGATTCCACATAAGTAAACAGGTAAGCGAGACTAGCCTGTAAAAGCTTGTGTGATACTCACAGATTACAATGCAAACATGATTATACTGCATGTATACATTCTGGTAGTTCGTGACACAGCATGCCAATTCTAAGATTAGATAGAGCAGCGATGTTACCATATATACTAAGCAAGCCTCAGATATTTTCAGCTAGCATGTTAATCCATAGGCTGTAACATTAATCAGTATACTGCATTACTAAACTCTAAGACAGGCAGATTTCTTGTGCAACTATTATCCGTTGTTTAGCCTTTAACATGTCTCCTATCTTGAATATAAAAAAAAAAAACCTGTGCTATGTATTTCAATGCCATACCTATGTTATTGTATGTTTCCAAACCTGCTTGCACCTGCTGTTGTGGCGGTACAAACATGATTGTTCAAACTATGCACAAATAAAATAAAGAATTAAAAAAAAAAAAAAAAAAAAATAAGTCCTGCGCTTAAACTCCCACTACTCCTGGGCGGCAGCAACAACTACAGTACACATCATCCCCAATGCATACAGTAAAAAAAAGAGTTACCTGAGCACTTCGCAAATCTTTATGTATATTTAAACAAATGGAGGTGATTTAGTAACTCCAATGGCCATTAGATGCAAGCCAACCTGCCATGTCAAGGCAAACCTCATAGATAGGTCCTACACTGCCTATTCACCTCGCTCCTTTGAGCTTCAGGCAAAGAAATCTCTAATGAGACAGAGAGGGGTATTTTTCTGAACCCCTACATACTTATTAACCCTTAATAGGGAACACATGGGGTGGGCAGCGCATTGTTACCGACCTTGCTGTGTGATACAAAAGTGAATACAAATACATAAAAATAAGTCATGCGCTCAAACTCCCACTACTCCTGGGCGGCACTCCTGTGTGTCCCTCCTGGACACACAAGGTAAGCTAACAGGAGGGTGGCTGCAGATATAAAAAAAATATGACTTGAATGTGTTTATGTCAGATTGTGTGTGAGTGTCAGGGTGTGCATCTGTTTGTGTGTGTGTGTGTGTGTGTGTGTATATATAGATGTCAGTGTCCTCCTGTGTAAATGTGTCTGTGTGTGCGCCCACATCTTTGTGTCAGGATGTGCATCTGTGTATGTGCATCTGTTAGTCAGGGTGAGCATCAGTGTGTCAGGATGTGTGTTTTTATGTTAGTGTGTGTATCTGTTTCATGGTGTGTGCATATGCCAGTGTTTGTGTCAAGTTGCGTGCATCTGTGTGTCAGAGTGTGCATTTGTGTGTGTACATGTCTGTGTATGCGAGTATTAAGGTGTGTGTGTGTGTATGTGTCAGTGTGTGTGTATGTGTCGGTGTGTGTATGTGTCGGAGTCTATATGAATGTGTATGTGTCAGTGTATTTATATGTATCTGTGTGTTAATGTGCATGTATATCTGTGTAAATATGTATGTATGTGGTAGTGTAAATGCAAACATCCAAGCAGTCAAAGACAAGTACAACATACAAACATACAAACACACCCCTACAATCTCACACAAATATTACATACAAACACACCCCTGCATTTAAACTCCAAAATTATATACAAACACACCCCTTCACCCAAACATAAATGTACATCCACATTTAAAGATGAACATTACATTCAAATACACCCCTAGAAGCAAATGCAAACATTACATACAAACACACCACTGTATTAAAACACTAAAACTATGTACAAGCACCCCTTCAAACACCAACACTATACATTCAATTATAGCGCCAGTATATGCCGCAGCGCTGTACAGGTATACAACTTTTGACAGAAAAATATTGAAATATTAAGGGCGTCTTTAACCTAAAAAGTTTGGGAACCACTGTCGTAGATTCCTTCATTATTGGTTAACCTGCACACTAATGGGCCCTTTTTAACTTTCAAAATAGCAGCCAATCAGAATATAGGTTTGATTTCAAAGTTATTTGCTAGTTATTTGCTAGTTTTCGTTCTTTTTGTTTTTCTTTTTTTTCTCTATATTTGCCATTACACACTTTTGTAAAAAACAAACAAACATATCTCTGTGCACTTTATTATATAAAATACGACTACATACAGGTACTACTGGATCATCAGAACATCTGGATGCTTTCAGTCACCTGACCATGCATGGCCATTGTACTCCAGCTCACAGCTGCCGTTGCCTAGCAACAGTGGTAACAATCAGCCCAAGTGGAGATATGATGTAAAATGATGATGTATCTGGGGTTCATTATCTGTTAGTCCAGAGTCGAGTAGACAGCGATTAACAGTTACTCCAGTCATAACCAGATTGGATCAATTTGGAAGATATCCAGTTTATAAAATGGAGACAAACCTAGAAATATCGGAATCTGATGAGTACGAGGATGACTTGCCGTAGGTTTATTTAAAATAGTTTGTTTTATATATTAGTAATGACATAATCATTAAGTTAGAAGGTAAATCCCTAGGTAACTACTTCTATGGCCGTCCATATATATATATATATATATATATATATATATATATATATAAATACAATTTAACAGGTTAGGATTTTTGGGTGACATTTTGGTTATCATTTCAATGTTCGATATTTAACTTGTGACCCTGGACATTATGACCTCAACCATACTGGATACTACCAGAACTATAATAATGATGTTAATGCTAGTCTCGCTAATTAAAATTATTTTTAAGATTAGGAATAAAAAAAAATTCAATGCAGATAAGAATTAGTTTAACAATTATCAAATGTTTAAAACAAACAATCTATTCTGTAAAGTCTAGAATGTTTGCCTATTTGAGAAAAAATATTTAAAAAATTTCCAAAGCGTAAGAGGGATGGGGGGAGATTTACAGTTGGAAATTTGATTAGAATAGTAATTAGCTATTTATTCCAAAATACACGACTATTTCCAACAATAGAAACAGGAGCACAGAATGATTCACTACGTATACAATGTGTCTCCATGCACTATGTTATATAAAATATATTTAATTATAAAAGTATCATTGGTCATCAGAACCTCTGGATGATTGCAGCTAGCTGACCATGCTTGTACATCACACTCTACCTACAGCTACAGACCAAACAACCTGATACAAAGCGTGATTGTGATACAAAATATCATGTACCTGGGTTTATTATCTGGTATATCCAGTGCTAAACAGTCCGTGATTAAACGTTATTACAGTATTAACCAGATTTGAAAATAAATGCCCTCCATAGGAAATGGAGGAAAACTCTGAATTATGTAAACCTGGGAAGCAACAAAATGATTTACTGTATGTTTATAGAAAAATATTTAATTTTATATATTATTAATGTAATGATATTGTTCGAACTTTAATCCTCTTTTAACTAGACACAGTTAATGTAAAGAAACAAGTAAATGACTCTGCAGGTGTGCATCCAATGCTATATATTAAAGGAACACTATAGTCACCTAAATTACTTTAGCTAAATAAAGCAGTTTTAGTGTATAGATCATTCCCCTGCAATTTCACTGCTCAAATCACTGTCATTTAGGAGTTAAATCACTTTGTTTCTGTTTATGCAGCCCTAGCCACACCTCCCCTGGCTATGATTGACAGAGCCTGCATGAAAAAATTTTTTTTACTTTCAAACAGACGTAATTTACCTTAAATAATTGTATCTCAATCTCTAAATTGAACTTTAATCACATACAGGAGGCTCTTGCAGGGTCTAGCAAGCTATTAACATATCAGGGGATAAGAAAATCTTAATTAAACAGAACTTGCAATAAAGAAAGCTTAAATAGGGCTCTCTTTACAGGAAGTGTTTATGTAAGGCTGTGCAAGTCACATGCAGGGAGGTGTGACTAGGGTTCATAAACAAAGGGATTTAGCTACTAAATGGCAGAGGATTGAGCAGTGAGGCTGCAGGGGCATGTTCTATACACCAAAACTGCTTCATTAAGCTAAAGTTGTTCAGGTGGCTAGAGTGTTCCTTTAATGGGCGATAATTTGTAAGGTTGGTTTGCTTTCAGTGACCACATCGTAGGACACAATTAGAGCTTTGTTTATTATGTTAAAACTAATTTTATTAACTGAAAGACTCCTCTCCAATCAGTTATATCAGTCTGGTGGAAGTTGTATGGTAAAGCTAGAAATAGATTGTAGTTCATTATTTAGGCAACTCATTTCAACACAGCTGAGGTTAAATAGTCTCTGTCTTTGGTCCCATATTTTCTAAAACAGCTAGAAAATGTAATAAACATTTTCAATGATGCTGAATGGTAAGAAGGTGACAGGTTCACTATAAATTGTAAATATCAGGGAATTTTCCGACAGACAACTTGAGGGACTGAGAGTTTATTGAAGATAACAGACAAAACAAATTAAACATCACAAATATCAGATGTACAAATGTAGACACTAAGCGCTAAGTACATGTTATTGCATTATTAACCTTCTCGTTAAATAGTCAAAGAATCCTGATTTCGATGGTTTCATGTTGTGACTGACATTTAGCAATGTGTTTAATTTAAACTATTTCCTTTTTTTTCCTGACAGTAAATTAGAGCAAGCTAACATCCTGTGGTCTAGCACTAACGTTTACATAGTGCAGGAATTGTTGGGCAGCGGCACCTTTGGTAACGTTGTGAAGGGTGTTATAAGAGCAACCAACGAAAATGTGGCAATCAAAATCTTGAAGGACCATCCACGTGTTGTTAAATATGCTGAGGCTGAGGTGGAAATCCTCTCCCAGCTGAACAAGGAAAACCCAGACGAATTTAACGTTGTTAAGCACTATGAGTATTTCCAACACAACGATAACATGTGCCTTGTGTTCGAGATGTTAGATATCAGCCTATACAACTTTATACAGAAACGCAACAATAGGCCGCTTCCTGTGAGACACATACGCCCTATTGTGCAGCAGGTGGGCAATGCACTGGATAAGCTAAAGAGTCTACAGATAATTCACACCGACTTGAAGCCAGAGAATATCATGTTGGTAAACACGTCCAAGTACCCATTCAAGATCAAGGTCATAGACTTTGGTTGTGCCATCCATACATCCAAGGTTCGAGTTCCAAGTTACATACAAACAAGATACTATAGGTAAGGGACATTTATTAGTCATAATTCACATTTCAAATAAAGTATAGATATCCTTTACATTTATGAAACGAGTATAAAGAATAATGTTAACTAGGTCTGGTTAATTATTTTGTTAACTTTCTTTATTGGATATTAGGAGATATTAGTGATATTTATGGCGTCTGATGGAGTGTAGCAGTCAGCTAGCTCTACACATGCACACAGGGCTGTTAAGGTGGACATTGATTTATCAGAATTTGCCCATGTGACATGGCTACTTGTTACAAAGCTCTCCGAGGGAGAAGGGATGTGGACAAAATATTCCCCCTTTCTTCTTCTTCAAAGCTTTGCATACCACACTGTCAGAAGACATGTCACAGGTATATTCTTTATAGAAAAGATTACAAAATATAGGTTCATGGGATCTCTGCCGAAATTCTCATATGTGTACAGAGTGATATAAAGGGCTTTGAGAAGCTGTGTAAATCTGCGGAATATGATAGAATATCAATTACATTCCAAAGCACCATTTAGGCAGTATTCCTCTATTATTCTCATTTTATAAAAACTGATCGCCATTAAATTAATTGGAAATGGCTGCAGACCGTCCATGGTCTCTCAATAAGCTAGGGGAAATGGGAGTTGGGTTTTGCTGAGCGCTCTATTAGCTGATATGTACTTGTGCTGAGTGTTCCACTGACAACTCTCAGGCAGCCAGATGAAGCAGAGCGAAGATTAAATTAATAGAAATAGTAACTATTTCAGTGGTTTACGTCTAATTTAAGCACTAAAGGGTAAATGATTTATCTAACCTTCTGACCTCTCTCCTTTTTATAAAATTCAGGTCCCCAGAAATATTGTTGGCATTACCGTTCTGGGAGGCTATCGACATGTGGTCTCTGGGGTGTATCATGGCAGAGCTATTTACAGGATATCCATTGTATCCTGGAGCATCTGACTATGATCAGGTGAGTTCAAATCTAATAGATATCTATGTCTAATTATATATTAAGGTCTCAGTCAGGAATCCAGAATTGATTCACATAGAAAGGTATCACAGAGCTGTTTTATTTGCTTATACAGACTGGAGTCAAAGTGCAAAGTTAAAATTATCAATTCTGTTTAAAGGATCACTACAGTGTCAGGAAAACAAACTCATTTTCCTGGCACTAAATTGTCCTTCAGTGTCCCCCCCCCCCACCTTCAGCCCCCCCTCCCGCTGGGCTGAAGGGGTTAAAACCCCTTCAGCCACTTACCTTTATCCAGTGCCTGGCTCTTTCGGCACTGGTGACCTCTCCTCCCCCTCCGACGTCAGCTCCCGAGTGGAGCCGAATGTCCATGCGCAGCCAGAGCCATGCGCGCATTAAAAACACCCATAGGAAAGCATTTCTCAATGCTTTCCTATGGATGTTCTCCGTGCTCAATGCGATTTTCACATTGAGCGTCGGGGAAGCGCCTCTAGCGGCTGTCAGGAAGACAGCCACTAGAGGCTCGATTAACCCTGCAATTTAAACATAGCAGTTTCTCTGAAACTGCTATGTTTACATCTGAAGGGTTAAAACCTGGGCGACTAAACAAAGAATTGTTGTGAATTAAAGATAGAAATTTGAAAAACTTAGGCAAAAGTGCAAATTTTGAAGAGCACTTCAACCCAACTGCTGTCATACATATTAGCCTGATGTTTGGGATACGGTTATTAACTCACCGCAATCCGTTGTTTAGTAAATTAACGCCTTACGAACGGAGGCAATTTGACTATATGGAATATGAATTTGACTATATGTCTGTTCAACCATAATTTACCTCTTCCATAAAAAGTTATCAACCATAAATTACCTCTTTCATATGAAGGACACCTACACTTATTATATATAATTTTGTTCAGGAGAAACAGAGCTCTCATGTTACATCATATATTCATATATGAAACACATTTTTAAAGCATGCACGTTAGCATACCTTTATTTTGTAGTTTAGGTAACTTTCTATAGACACATATAGCTGTATAATGAATGTATCTATTAAATCCAAACATTTTAATTTTAAGAAGTAATTGTACTCCAACTTTAAAATTTGATCATATTTGTATTTGAACTAGTTTTTAAACAAAATAAAGAATGAGTATCCCTGTGGCAAAAAGAAGTCAAAGCCTTTTAATAAAAATGTGTGCGGCGTTAGAATGTGGAGACAAACAGATTAGTTTAAATAAAAGGGTCAAAGTGGGGTCCGTGCTAATGTGGCGCACCCTTCCCTTTTACTTTGATTTCTTTTAGATTAGTTTATATATTTAGTATCACTGTATGTAAAGTTAAGTAATTTATATATTATTTCACAATGCTAGTTTACATTCATTTACTTGATTTTTCAAGTATAACCGTATAAAATGTTAGTTGCTGATAAGTTGTGGAAAGGCAGTAAATCAGACAGATTTGAAGCAGGTGATTATGGTTAATGATTGATTACGGGTACTTTACAGTTTTATTAGAAGCTGACGGTACTGGCATGAAAAGTTGTGACCTCTTGTTTCCTCCCTGCAGATCCGCTACATCACAGAGACCCAGGGTCTGCCCCCTGATAAAATGCTCGATTGGGGAATAAAGACCGAGGATTACTTTAGAATCAACGGTGAATGTGAGGTTTTATTATGGAGTTTAAAGGTGCGTCCTTTTATATCAACCATAGCCATGTTTATATAAAATAAAATGATATGTAACTCCTTCAGGATGTGGGGTTAAGCAAATCCTATGATATCATGACAGTCCCAGTAAATGACCTGCCATGAACTGGTTAAAGCAACATTTCGGGATTTGTATTTCATTTATTTTATTAAGTCAGATTAAGTTTTACACACTAACATTCAGCTATTTGGAAGTTCCGATGTGATCAAATTTCAATAATAGTTCCTCCTTAAAGTGTTTTACCAAGTTCCCCCTTTCTCAGTCAGCTTTGCAGCCATTTCATAAATAAACTTTCACAACCACATGGTAAATAAAAAAACTAAACTGTTTAGACTCAGGGAAAGCTGATGGGTCAGGTAATGGTAAGACATGTTTATTGGTTCCTTTCTAATATTAGCAGGAAACTAGCTGACACACTGTAGAATGCTACACTGAGTGATGTTCTCATTCCAGAACCTAATGGACAATCTTGTTTTTCCTCTTCTCTAGAGTAAAATACACTATGAATATGAGACTGGTATTAGACCAATGGAAAGAAGGAGATATGTCTTCAGCTCTCTTGATGATATGAGGAAGGTACTGTATTCCTGGGGCACTCACATTAATCCAAAATCACATGGCATCTTTCTCTCACCTCTGTGGCTCAGCAGAAAAAAAAAATACTTAAAGGAAAACTGTAGGGTCAGGAACACAAACATGTATTCCTGACCCTATAGTGTTACAACCACGACCCAGCCCCCCATGGGCCCCTCTTGCCTCTCTAAATATAGTAAAATCTTACTTGTATTCCAGTCTGGAGCTGCTGGCTCTGCCCCTGTTTCTCTTTGAACTGCCGATGCCTGCTGACATAATCAGAAGTGGTGGTCTGAGCCAATCACAATGCTTCCCCATAGGATTGACTGAGACTGTGAAGGAGGCCAATCAGCATCTCCTAATAGAGATGAATTCAATCAATGCATCTCAATGAGAAAAGTTCAGTATCTGCATGCAGAGGGAGGAGATACTGAATGTTTGGATGCATTTTAGGCAGCCATGACCCAGGAAGGATCTCTAACTCTGAGGAGATGGCCAGCGAAGTTATCACTAGGCTGTAATGTAAACACTGCATTTTCTATGAAAAGACAATGTTGACGGCAAAAAACCTGGAGGGAATGATTCTACTCACCAAAACAAATACAATAATCTGTAGTTGTTCTGGTGACTATAGTGTCCCTTTAAAAATTGTCTGGTTGGTCAAGCACAAAAGAGGTGGTGGAGCAATCTCTTTGTGCTGAACTTTGGATGTGAGGAGCAACAGCTTGGGGGCAAAAAATTGGATGAGCTTTGTTTGTACGGGAAGACCTTAAACATTTTGTCTCTCTACATAAACACTTTTCTTCATTTTGTTGTAACGTATGTGCTCCATTTTCCATTTTTAATATTTATTTTTTTACATGTAGCATTTTAAAAAGTATATATATTATGAAAGTATAAAACAGGAACCTATTTCTTGATTTTCGCACCCCTGCCTTATCTTCAGATACCTATCTTGTTACAAGAATCTGACGATCTGCCTAGAACCCCTACTAGTGTCGTCAGTAACATTGTGGCTATTTAGTCCAGAGCCTACCAAACCCAGTTGGGAGGTTGGTATGGAGTACTGAAAAGCAGCCAAATCACTTACTGAAGTTAGTGAATAATGTTGGCCCTATGACACTAAAAAAAACATACTGCTTTGTATATTTCTTCATGAACACTAACCTCACTAAACAAATTATCTTCTTATTGACTGTTTCTTTCTCTTTAGATAATTTTACCATCAAAGTTAGAGGGCAGTGACACGCTGGTGGAGATGGCTGACATATGGCAGTTTCTTGATCTGCTGAAGGAAATGCTTACTATGGACCCATACAAGAGGATAACTCCCATAGCCCTTCTCAGCCATCCCTTCATCACCATGGCTCACCTCCAGCACTTTACACGGAGTTCATAGTACGTGATTTTCCTTGTGCACTGGGAAGGTTGCTTGGAAATGGTGGGAAAATTGGTATCAATGTGGATGTAGGAGGATCAATCGTATTCATAAATAATATAGGAAGCTTAATATATCTACTAGAAAATGTAGAATTATATAAATTGTATGAGTAACCCCCAGCACTCTAGCTTTTTGCTGCCTCTCGCGATGGTTCATAGTATAACGGAACCCTTTAGGCATACTGTTCTGGCGCCCCCTCTATTATAATAAGTCAAAAAGCTGACAACCTCCTCTGCAGCCATGAGAGGTGAAAGTTTAGCGAGAGCTTCCTGCTCTGTGAAGGGTGTAGTGGAGGCAGGGAGCAGTGAAGTCAAACTGTCCTAAAAAGGTTTCATCACTTACATTGAGGGGTGTCAGGGCAATCCAAACACCATAACCACTGCAGCGCACTGATTGGTTAGGGTGCTTTGAGCTTTCCTAGAAAGAATATTGTGAGAGTATTTTTTAACTTTAACAGCAGCTAAAATGATGTTTCATTCAGGTCTGGGAAGGAAAGTTTTATTTAACGAGTCGTCATTTGTGTTTTCTTGCTCGTATAATTCCCTGTTTATTCAATTATTTTATTACTTTTTTGTCTATTACTTATCATTTGTTTTTATTTTTCCATAACTTTTTACTTGTTAATTTCTTAAAAATGTTTATCACTTCCTTGTTTTCAGTGACATTCTTCCTTTTTATATAATTTAATCTCACTGTCTTTGTCTCTCTTTTCCCAGCGTAAATCATTGCTTCCAGGCCATGGAGATAAACAAAGAACAGGTGAGTATAGTGATAGTCCTCCTTATGATCCCATTAAAAACCGGAGGGGAACTGTTAGGGGTGTCCAGTAGACAGCAATGTACAGCTGAAGATGTAATGGTTTCTCCAGCTTGTGGGATGGGGATCATTATTCATAACTCTAATTATAACGTCAACACAGACATAGAACAGGTAAAGGGATGATATTCTACTTTTACTAAATAAACCCTTAGTATTCATGAGAAAAATTTCAATTTTTGGGAATTGGGAAGAAAGAAAAGGAAAAAAAGAATGATCGCAACGAGAGACTTCTGGAACTTGTGAGTGCTTCCATGGGTGTAACTGGGTGCAAGAATCAAAGAATCTCAGTCCCCCCTAAGCAATGCATCTGAGTGAGATGATGGGACGAGTCTGACTGTGTGTTTAATTGGATGATTGTATGTAACCTTAACCCCTTAAGGACCAAACTTCTGGAATAAAAGGGAATCATGACATGTCACACATGTCGTGTGTCCTTAAGGGGTTAAAGGGATACTCTGGGTACCATAACAACTTCATCAATTGAAGTTGTTATGGTGCCAGGAAGTCCTATGTGCCTCCCTATCATAAAGGGTTAAACCGTCTATGAAGGGTTTAACCCTGTCTGCTCTGCATAGCGCCTTAAACCGATTCTGCATTAAATCCGGAGGCCTCGGACTTAGTACCACTGACTTGTTCCCTATTCATAAAACTGAGTGCAAAATGTACATTTTATGAATGGGTTGTGTTTACAATCAGTGTGCCGTGAATTCAAGGGTGTATCAGTGTGAAGTGCCCATAAATGTCAATGTAGGGTATATCTGGAAAGATATGTCAATGCTTATATGGAAAAGCAAGGTGTGTTTGTGTGTCGGGTTTGTGTACAATATAAGTGTGTATTTGTGTGTTGCTTTTTTTTTTGCATTTTCTTTCTTGATCGGAGGAATTCCAGGGCCCACTCAAAATTATTTGTGCTGTTTTTATTGTGTATCTCTGTGTATAAAATATCATTCATAGTGTCACACATATTACTATAAAAGTTGATACATGACATTGTCAAAGGGATACATTAATGAATAAATTCTGATTTTGTTTTTCTTTTGATTTGAAGCATGCAAATACTATCGCACTTTCAAATAAAACTGAGGCTGAGCCCCAGGGAGCATGTGAGAGTTCCCCATCAGCACAGATCGAGATCCAAGACCAGGTAAGGATGTACGCAATATGGCAGATTTGTCATTAAAGTTTTGGGTCACTAGATATTGACTAGAGGTAGAGACTTTACTAGAGAAATATCTCTGAACTTTATTATACACGGGAAAGAAAGATGACAATACTCTCTACATTACCGAAAGGAAGATCTTAGAACTATATTTATTGCTGTGGTTCTAAGGATAAATTACGTATTTAGAACAAATTGCTTATTCTGCTTACAGGTTGATAATTGTAGTACTGAGTGTGTGTGATTTATCACCTTCCCATGTGTGTCACTGTGATACACTATACACCAGTGGGAGGCAAACTTTGGCAGTCCAGATGTTCTGAACTACATCTCCCCTGATGCTTTGCCAGAATTATGGCTGTCAGAGCATTTTGGGAGATGGTTGTGTAACCCTGCTATACTCACTCTAACCTCATGGCACATAGCACAGCATAGCACAGCATAGCACAGCATAGCACATTGTGTTGACTTGTTATATCCTGTGTGCTTTCTATTTTATTCCTCAAAAAACAGGTGAGTATAGTGATAGTCCTCCTTATGATCCCATTAAAAACCGGAGGGGAACTGTTAGGGGTGTCCAGTAGACAGCAATGTGCAGCTGAAGATGTAATGGTTTCTCCAGCTTGTGGGATGGGGATCATTATTCATAACTCTAATTATAACGTGAACACAGACATAGAACAGGTAAAGGGATGATATTCTATTTTTACTAAATAAACTCTTAGTATTCATAAGAAAAATGTCAATTTAATTTGTGTTAACGCAGAGCAGCACATTTCGGGATTTATTTTCTCTCTTCATTTTCTATGCTATCATACAACAGGAGGTATGGCCTGAGCCTCCAGAAATGGAGACAGAGTCACCGAATGAAGAGGACAAGAAGGAACAGCTGATAGAAGAAGATTCTGGGAAGAAAGAAAAGGAAAAAAAGAATGATCGCAGCGAGAGACATCTGGAACTTGTGAGTACTTCCATGGGTGTAACTGGGTGCAAGAATCAAAGAATCTCAGTCCCCCCTAAGCAATGCATCTGAGTGAGATGATGGGACGAGTCTGACTGTGTGTTTAATTGGATGATTGTATGTAACCTTAAAGGGAGACTCTGGGTACCATAACAACTTCATCAATTGCAGTTGTTATGGTGCCAGGAAGTCCTATGTGCCTCCCTATCATAAAGGGTTAAACCGTCTATGAAGGGTTTAACCCTGTCTGCTCTGCACAGCGCCATCAACAGATTCTGCATTAAATCCGGAGGCCTCGGTCTTGGTACCACTGACATGTTCCCTATTCATAAAACTGAGTGCAAAATGTAAATTTTATGAATGGGTTGTGTTTACAATCAGTGTGCTGTGAATTCAGGGGTGTATCAGTGTGAAGTGCCCATAAATGTCAATGTAGGGTATATCTGGAAAGATATGTCAATGTTTTTTTTTTTTGTAAATCTCTTTTTATTTAGAAGTAGAAATGTAGAAATCAGAGTACGAGGCTCGCAGGCCCCTAAAACAACGTTCGTAGAGTACGAAAAAGCATTGGTGGATGCGCAGATCCAGATGAGTAGCGTAGCATGTATAAATCAACAAGATAAACAGGAAGTACTTCAATTGGGAACATTTGTAGTATATGGAATATAGGATCAACGGCAAGCATACCTATTCCTGTGTAGGGTTCGTAAGTCTGGTTACGTCACCATGAGGAGGCATAGGACGCGGTTACCTTCTAAATTAGGGATCTTACGTTAGTGCTCTGTCACGTTATAACTCAATTTCGTTGGGGTCGGTGGGTTGCCGCTTCGTGTGTTTATATGGGTGCTATCACCCCCAGAATTCCTTACGACAGAGCTCGAGCGTTGCTTAGGTCTCAATACGTTGTCCCCAAGGCGTGCCATCTCTATATCGGTCGCTATGTGTGAGATCAAGTCAAACGATCTAGGGTATTCTCCTTGCATTACGTGTGTACGTATTGGGTTGGGGGTTGTTTATCTAGAGTGTGCTTGATTGTGTGTGTTCCTGTCGACTTCCCAGGTGATATGTCAATGTTTGTATGGAAAAGCAAGGTGTGTTTGTGTGTCGGGTTTGTGTACAATATAAGTGTGTATTTGTGTGTTGCTTTCTTTTTTGCATTTTCTTTCTTGATTGGAGGAATTCCAGGGCCCAGTCACAATTATTTGTGCTGTTTTTATTGTGTATCTCTGTGTATAAAATATCATTCATAGTGTCACACATATTACTATAAAAATTGATACATGACATTGTCCAAGGGATACATTAATGAATAAATTCTGATTTTGTTTTTCTTTTGATTTGAAGCATGTAAATGCTATCGCACTAGCTAGCCAAACTGAGGCTGAGCCCCTGGGAGCATGTGAGAGTTCCCCATCAGCACAGATCGAGATCCAAGACCAGGTAAGGATGTACGCAATATGGCAGATTTGTCCTTAAAGTTTTGGGTCACTAGATATTGACTAGAGGTAGAGACTTTACTAGAGAAATATCGCTGAACTTTCTTATACTCGGGAAAGAAAGATGACAATACTCTCTACATTACCGAAAGGAAGATCTTAGTACTACAATTATCAAACTGTAAGCAGAATAAGCAATTTGCTCTAAATAAGTAATTTATCCCTAGAACCACAGCAATAAATATAGTTCTGAGTGTGTGTGATTTATCACCTTCCCATGTGTGTCACTGTGATACACTATACACCAGTGGGAGGCAAACTTTGGCAGTCCAGATGTTCTGAACTACATCTCCCCTGATGCTTTGCCAGAATTATGGCTGTCAGAGCATTTTGGGAGATGGTTGTGTAACCCTGCTATACTCACTCTAACCTCATGGCACATAGCACAGCATAGCACATTGTGTTGACTTGTTATATCCTGTGTGCTTTCTATTTTATTCCTCAAAAAACAGGTGAGTATAGTGATAGTCCTCCTTATGATCCCATTAAAAACCGGAGGGGAACTGTTAGGGGTGTCCAGTAGACAGCAATGAGCAGCTGAAGATGTAATGGTTTCTCCAGCTTGTGGGATGGGGATCATTATTCATAACTCTAATTATAACGTGAACACAGACATAGAACAGGTAAAGGGATGATATTCTATTTTTACTAAATAAACTCTTAGTATTCATAAGAAAAATGTTAATTTAATTTGTGTTAACGCAGAGCAGCACATTTCGGGATTTATTTGCTCTCTTTATTTTCTATGCTATCATACAACAGGAGGTATGGCCTGAGCCTCCAGAAATGGAGACAGAGTCATCGAATGAAGAGGACAAGAAGGAACAGCTGATAGAAGAAGATTCTGGGAAGAAAGAAAAGGAAAAAAAGAATGATCGCAACGAGAGACTTCTGGAACTTGTGAGTGCTTCCATGGGTGTAACGGGGTGCAAGAATCAAAGAATCTCAGTCCCCCCTAAGCAATGCATCTGAGTGAGATGATGGGACGAGTCTGACTGTGTGTTTAATTCGATGAATGTATGTAACCTTAAAGGGAGACTCTGGGTACCATAACAACTTCATCAATTGAAGTTGTTATGGTGCCAGGAAGTCCTATGTGCCTCCCTATCATAAAGGGTTAAACCGTCTATGAAGGGTTTAACCCTGTCTGCTCTGCACAGCACCTTCAATCGATTCTGCATTAAATCCGGAGGCCTCGGACTTGGTACCACTGACTTGTTCCCTATTCATAAAACTGAGTGCAAAATGTACATTTTATGAATGGGTTGTGTTTACAATCAGTGTGCTGTGAATTCAAGGGGTATATCAGTGTGAAGTGCCCTTAAATGTCAATGTAGGGTATATCTGGAAAGATATGTCAGTGTTTATATGGAAAAGCAAGGTGTGTTTGTGTGTCGGGTTTGTGTACAATATAAGTGTGTATTTGTGTGTTGCTGTTTTTTGCATTTTTTTCTTGATTGGAGGAATTCCTAGGCCCAGTCACAATTATTTGTGCTGTTTTTATTATGTATCTCTGTGTATAAAATATCATTCATAGTGTCACACATATTACTATAAAAGTTGATACATGAAATTGTCCAAGGGATACATTAATGAATAAATTCTGATTTTGTTTTTCTTTTGATTTGAAGCATCCAAATGCTATCGCACTAGCTAGCCAAACTGAGGCTGAGCCCCTGGGAGCATGTGAGAGTTCCCCATCAGCACAGATCGAGATCCAAGACCAGGTAAGGATGTACGCAATATGGCAGATTTGTCCTTAAAGTTTTGGGTCACTAGATATTGACTAGAGGTAGAGACTTTACTAGAGAAATATCGCTGAACTTTCTTATACTCGGGAAAGAAAGATAACAATACTCTCTACATTACCGAAAGGAAGATCTTAGAACTATATTTATTGCTATGGTTCTAGGGATAATTTATTTATTTAGAACAAATTGCTTATTCTGCTTACAGTTTGATAATTGTAGTACTGAGTGTGTGTGATTTATCACCTTCCCATGTGTGTCACTGTGATACACTATACACCAGTGGAAGGCAAACTTTGGCAGTCCAGTATTTCTGAACTACATCTCCCCTGATGCTTTGCCAGAATTATGGCTGTCAGAGCATTTTGGGAGATGGTTGTGTAACCCTGCTATACTCACTCTAACCTCATGGCACATAGCACAGCATAGCACAGCATAGCACAGCATCGCACATTGTGTTGACTTGTTATATCCTGTGTGCTTTCTATTTTATTCATCTCTTTACAGAGAAATCTACACACACACACACACATACACACACACACACACACACACACACACACTGCTCAATTGACTCCTTCAATGAGTACATTCTGATGCTATTCTTTTTTTTCATGGCTAGCATGCTCAAGATGGACCTTTACTGGAAGAGTCAAGCGAAGTAGAAGAGAACTGTGAAGTAGTTATAGAGGATGTGGTACCTTACACCCAGGAAAGACCAGCTAAGTGCGGGAAGGATACATCAGATGTAAACGAAATCGAAATCCTGAGTGAGTTTGATGAAGGCGACAAAGAACAGGAGGAGAAAAAAAAGAAAAAGAGGGGATCCTGCATGAGACGCTTGTTACGATCCTTGTGCTGCTGCTTCCACAGAAAACCAAAGAAATTGAAGGTGAACACACCCGAGACCTCAGATGTCATCATATATCAAGTCCATGGACTTCGCAATTCGAGCAGTGAAAGCAGCACAGATAGCAAAGCCGCAGCTTCCACCCACTCCTCCCTGCCATCAGAGCGCAGTGCAGGTATGCTGCGGAAATGGAAATGTGTCAACGACCTGTCTCAAATAGGAATGTGAAAACAAAAAACCTCTTCATAAACATCAATAAAATATCAAGGCATCCCATCAATGAGAATCAAGATTGGGGAAAACCTTCCCGCTGCCTGTATGGATGAAAGCAACATGTAACAAGCACAGCACCTTAAAATGCATAACACATTGGGAATCCAGCTGAAAATTGATAATGAAGTGGCCACGAGACTGGGGCATATTTACCCTACAAGTTCTGACCTCAACTCTGCATGCTCCTTCGCATTTTCTGGGACTTTTCTCTTAATAAAGCCTACTGGACAGCCATATATTCTGTGATTTACAACACCACTAAGGTCCATAATACCACTACAACCTGAACAATTTCTCCTGAACATGTTCCCCCTGCTACTGAAGATTACATGTTCTCACAGCCACGAGAACCAACATTGCTGGACATTGGAAAACAAACCTGCAACCACTGATTCACTCACTAGTGACCTCCCTGAAACAGACAGCAATATAAAGAGATGACCCATAAACTCACTGACACTCTATCCAAATTCAAGACAATACCAAGTACCAGAATGCCCATTAAGGGACTCTCCAGTGCCAGGAAAACAAACCGTGTTCCTGGCACTGCAGGTCCCCTCACCCTCCCACCCCCCCTCAAGTTGCTGAAGGGGTTAAAAACCCTCAAGTGACTTACCTGTATCCAGTGCTGATGTCCCTCGGCGCTGGGTCAGGCTCTGCCTACGCTCCCAAATGGGTTCAGGAGCACCAAGATAGATTCTGTTAGTCTACCCTTACTGGACAAAAATAAAAAACACCTTTATTATAGGGTATATATATGTTCCCCAGAAGAATAATAAAGGAAACGTATAAAAGATACTAACACATCTAATAAAGAAAATGAATAAATCAAATTGGGGGAGATAGTAGTGTATATATGAGATAGGAGTGAGCAGTTTAATCCTTATAACCATACAGCTAGAAGTTCCTTTAAATCTCCATATAATCTATGTGAGGCATGAACTGTGCCTACTAGTAATAGTGTGGACACCGGCACTTTGTGTGTTCACTTGGTGGGGGGAGCGAGATGAGATTTATAGGAGTTGATGCATTATCAGTTTGGAGCTATTAGTATCTAACTGTCAGTACTGTTGGGACAGCTGTGCTCAGCCACTCTGTAACTCTGTTAGCAGCTACTTTTGAACGGTGGTGGCAACAAAAGTATCCATGGTTAACATAATTGTAACTATACAGAATCTATCATTTGGGCTCGTGACCACCTCCAGTTCTCATATTTTGCTATAAATTCAAAGGGTTAACCCCTACATTAGATTCTGTGGACACACTATAGATCCCATTTATTGGGAATCCTACCACTTTATACTTCTGCCTACGCTCCTCCCCCGCCGATGTCAGCCAGTGGGGGAGACTTATTGCGCATGTGCGGCCGGCGGCGAGGGAGACCTAATGCGCATGCGTGGCAATGCCGTGCACGCGCATTAGACCTCCCCATAGGAAAGCATTGAAAAATGTTTTCAATGCTTTCCTATGCAGATTTTGGCGACGCTGGAGGTCCTCACATAGCGTGAGGACGTCCAGCGACGTTATAACACTCTGTCTAGTAGACAGCCACAAGAGAAGGACTTAACCCTGCACGGTAAATATTGCAGTTTATGAAAACTGCAATAATTACACTTGCAGGATTAAGGATAGTGGGAGTTGGCACCCAGACCACTCCAATGGGCAGAAGTGGTCTAGGTGCCTGGAGTGTCCCTTTAGGACTCGTTAGTGCTGCCGGGGACAAACCTTTCATTATTCTTCCTCCTCTTCATTTCATATCCCTTACTTCTGCTCTTTCTCACTTAGCCTTTTACACTTCTCACTTCCTACATCCCATTGATACCTACATATCTTCTCTCTACATGACAGTCTTCCTGAATCACACATACAGTACTTACATGACGTCAATTACCTCTGAGACCTATATTACGTTTGATGTGATGTATAATTTACTGACTGTACATTTGAACTTTTATGTTTTATTTTATGTTTGTAATATTGATTGCTATTGTCATGTAATAATTACCAAATTGAAAAAAAATCTCAATAAAATATACACATTTAAAAAAATTAATTAATTGAGTAATTCGTTATTTGTTAACAGTCGCTTTAGTTACACATAAAAAGTGTTTGTGGTGGTGAGGAGATTCTTATCATATTTTGGTGAGTTAAGATTTGTGATAGACTTAAATCCTGTCCTAGATCTGAGATTCCCTTTCCAGATGTTGCCAGCCCTTGGCAATAAGACAGGCGATATAACTTTCAGTCGTAATCCAAAAGCTGGTCAGTGTGTCTATGAGTCAGCCTTTCCCACCAGTCGCAGAGAGAGTAAGGAACTATTGATGCAGCCTCATATTTTACAGATGATGTTAATCAAGGACGTTTTTGTGATTTGCCGAATCAGCCCACATCGGCCTCATAACCCTGCTCTCTCTCTTAGGCCCACAATAAAGTGACAACATAAGTCTTTTGCCTCTTTTTATTTCATGGGAGAACGTTCTTGCATTTGGAGATTTACGTTTTATCAAAACGTTCCAAAGTTCTAGTTTATAGATTATTTTTCCTGGTAATTACATCAGGGGTTTATCTTGGGTCCTCCCACTGTCAATGTCCACAATCTAAAAAACAAAAAGAGAAGGGTAGTGGTGGTAGCACTGCTACTACCGTAGTACGACTGAGAGAGGGTTTACATCCCTTCTAAATATTGTCACATAACCAGAAACAATAGAGAAAAGGGATGAATATTTGTTGCCTTAAGAATACGGCACCTGGCAAAGGATATTTAACAATTTACCGTATATACTCGAGTATAAGCCGACCCGAATATAAGCCGAGGCCCCTAATTTTACCCCAAAAAACTGGGAAAACTTATTGACTCGAGTATAAGACTAGGGTGGGAAATGCAGCAGCTACTGGTAAATTTCTAAATAAAATTAGATCCTAAAAAAATTATATTAACTGAATATGTATTTACAGTGTGTGTATATAATTAATGCAGTGTGTGTGTGAGAGTGCTGTGTGTGTGTATGCAGTGTGTGTGTATGCAGTGTGTGTATGAGTGCAGTGTGTATGAGTGCAGTGTGTATATAATGAATGGAGTGCAGTGTGTGTGTGTATGAGTGCAGTGTGTGTATAATGAATGCAGTGCAGTGTGTATGTATGAGTGCAGTGTGTGTGCATGAGTGCAGTGTGTGTGTATGAGTGCAGTGTGTGTGTGTATGAGTGCAGTGTGTGTGTGTGTGTGTGTGTGTGTGTATAATGAATGCAGTGCAGTGTGTGTATATGAGTGCAGTGTGTATATGAGTGCAGTGTGTATATAATGAATGCAGTGCAGTGTGTGTATGAGTGCAGTGTGTGTGTATGAGTGCAGTGTGTATGCAGTGTGTGTATAATGAATGCAGTGCAGTGTGTGTATATGAGTGCAGTGTGTGTGAGTGCAGTGTGTATGAATGCAGTGTGTTTATAATGAATGCAGTGCAGTGTGTGTATGTATGTGCAGTGTGTGTATGTGCAGTGTGTGTATGTGCAGTGTGTGTATGTGCAGTGTGTGTGTATGAGTGCAGAGCATTGGTGGGGGGTGGGCATTTTATTAATTATTATTTAATTATTATTTTAATATTTTTTTTAAATGTTATTTTTTTTTAGGTAACTATTTTTTTTTTATTTTATTATTATTTGTATTATTATTTTTATGTTATTATTTTAATTATTTTTTGTTTTATTATTAATATTTGTATTTTTTCGTCCCCCCTCCCTGCTTGTTAGCTGGCCAGGGAGGGGGGCTCTCACTCCCTGGTGGTCCAGTGGATGGGCTGTAGGAGGGGGCTGTCAGGAAGCTGTTACTTACCTTCACAGCAGCTCCTGTCAGCTCCCTTCTCTCTTCTCCGGTGCGTGCAGCTCCCAGGTCAGCTCCCTCTGCAACTCTCGCGGCCGCGCGGAGCGTTGCCACGGTAACCCGTGGCAACGCTCTGACCCCGCGGCTCTCGCGAGAGTTGCAGAGGGAGCTGACCTGGGAGCTGCACGCACCGGAGAAGAGAGAAGGGAGCTGACAGGAGCTGCTGTGAAGGTAAGTAACAGCTTCCTGACAGCCCCCGGTCCATGTCTGTATTATGGCAATGAAAATTGCCATAATACAGACAACTGACTCGAGTATAAGACGAGTTAGTGTTTTTCAGCACAAAAAATGTGCTGAAAAACTCGTCTTATACTCGAGTATATACGGTATATAACAAGGACCACAACAAGGCAACTTGCACCATCACGCTCTGACTTTAACCCCTTGAAGACCAATGACGGTTCAGGACCGTCATTGGTAACATACCGTTGAACCATCATAATGGAAAACAGATGGTGGGAGCGATCGGAGATCGCTTCCGCCGAAATCCCTTTGTTACTATCTGCACGGCATCCCAGGCAGATAGTAACAGCCAATTGCGGCGTGTGAGCGATCCGCGATCGCTCACAATTGGCTGATGTCAAAGTGGGTGTTACAAACACTCACTTTGGCACTGATCTCTGCCTCTCTCTCCTCTGTAGCGTTTTGTGAGGAGAGAGAGACAGAGATCAGAGCGGATAGTTTGTTGCCAGTGTGAAAGAGTTGCTAGAAGTGTCAAAACCTGTTAAAAAATAAAAAATAAATACATTTTTAACTCCTTCCCTGCCAAGTCCTGTTACAGCAGTGCATTTGTACTGTCTGTAATTTATTTATTTATTTGCCCTTAAGGTTTTTTTTGTTTTTGTCAAAAAACTGTTTTAGTGTGTTTTAGACTTTTTTTTTATAAGCGTCAAATTTTAGTCAGTTTCCTTCCCCCAAATCTCCATTAGATTCTTTTTGCAGGAGTTAGTTTTAAAAAAAAAAAAAAAACTTACCAAAAAAAAAACTTTGTGTGTTAGCAATTTGTTAGTATATGTACAGCTTGGAGGAGGCATGTGCCTTCTTGGCGTCTGATTTTGACCCAGGTCAGTTCTCTGACACGTCTAGTGACACATCATCTGTCTGTGAGCCGGCTGCAAAAAGAAGCTGTGCTTCGTCTGCTATGTTGAATGTGGAGGACGACTGAGTACCTCCACAGTTAGTTGAGCCCAACATCCCCCCTTTTAGTGCCAAAACAGGCATTAATGTCAATGTACAGGACTTCTCCGCTATGCAATATATGGAGTTATTTTTAGGGGATACCATCTGGGAGGAGATTGCTTCCCAGACTAATGTATATGTTACGCAATTTTGTGATGCAAATCCAGGTAGCTATGTAGTCAGGGAGCATGCTTGGCATCCCACAGATGTCACCTGAACTCAAAAAATTCTGGACTCTTACCATGCTCATGGGGATAATAAAGAAGCCATTAATCCGCTCTTACTGGAGCACCAACCCAATCTGTTCTAGTCCTATACACTCCCAAACAATGCCTAGAGCAAGATATGAGTTGGTGCTGAGATACTTGCATTTCAATGACAATACCCTCTGTCACCCCAGAGATCATCCGCAATATGACAGGCTTCATAAAAATACACCCACTAATAGACCATCTGCAGCAAAGATTTTCTGAAGTTTATACTCCCCAGCAAAATGTGTCTGTTGATGAATCCCTTATGAAATATAAAAGGAGATTGGGGTTCAAACAGTACATTCCCTCAAAGCGCGCTAGGTATGGCGTAGAATTTTACAAATTGAGAGAGAACGAAAGTGGCTATACGTTTGCCTTTCGCTTATGTGAGGGGAAAGATGGTCAACTGGACCCTCCTGGCTGTCCTTGACTCTCTGGGGACAAGTGGGAAAATAGTTTGGGACCTACTGATCTACTTGTTCAATAAGGGTTACCACCTTTATGTGGACAATTTCTATAGCAGTGTCCGTTTGTTTAAATCGCTTTATGGTTTGCAGACACTGGCCTGCGGCACTGTGAGAAAAAATTCCAAAGATTTCCCCAGACCTCTCATAGAGGCAAATTTATAAAAAAAAAAGGTCAATGCAAAGCTCTGCTCAAAGCTGAAGTGCTTGCAATTAAATTTAAGGACAGGAAGGATGTTAACATGCTAACCACCATCCATGACGAAAGCATGTCAGACGGCACTGTCCGAGGCAGAGTACATTCCAAACCTGTTTGCGTCAGGGCTTATAACAGGCACACGGGGGGTGTAGATTTGGCTGATCAGCTCATGCAGCCATATCTTATTTAAAGAAAAACTAAAGCCTGGTATAAAAAGGTGGCTGATGCAAGTAGCAATCCACAATTCGTTTATACTTTAAAAAAAAAAATTAATACTGGAAGAACCACCTTTCTCCAATTTCAACATAAAGTGATTTCAACAATCATTTATGGAGATGGTTCCGTTGTAGTTCCAACAACGGTGCCAGAGGAATCAAGAATTGGTGCTACACATTATATTTTTAAATAAAACAAATCCCCAGAAACGTTGCCGGGTCTGTTACAAAAAAGGGGAAAGGACAGACACCCCCTTTCACTGTCCCGATTGCCTTTCAAAACCCGCATTATGTATTGGAACATGTTTTAAGCTCTACCACAGAGAACATACCTTTTTGTAAGACTTGCTCCTGAATTATAATTTTTTTTTGTTTCTTTTGAAATGTGTGTATAAAAAAACAGAATTAAAAAATTACCACCACACACTTTCTCTGAATTTTTTGGCAAAATGGTTGGGGAAAAGAAGTCAAAACCTTGGATGTGTACTTTATACAAATATATACTTTCAAATCATAAATTCAACTTGGGGGATGGAAAAATGCACCACACTCAACATGTGCCTAGCAAAGCAAGTAAACTATATTCAGCCAAAATGGTCAAGTCCAAAATTTGTTACTGTAAAGTGGTGGCAAACCAATGCATGGTGTACTCAGGGGACTTTGCAGAAAAAAAAACTGGAGTGTTTTCTGGCAGTAACATATAACCTGCTGGCTAAAATCAAAAAGCAGAATTCACAAATTATCACCATGCAGGTCCCCTGAAATGATATTAGCAAAATGGTTGGGGAAAGGATGTTAAAACACCCCATATAAAATACCCTGGAATGTCTACTTGATAAAAATATATACTTTCATGATGGTAACAATAACTGGGGGATGCAAAAATACACCAAACTGAAGATAGGCCAAGCATACCTATATATCAAGTTGAAAAACTGACATGCACAAGTCTCTATCGTGGCCTTTTAGCCCACAAACAACCCAGCAAACCTATGCATTGGTGGTATCACTGTACACAGGAGATGTTGCTGAACACATATTGGGGTGTTGTTTGGCAGTGACACATAACAGGATCTGTTAATTTATGCCTAAAGTACAATGTGTGTGAAAAAGACACAAAAATATTACTACCCAAAGGTTTGACAAAGGCTATTGGTTAATTCCATGCATGAAAAGTGTTAAAATACCACCATTTGAAATACCTTGGGTTGTCTACTTTTCAAAAATATATGGTTTGATGGGGGTAAAATACGTTGGCTGGCTTCAAAAATGTCCCAAATAGTACATAGGCGCAGGTTGACTACATGGTTGAACCTGCCAAATGTGGCCTTTTATCCCCCTAACAACCCGATAAGCCTATGCATGGGTGGTATCACTGTACTCGGGACATGTTGCTGAACACACGTTAGTGTGTTTTTTGGAAGCAACACATAACAGGATCTGTGAATTTGTACCTGAATTGCAATGTATGTGCAAAAAAAAAAAAAAAAAACTACCTATGCAAACTTTGCCAAAGATTGGTGGTAAAATGGCTGCATAGAAAGTGTCAAAATATCCTTAGATGATTAGATGAATACCCTGTGTTGTCTACTTTGAAAAAAAATATGTACATGTGGGGTGTTTTCCAGAGATTTATGATAGATAATAGTGTTACAATGTCACTATTGATAATTTAAAAAAATGCATATTTTGAAACCGCAATATCCTACTTGTACTTATAGCCCTATAACTTGCAAAAAAAAAAAAGCAAAAAAAGCACATAAACACTGGGTATTTTTAAACTCAGGACAACATTTGGAATCTATTTAGCAGTTTTTTTCATTAGCTTTTGTAGATGTGTAAAAGATTTTTCAAGTAAAAGTAAAAAAAACATGTATTTTTTTTAATTTTTCATCATATTTTTTATTAAAATTAAATTACATGAGATTATATAAATAATGGTATGTAAAGAAAGCCCTTTTTGTCCTGAAAGAAACAATATATAATTTGTATGGGAACAGTAAATGAGAGAGCAGAAAATTACAGCTAAACACAAACACCACAAAAGTGTAAAAAGAGGCCTGGTTAAATTGCCACAATACTTACACTATTGGTCATTTTAGAATGTCTAAATCCCTGATTTATTTCGGATGCCGAATTCGTGGCTTTCCTGTGTTCATTCGCGGCGACCGAATAGGTGTTTAGAGTCAGCGGAATTGAATATTATGGCTAATTAGTGCTTGGTCTGCATCCCTCTGGTGTACCTTGGGTGCCAGCATCATCAGGTGGCTTCCCTAAAATCATTATCAATAGCTGTTTTGTTCCTCTGTGTTTCATTATGGAATGTGTATACATCCTCATGGATATGTTTCAATGTGAGGTTTTTGGCAATTTTCATCAGCTACAAGCCAAATGGGGAATCCCTGAAAGAGATTTTTTTTTTGTCTCTTAAAATCAGATTTTCATGAGTTATTCAGAATTAATTATTAAAGGACCACTATAGGCACCCAGACCACTTCATCTTAATGAAGTGGTCTGGGTGCCAGGTCCAGCTAGGATTAACCCTTTTTTTTTTTTTTTTTTTTTTATAAACATAGCAGTTTCAGAGAAACTGCTATGTTTATATTTGGGTTAATCCAGCCTCTAGTGGCTGTCTCATTAGAGACAATTCTTAATTTAAATAATAGTGTAATTATATATTGTTCATTTAGTATTATCTTTCCTGATTGCCTATACAATATTTCCACCTATCTTAACGTGAGACATATACAGACAAAATTACGTTCTCCAACATCTATAGTGTACTATTATTTTTCTTACTTTAACGGACTTTTTCTTTTTGTCTATTCATTAACTTTTCATTTTCTATAATTTCAAATTGACACATTTTTTCACAGCAACACAAAAAAAACAAAAATCCTATCTTGCATATGCTTTCCCCCTTGGTGTATTTCATTTTTTTAAACTACGTTTAAACTTTGTCTATCATATGCATCCTTCTAATATAATGAAACCCCTTTGTTTTAGTTTATGGCCACCTTGTGCAGGGAAACTTTGAGAAATAAATAAAAATAAATAAATACAAATCTTGATCCTTTTCTTTCTTTTTGAAGTGTCCTTTTATAATAAGGTCTGTGGAGCTGTAATTATTTTACTGCATTTGAGAAACAAAAACAAAAACCCTTTATCTCTTTTTCCCCCCTCTCCATTCTATATATTGTGATTATTTTAAGTTATTTTCCTGAAGCCATTGCTTAAGAGTCTGTGGTTTATGAAAAATAAATTTGTTGTCTTCATATGTTAAGTTCAATCGTATCGAAGGCCCCATGCATATTTCATTTCATGTTTTCTCAGTATGGCCGTAAAGGGTGCAAATGCTTTCCTATTCAATCTTGTTTGAGACGATAAGAGAAAGGTGAATATTTTAGGCAGGCTTCCCCAAACTCCGGCCCTCCAGATGTTGCATAACTACAACTTCCATGATTCTATGAATGAAATACCGGTAGATAAGCTGAGAATCATGGGAGTTGTAGTTCAGCAACATCTGGAGGGCCGGAGTTTGGGGAAGCCTGTATTTAGGTCTTTCACAGCATTGGCACGTACCACTTGTATTTTAAAGCGGAATGAGTGCAGGCACATGATCACGTCTCTTGTTACATGTTCTGGCACAGAATTAGATTTTAGTACTCTGTGACTTCGTTCAATGTAATTGGTTTCTTTATTTTTGAATAATTCCAGGAATGGAAAAAAAATCTTCACAATAGACTTCAAACTGAGATGCTGTAATGTTTTCGGGAATGCCTCTTATTCTGAGGTTATTTCTTCGTGACCTATCCTCAAGGTCTCTAATTTTATTTAGAAGATTTTCCGTTTTTTTCGTCAAGTTTTTCGACCTTTCGGTGTTGGTCTGCGTTTGGAAGGAGATGTTGTCTGTCTTCTCTTCCATTGCTTTTAGCCTTTCGCCAATCTTGGGAAGGTCACATTTAATATCAGTAGTGGAGGTGGTAATTTCTGCTTTCATTTTTACAAGTTGTGCCTCAAAACAATTAGCTAGATGTTCTGCAGTGATGATAATCGGTTCTGGGGACCCTAGTTCTAGATCAGGTTCTTTATTTTTCAACAAGCTTGAGTCATCATGCATTCTGGGCTGGTTCCCCTTTTTAGATTGAGGAGAAAAAAAATTGGACGCTCTTCTTTCTTGTGGTACATACTTTTTTTTGGGCTTTTTTTGTGGTGTAAACTTTCATGTATTTTTTTATTTATTTATTTATTGCCATTTTCTTTTTCCCCTCTATCATCTTCCTCTCTCTTCTTCTGCCCTTTCCTTTCTTCCTTTGCTTTATACCTTTTTTTGTAACTTTGCTTTGTAACTGAAGCTTAATTGTAGCTTATTACTATATGTTATTCAGAAGTTTAACATTTAGTAGACCGGCTTAAATTCATGGTATTGCCAAAAAAAAAAAAAATACAAATATATCAACAGAACTTAAAGAGCTTAAATACAGGGCAGTCGTCCCTTATTTGGTACTAAACACAAAGGGCAATTAATGTTTAAAGTTTGCCTTTCCCGGCTATTTCAGTCTCCCTGCTGCCTCCTTTTTGTTTTTTTATTGCTTTTACTTTTCTCTCTTCACTCTTTTTTTTCTCGTATGCACGAGCACTTGGCTGTGCGATCTCTTAGTTATATTAATTTGCCGTCTCACTGATTTATTTTTCTCCCCACACTAGTCCGTCCACGGTTTTATCCACCACAGTTTTGTATGTCCCGGGGCCGTTGTCCATTATACTTGAGTCCGGACTTCACCACCGACTGGGTTTTTAGTCACTATGGTTATGTATATACATTTGTGTAAGGGGCAAATAGCCGTATATGGAGTAAGGATCCAGCATAAGCGTAGGATAGTATAAAGGGAGCAAGTTGGTTGTGGTGTGCCGAGACCAACGATACGGTAGGCCTGTAAATAAAGAGGGCCCACCAAGGAGTAAGAAAGTAAAGTAAATTGAAAGAAAAGAGAAAGTGTTGAAATGAGGAGTGGGTGGGAGGGTCATTCTGATGCTGACCTCAAGCAATATGAGTCAGGTAAGGGGTGTCCCTTATATAGGGGAGTGAATTAATTTAAGCCCCTCCCACAAATACAGGCCAAACTGCCTTAATACTTGTGTAAGGGGCAAATAGCCGTATATGGAGTAAGGATCCAGCATATGCGTAGGATAGTATAAAGGGAGCAAATCGGTTGTGGTGTGCAGAGACCAACGATACGGTAGGCCTGTAAATAAAGAGGGCAAAAATGAATAATCAAAGATTTAATACAGTCAACAAATAAATACAAATTAACCAGACATTTCCTTAAATGCATTACAGTATTTAATTCCTGGAAGGATTTTGAAGGTAGGAAGCTAGGACCGAAAGTGGACACCTTTTGTTGTGGGTAGGATAGTATGTTATCTCTACTGTTGGTGCGTGTTGACTCATTTCGGAATGTGGTAGAGCCAATAGGTAATGATATATGTGTTTATGTACGTGGGATCGTGGCATTGCTGTCTCCATCACCACATGGTAGTGAGACTTACGGGTGGGTCCGTAGGGGCGCTACGGGAGTGAGGGAAGTGGTGGTAACGTTTATCGGACCGCTGTAACGGGGGAGGCATACGGATCTCGGGCCGATGTTAGCCGTTTTCCGTGGCCGCTGGTAGTGAGACTTACGAAAGTCGTTCTCCGAGCGGGGACACTACAAGGTTGAGGGAGGTGGCTTTGGTCACATGAGTAAAGGAAAGGGATTACTGTTGAATTTATTTGAACTGTGATGCATGCACTGTATTTCAATTGAAATGTTGTCTTAATTGGGAGTCATTCAAACTCCTGTGTCTGTCTCTACTTTCACTTTTTACTTTTACTCTACTTCCTGTGTTATTTACACGTTCCCCTCCTATTTCTCTTGTGAGAGAAGTGATTGGTCACACACTTCTCACCTCGCTCCAATCCGTGGCTACCTCGGGTAGGCGGAATAAGTGACTAGTCTACGTTTTGGGAAGACGCACGTGGGGACCCACCCTCAAGTGGCAGTCGAGCATTGTAGACACTCTGTTTCATTTTCCTTCCTCTATATCTGGGAGGCCTTTTATAGGGGGAATGGGACAGGGATTAGATAAGCCCAGTAAGGGCTGGTTAGCGTGTGATCTAGTTGAAGACAGAGAGGGTGAAGAGATGGTTAAGGGAGTTGAAAAGATTGCTAAAGTGTGTAGAATTGCTGTGCCTTCATGTGGTAGATTACAGCCAGAGAGCTGGCGCAGATTACTAACAGAGAAGAAAGGCAAGCTTACAGATAATGGTTTGCTTCGTACAGCAGAAGCCTGGTACAGAGTAGCAAGAGCTATTCAGCAGGAAGGTTGGGTTGAGGAAGAAATAGATCACAAAGGTTTAAAACTGTATGTAGCCAGCGCCCCAAAATGACGCCCAGGGGATGTCCATTCCCAAGGTTCAGTCAGCAATGAGTGACATTCAGCTGACCATGCTCCCCACCCCTAACCCTCCCATCACCCATTCCGTCATCGCCCCTGTTTGCCTGGTCCTGAATTCTGATGGATCTTTATTTTCCCCCCCATCATCCCTATCATTCCCATCACCCTCATCCATCCCTGCACTAACTTCCCTGTCTAATCCAACCAGGGCCGGTGCAAGGATTTTTGGCTACACAGGCGAAGATGAATTTTGCCGCCCCCCCCCCTTTAGCGATGTCTCATATCCAGCCTTTTGAAATCCCCATGTAGTGTATTGTACCCCCCTTTAGTGTGTCTTACACCCCCTTGTATGTCTCTTACAACCCCCATGTGTATCTCCTTTCCCCCCAGCCCCTTTGTGTGTCTTTCTTTTCCACAGCCCTTTTCTGAGGTACACAGACATACAGTCATACAGACACACACAGAGACATGCAGACACTGGCATATAGATAAATAAAGACACATTTATACAAACACAGACATACAGAGACATGAAGATGCAGGCATACAGAACAAGGCATACAGATACATACAGGCATGCAGAGACATACTTACACAGGCATGCAGGGACATATATACACAGACAGTCACACAAAGATACAAGGCATACAGAGACATATGGATACGGTCATACAGACACAGGCATACAGTGACATTCAGAAACACACGGACACAGTCATTGAGACATACATACACTTTCATACACAGACAGACATAGTCATACAGAGACATGCAGACAGGTATACAGAGCAGGGGCAGATCCAGATCCAGATCCGGGGGGGGGGGGGGGTGTGGGTGGGTGGTAGTGAGTTTTAGTGGGGTAATAGGGGCTCTAATTGAGGAGTTAGGGGCTGTAGTAGGGGGACAGGGGCTGTAGTTGAGAGTTAGGGGCTGTCATTGGGGGCTTAGGAAATGTAGTGGGGAATTGGGGCTGTAGTAGGGGGTTAGGGACTGAAGTAGTAGGTTGATGGCTGCAAGTGGGAACAGGGGCTGTAGTGTGGGGGATATGGGCAGCAATTGGGGAGAGGGGCTGTAGTGGGGGTAAGGACTGTAGTAAGGGAATAGGGGCTGTACTGGAGTTATGGGGTGGAAGGGATGTGAAGTAAGGGAGTTAGAGGCTGTAGAAGGGAGTATAGGGGCTGTGGTGGGAGCAAAGGGGAAATGCGGTTGGAAACGGGGCAGTATGGTGAGAAACAGGGTCAGTAGAGGGGGACACAGGGGCAGTATGGTGTGGGCACAGGCTGTAACGAGGGACACTGTGGCAATAAAGTGGTGTCACAGGGACAGTATGGTAGGGGGTAAATGGGAAGTAGAGGGGGGACAGGGGCTGTTGAGGCAGGTAGAGGAAGTAGAGGGGGGAGACAGGGGCAGTAGACGCGTGTGAAAGGGGGGCAGAGGCAGTAGAGGGAAATAGAGGAGGCACACGGGATAAAGAGGGGGGCACAAAAGCAATAGAGGGGGGCATGGGCAGTATAGTGGGGACAGGGGCTGTAGAGGGGGGCATGGGCTGTATAGGGGGCACATGGGCAGTATGGTGGGGCAGAGGGGCTGTAGACAGGGCAGGGGCTGTAGAGGGAAATAGAGGAGCTGTAGAGGGGCAGTATGGTGGGGCAGGGGTTATGGAGGGAAATAGAGGTGCTGTAGAGTGGCACAGGGGGCAGTAGAGGAGGACAGGATCAGTATGGTGGGGGCAGGGGCTATAGAGGTGCTGTAGAGGGGCACATGGGGCAGTATGGTGGGGCAGGGGCTATAGATGGACGTAGAGGGGACATGGGCAGTATGGTGGGGCAGGGTCTATAGAGGGAAATAGAAGTGCTGGAGAGGGGCACATGGGGCAGTAGAGTGGGGACAGAGGCTATAGAGGGGCTGTTAAGGGGCAGGGGTAGTATGGTGGGGCAGGGGCTATAGAGGGGCTGTTAAGGGGCAGGGGTAGTATGGTGGGGCAGAGGCTGTAGAGGGGCTGTAGAGGGGGCAGGGGTAGTATGGTGGGGCAGGGGCTATAGAGGGGGCAGGGGCAGTATAGTGGGGCAGGGGCATAGAGGGGCTGTAGAGGGGGCGGGGGCAGGGGCAGTATGGTGGGGACAGGGGGTATAGAGGTGGCAGGGGTAGTATGGTGGGGGCAGGGGCTATAGAGGTGGCAGTGGAGTATGGTGGGGGCAGGGGGAGTATGGTGGGGGCAGGGGGAGTATGGTGAGGGCAGGGGCCGTATGGTGGGGGCAGGGGCCGTATGGTGGGGGCAGGGGCCGTATGGGGGGGGGCAGGGGCCGTATGGTGGGGGCAGGGGGAGTATAGTGGGGGCAGGGGGAGAATGGTGGGGGCAGGGGGAGAATGGTGGGGGCAGGGGGAGAATGGTGGGGGCAGGGGGAGAATGGTGGGGGCAGGGGGAGAATGGTGGGGGCAGGGGGAGTATGGTGGGGGCAGGGGGAGTATGGTGGGGGCAGGGGGAGTATGGTGGGGGCAGGGGCCGTATAGTGGGGGCAGGGGCCGTATAGTGGGGGCAGGGGCCGTATAGTGGGGGCAGGGGCCGTATAGTGGGGGCAGGGGGAGTATGGTGGGGCAGGGGCTATAGAGGTGGCAGGGGAGTATGGTGGGGGCAGGGGCCGTATAGTGGGGGCAGGGGGAGTATAGTGGGGGCAGGGGGAGTATAGTGGGGGCAGGGGGAGTATAGTGGGGGCAGGGGGAGTATAGTGGGGGCAGGGGGAGTATAGTGGGGGCAGGGGGAGAATGGTGGGGGCAGGGGTAGTATAGTGGGGCAGGGGGAGAATGGTGGGGGCAGGGGGAGAATGGTGGGGGCAGGGGTAGTATAGTGGGGCAGGGGGAGAATGGTGGGGGCAGGGGGAGTATGGTGGGGGCAGGGGGAGTATGGTGGGGGCAGGGGGAGTATGGTGGGGGCAGGGGGAGAATGGTGGGGGCAGGGGGAGAATGGTGGGGGCAGGGGGAGAATGGTGGGGGCAGGGGGAGAATGGTGGGGGCAGGGGGAGAATGGTAGGGGCAGGGGGAGAATGGTAGGGGCAGGGGGAGAATGGTGGGGGCAGGGGGAGAATGGTGGGGGCAGGGGGAGAATGGTGGGGGCAGGGGGAGTATGGTGGGGGCAGGGGGAGAATGGTGGGGGCAGGGGGAGAATGGTGGGGGCAGGGGGAGAATGGTAGGGGCAGGGGGAGAATGGTAGGGGCAGGGGGAGAATGGTAGGGGCAGGGGGAGAATGGTGGGGGCAGGGGGAGAATGGTGGGGGCAGGGGGAGAATGGTGGGGGCAGGGGGAGTATGGTGGGGGCAGGGGGAGTATGGTGGGGGCACGGGGAGTATGGTGGGGGCAGGGGGAGTATGGTGGGGGCAGGGGCTATAGAGGTGGCAGGGGAAGTATGGTGGGGGCACGGGGAGTATGGTGGGGGCACGGGGAGTATGGTGGGGGCACGGGGAGTATGGTGGGGGCAGGGGCCGTATAGTGGGGGCAGGGGCCGTATAGTGGGGGCAGGGGCCGTATAGTGGGGGCAGGGGCCGTATAGTGGGGGCAGGGGGAGTATAGTGGGGGCAGGGGGAGAATGGTGGGGGCAGGGGTAGTATAGTGGGGCAGGGGGAGAATGGTGGGGGCAGGGGGAGTATGGTGGGAGCAGGGGGAGTATGGTGGGGGCAGGGGGGAGTATGGTGGGGGCAGTGGGGAGTATGGTGGGGGCAGGGGCAGTATGGTGGGGGCAGGGGCAGTATGGTGGGGGCAGGGGGAGTATGGTGGGGGCAGGGGGGAGTATGGTGGGGGCAGGGGGGAGTATGGTGGGGGCAGGGGGGAGTATGGTGGGGGCAGGGGGGAGTATGGTGGGGGCAGGGGCAGTATGGTGGGGGCAGGGGGAGTATGGTGGGGGCAGGGGGAGTATGGTGGGGGCAGGGGCTGTAGAAAGGGGCTGAAAAAAAAACGTTTTGATTTAAAAAAAAAAAAAAAAAATGCTTCTTCCCCACCCCCTTCCCCTCCCAGAAGCTTACCTTGGGCCAGAGAGGGAGAACCTTACCCCTGGTGGTCGGCTGGGAGGCTGGAGCTGCAGTCAGGACCGCTGGGGAGTCTGGGAGCAGTAGAAGTCTCGTCCCCTTCTGACATCATCAGAGGAGGACGGCTGACTTCACTGCCAGGCTCCTGCTGTGTGCTGGCTGCAGGGAGAGAGGTGAGATTACAAATCCGAGTCTCCAGCCAGAGGCAGGAGATTCGGATTTTTGCGCCCCCCTTCTCTGGCGCCCTAAGGCGGCCGCCTGTGCCGCCTTATGGACGCGCCGGCCCTGAATCCAACTACTTCATCCGTCATTCCTTCTCTACGCTCTCTCTCCGTCAATAATCCTACCTTCCCACTTGCATCCACCCAGTTGTCACGTTTAAACATTTGTTATGAAGGAACACAACTGCAGATTTCTTATAGTTTGAATATTTATTATCAAAAGTAAAAGGTATTGACTTTAAGTCCAATTACAGGTACTGTAGCTTTAATTAATAAACGGTAACTGAAGTCCACAATTACAGGCACTGTAGCTTTAAGTAGTAAACGATAACTGAAGTCCACAATTACAGACACTGTAGCTTTAAGTAGTAAACGGTAGTAATTAGCAGACACTGAATCAGAAAGAGTCTTTTTAGTAGTATTAATGAATGAGGTGATAAGAAGTTACAATAGCTGTTCCATAGACTTTAACTGAAGCGATATAGATGCAGCTAACTGAGACAAGTATGAGTTGAAGTTAGCTGTAACGGTTTTGTTTTATCGAAGGACTTGACAGGAAATAACAGCTTTGAAATGCAACGCTTATCACAGAGGTTTTACTTAGCTTCCGGCACATAGAACACTGGTTCCCGAGATCTCCTCAGAGGCGGTTATCCTGGAAGGAGAGAGTTCAGCTTTAGTCGTGGAAGAGGAGAGGTGAAGGGAACTTGAAGTCTTCTAGTCCGGTCCGGTAACAGAGGGCTTTCACAACGATGTTGTAGCCGGTTCGTGAGTACGGAACGTAGTTCAATAATCCAGCGTCGCTCAGCTGGTGCGGTCGGATTAAATAAGGAGACCGTGTCATAAAGGGGTGTGGCTAAGCTCCGTGGAACCAGGAAGTAAGAGGATACCATAGTTAAGGCATGACAGTACCCCCTCCTTAATGAGCAACCTCTGGGTGCTATTGACTTGGTTTAGAAGGGTAACGCTTGTGAAATTGGGAAATCAATTTGTCAGCATGAACGACAGAGGAGTTTTCCCATGTATCTTCATCAATTCCATATCCTTTCCATCTGATGAGGTATTGTAAAGAGCCATGATGGATCCTTGAATCCAGTATACTTTGAATTTCATATTCTTCTTCGCCCTGGACCAATATGGGATCAGGAGAAGTAGTGACATTTCTTTGAAAAGGGTCAGGATAATGAGGCTTCAGTAAGGACACATGAAAAACAGGATGTAGCTTCAAGGTAGGTGGAAGTTTCAATTTAACAACATTACGGTTGATGACCGATAGTATTGGAAAAGGACCAAGAAAAAAGGAACTTAACTTCTTTGATGGACGGTTTGTAGAGATGTTCTTTGAGGGAAGCCAGACAAGATCACCGATTTCATAAGAGGGTGAAGGTTGTCTTTTTGTATCAAAAAACTTCTTTTGATTGGAGGAGGCCGATTCTAGATTTTCATGTAATTTCTTGAATAAAGAGGACATATGAGAGTTTTGATTCAAATCGGAGAGATTAGATGAAGAAACTGTCTGAGCAGGAAATGAGGAAGGATGAAATCCATAATTGGATAGAGATGGAGTCATTTTGCTGCTGGTATGATGATGAGAAGGAGGTAATTCCACCATGAAGTCCATAGAAATGGATTGCCAAGGTCGTTCAGGAATCGGTAAATTTAATAATTGACCGAATGGTTGTTGATGGACATGTTTGGATCTTTGGCATTCAGAACAAGATTTGACATAAGATTCAATAGTTTGGTCTTGACGAGGCCACCAATAGTATCTTTTAGACAATTCAAGGGTCTTTTTTATACCTGGATGACCTGCCAGAGGAGAATCATGAATAAATTCGAGTACTTTAATTCTGAAAGAGGGAGGTACGTAAATCCGGTCTTTAAAATAGTAGAGACCGTTTTTCTTGGATAATTTAATTGATTCAGGAAGTTCAAGAGCATCTTCACTGAGATCTTTAATGTCGTCAATAAGAGAAGATAAGATTCCAATGACTGTAGACGGAGGAGGTTCAATTTTAGTGTCTTTATGGATCCTGGAAAGGGCATCAGCCTTTTTGTTTCTAGACCCAGGTCTAAAGACTATTTGGAAGTTGAACCGGGAGAAAAAGAGATTCCATCTTACTTGTCGAGCAGACAGTGTTTTATTGGAGTGAAGATATTCGAGATTTTTATGGTCAGTATATATGATTAAAGAGTTCTGAGCACCTTCAAGAAGGTGTCTCCAGGTTTCTAAAGCCACTTTGATACTTAATAATTCTTTTTCCCCTGTAGGATAATTCTTTTCGGCAGGAGATAATGATCGTGAGAAGAAGGCGACAGGATGAAGAGGTTCTTGAGGAGTTTTGTGTTGAGAAAGGACAGCTCCAATTGCAAATTCCGAAGCATCCGTTTCAAGGACATAAAGATATGAAGGATTTGGAAGTTGAAGAACAGGAGCTGTTGTGAACTTTCTCTTTAATTCATTGAAGGCAGTTTGAGCCTTCGCGTTCCAATTGAAGGGATGTTTTTTACTGTTAAGTTGATTGAGTGGGTGAGCTATCTCAGAGTAGTTTTTAATAAATTTTCTGTAGAAGTTGGCGAACCCTAGAAATCGCTGTAATTCTTTTACTGTAGAGGGAACAGGCCAGTTGATGATACAATCGACTTTTGAATTATCCATAGGGGCACCAGGTATGAGGTCTATAGGACAATCGTAGGAACGATGAGGTGGGAGCGTTTCAGCTTCTTTTTTACTGAATACGTCTGAAACGTCTGAATAACAAGAAGGTATAGTTGGTTCTTTGGAGATCTGAAGAATAGGAATTTGCTGTAAACATGTTTCTTTACAATAATGTGAGTTAAAGGTGAGAGAGAAAGGAGACCATGAAATTTGAGGGTTGTGGTTCCTTAACCAGTTGATCCCTATTACAACGGAATAGAGAGGTGATGGAATAACATCAAATACTAGAAATGCAGTATGAATATGATTGGTGGTTACCTTTAGAGGGATGGTTTCATGAAGAATCGGTCCCGAGGATATAAGGGAGCCGTCAATCACTTTAATAGGAACAGAAATGGTTTTTCGAACCCAAGGAATTTTATTCTTTGTTACAAAGGTTGAATCGATGAATACTCCATTTGCACCAGAATCGATGATAGCTTCAGTCACAATTCTCACCTTGTCCCATTGTAGTATAAGAGATATAGGAGTGAACTGAGTGGTTGGTGTAGAAGGGAGTGCACTGAAGATCGCAGAGGTATAGGCTTGCCTACCGGTCTTTGTCCGTTTTAATAAGGGACAATCAGAAACCAAATGATCTTGAGAGGCACAATACATGCATAGGTTTAATTGACGTCTTCGGTTCTTTTCTTCAGGAGTGAGAGGACTTCTTATTACCCCTATTTCCATAGGTTCACTTGGTAAGGAAGTCTTTTCTGGAGCTTTTGAGGGAGTAAAAGGTTTGCGGTCTTTAGAATGTAAAAGGGCTTTTTCGGCCTTTCTTTCTCTTAATCTTCTGTCAATACTGATTGATAAGTGTATTAGAGCGTTCAAAGTAGTAGGGAGTTCTGTTCTAGATAGTTCGTCTTTTACAGCTTCAGATAAACCAATTCGAAATTGGTTGCGCAATGTGATGTCATTCCATTGCGTTTCTACTGCCCATCTTTTAAACTCAGCAATGTAATCTTCAACGGGTCGATGCCTTTGCTGTAGTGTTCTGATTGTTAAATCAGCTGTTGCTTGTTTGTTAGGATCTTCATAGAGAAGAGACATGGCTTCAAGAAAGTCATCCAGTGAACCTAAGATGGGGTCATCATTGTCCAAAAAGGTATGGGCCCAGAACATAGGTTCACCTCTTAGAAAGGAAATAACTGAGAAAACCTTAGATCTTTCTGTGGGATAAGATCTAGGTTTTAAAGCAATCAATAATTTGCAGGAATAAAAAAACTCCTTATATTTGGAACGATCACCATAGAATTTTTCAGGGTTACATACAGCAGGATCGCTAAGTGAGTGCAGAACAGTATGAGGAGGATGATTCTGTAAGTCTTTGACATAAGTGAGAATTCTTTCGTTAGTAACTTGCAGTTCTTGCACACCTTGGGCTAGTGTATCAACTCTTTGATTCAGCGTAGTTATCGTAGAATCGAAATCTGCTGGATCCATTACAATGGCTGGATTATTCTGTCACGTTTAAACATTTGTTATGAAGGAACACAACTGCAGATTTCTTATAGTTTGAATATTTATTATCAAAAGTAAAAGGTATTGACTTTAAGTCCAATTACAGGTACTGTAGCTTTAATTAATAAACGGTAACTGAAGTCCACAATTACAGGCACTGTAGCTTTAAGTAGTAAACGATAACTGAAGTCCACAATTACAGACACTGTAGCTTTAAGTAGTAAACGGTAGTAATTAGCAGACACTGAATCAGAAAGAGTCTTTTTAGTAGTATTAATGAATGAGGTGATAAGAAGTTACAATAGCTGTTCCATAGACTTTAACTGAAGCGATATAGATGCAGCTAACTGAGACAAGTATGAGTTGAAGTTAGCTGTAACGGTTTTGTTTTATCGAAGGACTTGACAGGAAATAACAGCTTTGAAATGCAACGCTTATCACAGAGGTTTTACTTAGCTTCCGGCACATAGAACACTGGTTCCCGAGATCTCCTCAGAGGCGGTTATCCTGGAAGGAGAGAGTTCAGCTTTAGTCGTGGAAGAGGAGAGGTGAAGGGAACTTGAAGTCTTCTAGTCCGGTCCGGTAACAGAGGGCTTTCACAACGATGTTGTAGCCGGTTCGTGAGTACGGAACGTAGTTCAATAATCCAGCGTCGCTCAGCTGGTGCGGTCGGATTAAATAAGGAGACCGTGTCATAAAGGGGTGTGGCTAAGCTCCGTGGAACCAGGAAGTAAGAGGATACCATAGTTAAGGCATGACACCAGTCTACTAACCCCTCCTCATTTGCTTCTACCCATCCTACTACACCCGCTCCAGTCCCTCCTACTACACCTGCCTCTGCTAATCTCTCTCCGTCCTCCCTTCTGCCCACCCCTCCCGCAGCCCAAGTTCCCGCCTCCCCACCCTCACTCCCCTACCCCGGATATCCCACCTCCCTTCCTGGTACCTGCCCAGCTATCCCGCCCTCCCCAGGTTCCGCCCTAGCCCCTTCCCAGATGGCCTGGCCATACCCCTTCCCCTATCCCTTGGCCCTGTCCTATCCAAACAATCCCTACTTCCTTTCCCTAGCCACACCCCAGGCCCCGTCCATGTCCATCCCAATACAGTCTACCCCGGATGTGCCCACATCCAACATGGCCGCCACTACCTCCCTTGACCCTAACGCAGCTTCCTTTCACGCCTCCAATATGGCGGCCCCCAGTAATCCAGCACCTCTAATGCCGGTACTTCCTGGTGATTTCTCACCCCGAGCCCATAACCCACTGGCCACCCCGGCATCCGGGGTCCCCTCATTTCCCCCGGTCCTGACACCTCAAGCGGCCCCACTTCCCAGAGGGGTCCAGGTCACATACGAAGATGAGTATGAAGAGGCCGGCTCTCATGGTTACCAGGGCTCACCGAACGCCATGGGGCTTCAGCCTCGTTGTTCCCTCGATGATCCCTTCGGACATATGGGCCGGGGAGATCAGGCCCCTCCTAAATATGTTTCTTTTAATCCTACTCAGGCTAGTGCTCTGATGAAATCACTCCCTGACCCAGAGAAGCAACCAATGCCTTTTTACCGAGGGATAGTCCAAATCCAAAAGACCTATTCCGCCGCATGGCGAGATTTACTAAGCATTTGTGCCATCAAAGCCGGAGATGCATACTGGCCCAGCATAGCCCGCCACCTCAGCACAGATTTGCTTGGGAGTGATATTGATTACCCTTCAGGAGTAGCATTCTGCAACCAGCTAAAGGACTGGGCTAAGGATAAACTTGCAGATCAGGCTGCTGGCCTTACTGATATTGTACAAGAAAAAGGAGAATCAGTGGAAAGGTTCCATGCAAGACTGTTTCAAGTGTTCACAGATTTGGGATTTGATCTTACTAATAAGATTCATTCTCAAATGCTGTCTGGGGCTTTTGTCCTAGGCATTAAAGAATCTATACGCAAAGGAATCTTTGGTGCACGCCCTGAATTTAGAGTTGTTCCACTGGATACATTACTCCAAGTTGCTAGGGGACTGGAATCTGCTCAGACTCCAAGAAAGCCTAATTCAGCTCCCCTTATGGTGTCCTGTCCTGGCACTGTTCCCAAGGCTATCAGACCCAAAGATGGATTCTGCTTCAATTGCAAGGCAAAAGGGCACTTCAAAAATGAGTGCCCAGAACCCAAGAAAGTGATCAAGTCTGCTCCTGCCCCCAAGGCCCCAAAAACCGTTCCAATTGTTGAGGAGCCAGATGATTAGGAAATTGGCAAGCCTGTGTCATTAACCCCTGTTATGGCAGTGTCTTGAGGGGATCAAGGGGGGCCACTAGCCACTGTGACTTTACCTATTGAAGGACAACCTACTACATTTCTTGTTGACACAGGTGCAGCCCGAAGTGTTCTACGAGAACAAGACCTGCCAGACCCTTCATTTCTGTCAAAAATTGATGTTTCCTGTGTGGGAGTGGATGGCCTACCAAGACAAAGTCCTTTAACAACTCCATTACGGGTTGGCAACTATCCTAGCTTGCTTGCTCGTTTTGTGGTATCCTCCACATGCCCCATTAACCTGCTAGGCGCTGATGTTCTTTCACACCTGCAGGCATCTATCATTTTCACTCCAGATGGACAGGTAGAACATTCTACCCCTCTATCTGTATCTGACACCTCAGCCTTGTGCTCCCTGCCTCTGATGCTCCATTTAGAAGAACCCCATGGGGATGCAAAGGAACTGAGGTCTAATTTCCCTGATTCACTAAAGACAAAAGTTCCTGCACAACTGTGGTCCTCAGGCCCAGAGGACATAGGTCACCTAAAAGTTCCACCTGTGGTGGTAAAACTCATTCCAGGAGCAAAGTTACCAAGGAAAATACCAATACCCTTTGAAACCAGCACAAGCTGCAGCTATCTCAATTCAAATCAAATCACTCTTGGAGAAGGGTGCTCTTGTTAAATGTGAATCAAAATGCAACACCCCATTGTTTCCTGTGAAGAAAAATACTCCAAAAGGAGAACCAGAGAAGTACAGAATGGTCCAGGATCTCCGTGCAGTGAATGAAGCAACAGTCCTGGACACCCCTATTGTGCCAAACCCACACACTCTGCTCTCTGGGGTCCCACCCTCTGCAAAATACTTCACAGTTATTGATCTGGCCAATGCCTTCTTCAGTGTACCCCTGGATCCAATCTGTCAATACCTGTTTGCCTTCACACATGAAAAGCAACAGTATACATGGACTGTCATGCCCCAAGGGGCACAAAACTCTCCAAGTCAATTTACAAAGGCCATGTGTTCTATTCTTGATCCATGGCAATCTGACCATCCAGAGGTTGTCCTGCTCCAGTACGTGGATGATTTTCTGCTCTGTGGAGATGACATACCCACTACAGAAGAATGCTCAATTAATCTCCTTTGCTATCTAGCAGAACAAGGATGTAAAGCTTCACTTCTCAAACTTTAATTCTGTCAACCTACTGTTATCTTCCTTGGCCATTGTCTATCTCAGGGTACTAGACATCTCACTCGTGACCGAGTTAGAGCAGTACTGGATATTCCACCTCCAAGGACTTCAAAGTCTCTACATGCCTTCTTAGGCCTCATTTCCTACTGCCGAGCATGGATCCCAGAACCCTCTCTACTCATGCAACCACTCTATGATGCACTCAAGTCAGACCCATTCTGCTTGACCATAGAAGCTCATGACAACTTCTGCACTTTAAAACGTGCCATTGCATCTGCTCCTGCCCTTGGCCTACCAGACTATACCAAACCCTTCAAGTTATTTGTCTCTGAAAGACAAGGCCATGCTACAGGAGTCCTTACCCAAGCACATGAATCTAGAGGACGACAAAGGCCTATTGGATTTTTCTCCTGCCAACTGGATCTTGTGGCCAAAGGAACCCCCTCTTGCCATCGGGCCGTTTTTGCAGCCAAAGAACTAATTGAAAGAACTGCAGACCTGGTCCTTGGCCACCCTCTAGTTGTTTTGGCCCCTCATGACATTTCTGCCATCATCAACCAAGTACAACTCAAGCATGTCTCTCCTGCCAGACACCTCCGTCTTCAATGTCATCTCCTCTTACCTGACAACATCACCATACAAAGATGTCAGGTTCTCAATCCGTCCACCCTTCTCCCACTACCTGAGGGGGGTATCTACTATGGATTTATCATGGATGAAACCTACATTTTCCTTCTTGCTGGCACCATCAAGAAAATGTATCCTAATTTATCCTTTCATGACGGTCAGGCACCTCTTTGCGATGGAGCAGGATATGCCTTCTGTACCACGTGGTACAAGCCAAACACCACTCCTGAACCCTGCTATGAAGATGAGCTCTATCATCTGGTCGAGGTAAAACTCACTGCACAAGACTTCTACTGTGACTCTGAAGGCAACAGCATGGTCTTGATTCATCTACCTTCAGAACTCAAACACTTGTATTGTCATTGGGACATTGCCATTCCACATGTCCCTGTCACCAAGTTAAAAACAAGATCATGGAATGATCTTGGGCCCATGGCAAAATTATGGGCCACCATGAATGAATCACAGCTACAGGAAAATGGCGTTGTCAAATACCCAGCAACTGACCACCTAGAAGCATGGCCACGCCACTTCCTGGAAAATGAATTTCAAGATCTGGTCATAGTAAATGACTATGACCCAGAGACACCTCATGACTGTTTTGAACAGATGAAAATGGAGACAATACATCTACCAACTGTGCATGAGGATCCACTAGTAGATCCTGATCTCACTCTGTTTGCGGACGGCTCAAGGTATGCTGATGAAGAAGGAAAATACCACACAGGATATGCCGTAACCACAACAGATGAAATTATCAAGTCATCATCTTTACCACCAACAATGTCTGCACAAGAAGCCGAATTGCAAGCCCTGACTTCAGCATGCAAGATCTCTGAAGGAAAGCGTGCCAACATCTACACAGATTCAAGATACGCACTGGGCGTGGCACATGACTTCGGATTAATTTGGAAAACAAGAGGATTTCTTACCACTGCCGGTACGCCAGTCAAACACAGTTCTGCAATCAAGGAACTAATGGATGCCCTCCTACTCCCAGAAGAAGTGGCCATTTTGAAAGTATAGGCACATGGGAAATTGGATACAGATGAAGCAAAGGGCAACCATTTAGCTGATCAGGCTGCTAAGCAAGCAGCAAGAAAATTGCAGGAAGTGGATGAAGGAGTGTCCGGACACGAAGAAATTCCTATTTTTACATTGCAGACTCTTCCTACTGACCTAAGAATCCTACGGGAACAGCAAGCTGCAACTGCCCCTGAGGAAATACAGAAATGGAAGAAGAAAGGAGCAGTTCTAAAAGATGGAGTATACTACAACAACTTTAGATTCTGCCTCCCTAAGAATTTATATCCAGCAGTAGTCCAATGGGCACATGGACCTGCACATCTGTCAAAAGACTTAATGGCTGCCCTCATACAGAAGTATTATGAAGCACCTGGAATTACAACACTGGTCAACAATTTCTGCAAGACCTGTGTCATTTGCGCAAAATGCAACCCAGGAAAACCAACCAAGGTGCCCTTGAAGCACCTGGCTAAGCCTATGTACCCATTCCAGATAATTCAGATTGACCACATACAAATGCCCAAGAGTGGCCCCCATGAATATGCACTAGTAATAGTGGACATGTTTTCAGGCTGGCCAGAAGCCTACCCAGTAACCAATATCACTGCCAAAACAACAACAAGACGTCTGCTCACAGATATTGTATGTAGATTTGGACTCCCAGAAATTATCGAAAGTGACCAGGGCCCAGCTTTTACAGCAACAGTGACTAAAGAAATTTGGACTGCTCTAGGAGTGACCCTAGCTTTTCACACCCCTTACCACCCACAAAGTAGTGGCAAAGTGGAACGCATGAATGGCACCCTAAAAGCCAGAATGTTAAAAATGTCACAAGAAACAAAGCAGCCCTGGCCAGAAAGCTTGTCAATAGCTCTATTCAGCGTCAGACACACACCTAGAGGGAAGCATTCACTATCCCCATATGAGATTCTATTTGGGACTGCACCCAGACTAGGTTGTTATTACCCCCAACAGCTACAGCTTCAAACTGATGTTTTGGTAGATTATGTAACTGAACTTGCACTTGCTTTGAACAAAATACATGCCCAAGTTTTCTCTTCAATTCCAGATCCCGATTTTGATACGGGCACCCACAACCTGCTTCCCGGAGATTGGGTTCTGGTCAAGAAATTTGTGCGGAAACACACCCTGGAGCCAAGATTTGACGGACCATTCCAAGTTCTCCTAATCACTTCAACCTCCGTCAAGTTGGCTGGCAGGCCACATTGGATCCACGCTTCTCATTGCAAGAAGGCTCCTGCCCCAGAGGAAGCAGATACCGCACAACCATGTACCTCTGGTACATCATCTCCTTAATTAGCCTAATTAAGGCCCAACAAGTAGCCATTACTAAAGATGCCAGTGGGTATACCTTCTGGTACAATTCCTCATGTACCCGTGTGGCTACGTACACTTTTGACTATTGTGACATCGTAGATTGCCCATTCCCTACATCACAAATTCAAACCATCTACAGAGATATCCCTCATGTAAAAGACCCCTATGTTTGTTTAGTTGACAAACAATGGGGGCATAACTGTAACCATTGGGGGGCTGCAGGGTGGAATGCTGGGCCTGCCTGGGCTTACAAACCCAAAAGTGCCTTATCTAAGTTAGATGATCATGGTAGATCCCTCCTCCAAAGAATGACTCTAAGGAAGCCTGGAGGAGGTACACCCATGAAATTAATCCTAAACATAGAGCATCCCAGCCCAACGGATGCAGACCAGTATGTAATGGGAATGTATTGGAAGAAAGGTTCCTATAACAAATTGGGGCACTTCTACCTAAAAGACATGTGCCACTCTCCAGAGTGGCAAGGAGCTACCCATATGGTCTCAAATCCATTAAAACCACACATCCAGTCCTTTAAAGGCATGATGGCCATTGCTAACCCCACTTTTGAAGACACTATGGCCGCTGAAACAGGTTTTAATGATGTTAATTTATGGTTGGAATGGATGAAATATAATGCCAACAAACATAACAGAACCGCATGCTATGTGTGTGGTGGTGCCCGGCCTCACCTCGGCACCGTACCTTTGACTTTGCCATTAGATATAAAAGAATGCGTTTTGAGTCTTTTTGCCTACCACTACAACTTTAATAGGTCCCTCTGCAAAGCATGGACAGTAGAATACCCTCTCCTAACCAAGGATGTCAAACCCCCAGATGGTGTTACGGTTTATAAGGGAAACTACACCTGTTATGCCAATTATGATGGAATTGGTAAGTTCTTGGGTAACTTCTCCAAAGGATATTGTGCCACCTACAGAACTGTCCCTATGTACCTGTTACAATTCCATACTAGGTCATTAGGGGATATTTACTGGTTGTGTGGGGATTTACAGCTAAGATCCAGAATGGACAAGGAATGGTGGGGGGAGTGTACTCTGGCTAAAGCCATCATGCCCATACATACTATCTCTGACACACACCCTGACATACATGAGTCCATACACACACCAGTCAAGGTTAAGCGTGAAGCCCCAGTAAGAGGCAGTTTTGACCCCTACATTTACATTGATGCCATTGGGGTGCCTAGGGGGGTGCCTAATGAATTTAAAGCAAGAGATGAAGTTGCTGCGGGGTTTGAATCACTTTTTACCATAGTTACTGCAAACAAGAATTTAAATTGGATTAATTACATTTATTATAACCAACAACGCTTTGTCAACTACACCAGAGATGCCCTCCAGGGCTTGGCCGAACAGTTTCAGGCCACATCCCAGATGACTTTCCAGAACAGAATGGCCTTAGACATGATTCTAGCTGAGAAGGGGGGCGTATGTAAAATACTGCCCGACACCATGACCTGTTGTACATACATCCCAGAAAACACAGGTCCTAATGGTAAAGTCACCATGGCCATAGAGAAGTTAAATAAGCTCTCTGAAGAGTTAAAAAGGAATTCTGGGGTAAAAGATCCCTGGGAAAGGTGGTTTGGTTGGATGACAGGGTGGCAAAAAAGCTTTAATTCACATTGGTATGGCATTACTAATTTTTCTTTTCATTCTCGCTCTTCTCGTTTGTTGTGTCCTCCCCTGTCTGAGAAAATTCCTACAGAAGACTGCAGACCAAGCGGCACCAACTTTTGCACATCTGACAGTTGATGACCAAGATTTCCAAGATTTCAACTCACCCTGTATTCCGCTGCAAACTATCCCTTTTACTGATAAAGTGCAAGAGTTTTAGGTAGGGAACCAGCTTAGGGACAGCGTCCATCTCTATGGAATTGACTGCCGTGCGGAGATGTGGTGGACAAGCCACTGCGGGATACCAGCGGAGTGAAGAAAGTTCCTGACCGTATTGACGGATGAGCTGCAGCCTATTAGGGACAGAAAGGGACAGAATTGCACTTTGCAATAACACCTAGCTAGCGGTCATGGGGTTTCTGTGCCTTTGGGCTAACACGTCTTCTGGTATTAACAAATAAAGTTTATCTTTTTAGTGTCTAACATTTCATAGGGGGGACTGTTGTAGAATTATTAAAAAACCTTTATTAAATTTCCCCATTAACTCCATCTAACTTCATTATATGACAGATTTTCCTAACAGCATTTAGAATATTAGAATGAGAATGTATTTTCTAGAAGGATATGACTAACACCGGAATTGTCAAGTTCCTGTAACATGAAACAAAGTATACCATAGTTAGATCATGAGAAACTGCACTAATGAAATGTCCATTCACTAAAAAAGCCTTGAACCTGACCTCGAATATAACATCACTAACCACTCAAAATGGCGCCTAAAGCCCCCCTCCCATCGAGTAAAGCCTCGTGCTAAGCAAGATGACGCCTGAACCATCGTGTCCACACCCGTGTCCAAGATGACGCCACCTCCCGGTGGGAGGACACTTAGCCAGCCACTTAGTACTTGAGCCAATTAATAATATTGATGGGTGGATATTGACATAGCCACTTAACACTTAACCCAATTAATGATGTTTATTTGTTGTTATCTTGATATTCAATGATGATGTAATATTGCTCTTATAAGGGTCTGCGAGCCCGCTTTTTAACCAGATGCCATTACATTTTCTCGAAGTTCTTTTAACCTGAACTCCGTGTGTCAGTGTGAATTTACTTCTGCGTATACGCAATTTAATCATCTCAGATTTGGACAGGAACAGATAGACATTCAAACATATTTGTTTGCTTAAAACAATCTATATCAATTATATGCGGGTATGTCTGATTCAGAATGTGTGTCTGTTAGTATGTATCTGTCTGTGTGTGTGTATATGTGTAATAGCCACTAAATATACATTCTCAGTTGCCATTTAGGGATCTTATTCATTGTAGACATGACTCTAAGCTGATCATTTCTTTAACACACTTGCTACAGGCACTTTCTGTCCTTGTTTTGGGGGGCAATTGGATTGATGTTTTATCACCATTTTGCCCCCTCCTAGTTTAAGTACATCATAACAAAACCTCTGAACTGCTCACTGAGAACATGTGTTCCCTTTTGAGAAAGATGCAAACCATCTTTTTTGTACAGATCATTTCCATTACAAATATAGCTACCGTGATAAATGAAGCCAAATCCTTGCTCCCGACACCATTCACCAAGCCACAAGTTAAGGTTCCTAATACGCATCCACCTGTCATTCTGAGTGTTATGCACAGGCCGAACTTCAGATGAATGACAGTGTGGGAGCAACCTGACGTATATCATTGGCAAAAACACAAAAAAAACTTCCATTACATCTGAAACCTCATTGCAAGCCAAGTCATTTGTCCCTAGATAGACTACATGCTTTGCTTGCTTAACAATATTAAAAATACGTCTCCTGGGGGGGGCGTGTCCTGGACGCGGACCGGAGCAGCCGCATGTAATCAGAGCTCCGTGCCGCCACGACTATAAAGGAGATATTAAAGCCCGATAAGAGCAATTTGGATCGGCATCAAAGCACGATGTCGCACCCCAAAGGCAAGAGAACAGGGGACAGGGGAGAAAAGTCCAACTTCTTCGCCTCCAGGTCGGGACAGGCGAAGACTCCGCAGCAGCCTGAGCAGGCCCAAGATGGCGCAGGTGAGGAGTATGATGTAGACACCCAGCAGGGGGAAAACGAAAGCCCACTGACACACAGCTCGATCAGGAAACTCCTAGACGAAATGTCAGACAAAATAGTGGGGAAAATGGACAGTGCCATGAAAGTTCTGAGAACAGAAATACAGGATTTAGGCCAGCGCACCTCTAGGACGGAGGAACAAATCACTGAAATTGCGGAGGCCCACAATTCACTTGCAGACACTGTAGAAGGCCTGGTCGCACGACTAAACGACCAGGACCTTAAAATAGCAGATATGGAAGATAGGGCACGCCGCAACAACCTCCGCATAAGGGGAATATCGGAGACTGTTAAGAATGAGGACCTTAACGCCCATGTCACGGGCCTACTAAAAGCACTTGCTCCGGACCTGCCGCTGGACCTGCTCCTGCTGGATCGGATCCATAGGACCGCTAGACCAAAATTCTTACCACCAGAAACGCCGAGAGATACTCTGCTAAGAATGCATTACTTTCATGCTAAGGAAGTTATCCTGAATGCGAACAGAAAAAGGAAAGAAATGCCTGCAGCCTACAGAGGGATAACCATATACTCAGACATCTCCTCTTACACCTTAAAGAGACGGCGCGACTTCAGAGATATCACCGTTCAGCTCCGAGACAACCACCTCCCTTACCGATGGGGATACCCTACAAAGCTCCTGGTGCTACGTGAGGGGAGGACCACAACCATTGGATCCCCAGAGGAAGGCCGCCGTATTCTAGGAGACTGGAACATCGCACCTGCACCGACGACTGAGCAGGAGAACAGTAACATCAGAGCTTCACCGGACTGGAAAAAGGCGAAAAGGAGATAACTCCAAAGAGACTGAGTTAAGGCCTTACGGCATAACAAGCTGTAGGACTCTAAATCCAGGGGCTGGGTAACGTACACCACCATTCGAACTGCAACGGGGTAAGGTAGTGCTCACGATGGGGCACAGGGGTGGGCGAGGGAACACGGTTTTAATATATAAGCTTGGGAACGACACAACCACTGCCCGTAAAATAGCCATCTATTACATAGGAGAGTACTATTACCTAGACACACCCAACCACAGGTAGACAGCTTGCTGGAGGGAGGGATACGCATTCAACATTCACCTACACCCAGATTGAGGGAATAAATAAAATATTAAAAAAAAAATAAAAAATAAAAAAAACACAAAAAACAAAAATAAAAATAATGAAAATAAAAAAAATACATATATACAAAAAAAAAAAAAAAAGGGGGAACACACAGACAAACTAAAATTGTATAATTGTATAACTGTAGAAATCGTAGTAACGGACTCGCAGGGCTAAGTACACTAGTTGGGACATCCCAACAAACACTAGTTATAGTTGTAGCGGGAGTTAGATCCCGAAGGACTAGAGGCCTTACGCCTCTACCCCCAAGGCACGACTATGCAGTGCCACGCCGTATTAATGGCGCGAATACTTCTTCGGTATACCATTGTAAATACTTTTGTTATTGTTACTGTTTTGTTATATGTTGATTTGTATATTGTATGTATACTACATGTTCAATACTGTGCTCCAAAGGGGGGGATTGGGTTAGTGGGTGACCCGACCCCGGCCATCTTGGAGCTAGCTCACCCGCCTACAGAAAACAGAACATCAGATAGTTCCGCAGACCCCACTAGCATAATGGAGACAACACAGAGGGTCTCACTGCCCCGCTTGATAGAGCTGGGGAGGGCAGTGACCCTCACATACATAGACCAGAGTCACAGGTATAAGAGATGCAAACATCACAAACCACCGTGAAGCTTTGCACCTTTAATGTTAGAGGCCTCAACGCCCCGGTAAAACGCCATCTCCTCACCAGAGAAGTGAGAACTCTGGGAGCAGACATACTATGCCTCCAGGAAACTCATTTTCGACACAATGACCACCCAGCAATATTGACCAAAGACTTCCCGCACCAGTTCCATGCCACGGCACCCACTAAAGCTAGAGGAGTATCCATCCTCATTAGCAAAACGGTCTCATTCACGCTGCAGACTGTGGACATAGATCAGACTGGCAGATATATCATACTTGTAGGACTGTTTAACGATATGCAATATACCATTGTGAATATGTACTCCCCAAACACCAATCAAAGGAATTTTCTGCACAAGATTCTAACTAGGACGGCCACAGCGCAAAAGGGAATCACGATCATAGGAGGGGACTTCAACCACATCTTTGACCCACAGACAGATACCACATTACATTCACGTAGCAAACGTCACCGCCCCCTGAAGAGACAATGTAGAGCCATAGCAAAATTACTCCATGACCAACATCTATACGACGCCTGGAGAGTTACGCACCCCACAGAAAGGGCTTACACCCACTTTTCAGCGGTACACAATTCGTACTCTAAAATAGATGGGTTCCTCATAGCTGGGTCGGCATTAGACCAAATCATTGATAGTGACATACAGCAGTTCACATGGTCAGACCACGCTCCGGTAACTATAGAGCTAAAAAATATCTATGACTTCAAAAATCGCAGCCCGTGGAAAATAAACAGTTCACTGCTGCGGGACGAGGGATTTGCAAGGACCCTATCGGAGGACCTTCATACATACTTCCAACACAATGACACAGGGGATGTCTCAGACTCCACTCTATGGCTAGCGCATAAAACAGTAGCTCGAGGCCTACTGATCAGAAGGGCAGCCTATGTGAAAAAGACTGTGGCGAAACCAGCTTCGCCACTGTGAACTGGAGAGGCCTGGCTGCTAGCCTCCTGCCCGCTGACTATGGCCCCTGGACATATTGCACTTTAAAGACTATATTTGGGCATGTACTAATTTATATTGCTGCTACTGGCCCTTTAAAATCAGCAATGGACATTTTGGGACTACTGTCCCTTTAAGACTGTGAAGCATATCCTATTGTACTGCCTGTATATTGTATATGTATTTATGTATGCAGTTAACCTGGGTTATATATATATATGCAGCCTTCATCTGATTGTTTGGTAGAATCACTCCATTCATTGTATTGAGGAAACTACCGAACAACCAGACCACCCAGGATTAAGTGTGCCTCCAATTACCGTTTGCAACAATGTTGCAAACGGGTAATTGGCAATCATGTAATGTGTTCTGTGTCCTCTGGGTGGCCGCCATTCAGGAAACAACCACGTGGCGGCGGCCATCTTTAACTGCCGAACAGCGGTGTTTTGCCGTCGAGTGTCTGGAACTGAAATCGGACACTCGACTAGGCAAACACCGCTGAGACCTCCATACTTCCAGAAATTCGTATGGAAACTACCGAATGACCCGCCGTTCGGTAGAAAGAGCCCCATAAACAAGGGAATTCATTCAAACCCCGCTCTATAACACAGGCAATTCGCCTGTTTTCATTCCCTTGTTTGTGACCGACCGCAGGGCCAAAATGCATGGAACTGTTTTCGGATACTTTACCCATGCGGTCGGTCAAATCTTTGGAACTTCATATCTCCCGAACCATTCATCCGAATGACCTGATTCTTGGATATGTTGTCCCCCTGAATAAGGGCTATCAGGGGATATCTGTTTTGGAGGTGTAGCATATGTATTTGGGGTACATCCAGGAATTGGGGAAAATGGTGTACAGTATAATTGTGTTAAGTGTTAATCTAAGGGGAGGAAATGTGTGGGAGGTACATCCATGTGATTGGTTAATTTCATCCTCCCCCTGGGAGTGTCCTGTATGTACTTGTTGGTAATAAAAGCCAGACTGGGTGTCCCAGTCTAGAGTTCTTGCTTAACCCTCAAAGCGATGTGTCGTCTCGGTCTTTGGGGGAATGGGATTGCATGCTGACTGCCAAGAGTGTAAGCCGATGTCTGCTTTTCTTGTTCAGCTGTTCCAGTGTTCGTGTGGTTCCAGTCGGGAGAATGGTGTTTGCAGTAGCTGCCTGTGCATCTGGAAAGGGGATTATCGCCTAAACTGGGTTTTATCCTCTTGTAAGTGAAACGGTCCGTTACAAAGACGAACCAGGCACAACTCAGATCCTGGCAGGTAGAACTATATAACCTTAACAGACTCAACCAACACACCCCCTCCCCAGAGACTAGAAACAAGATAACCCAGATTACGAGACTTATGCACCAACACGCACTTGGAACACTCAACACCCACATGCAGAAGCTTAAGCTAACCCACTATGTACAAGGGAATAAGGCGAGCAAATTGTTAGCACAAAGGATAAAAACTAGACAGGCGCAACAAAAAATATCCTATATCACAGACCAAGCAGGTATACCAATACGTACCCCAAAAGGCATAAGCGATGTGTTCGCTACATACTACTCATCGTTATATAACATTCAACACGACACGAAGGTTAGTCACCCGACGAACACTAGCATTAGAAGCTACCTAGATGGTGTGCAACTACCTAAGATCACGAAGCAACAGCAGCTAGACCTAACAAAACCAATAACAACTTTGGAAGTCGAGGAATTAATTAAAGGTCTCCCAGCGGGGAAATCCCCGGGACCGGATGGATTTGACAACCAGTATTACAAAAAATTCAAAACCACACTTGCACCATACTTAGCCAGATTATTTACAGTGGCCACTCAGAAAGGGGAACTCCCCACGGATACACTAGCCGCTCACATCGTAACGCTCCCAAAACCTAACAAAACCCCGACTATCCCGCAGAACTTCCGACCAATCTCCCTTCTCAACACGGACGCAAAACTGTACGCCAAATTGTATGCTAACAGACTAAGTGTAATTCTCCCACACATAATACATGATGACCAGGTGGGCTTCATTAAGGGGAGACAGGGGGCGGACAACACCAGGAAAGTGGTTAATATCTGTCAGGGTACCTGAGGCCTCTACCTCTAAGGGAGGTAGAGACTTGGTGGTGTATCCGTCCAGGCGAGCTGTTTCCTCCGTTCCTCGCGGTTCATCCAGTCACTTAAACACCGGCCGCGAGGAATCCACGTCCTTTTCTAGCAGGACGCTCAATACGTGACGTCATGACGCTAGCACGAGCAATCTGTCACTCAAGTGTCCGATATCCAATCGGTACTTGTCAGAGGCGTGATTTCCATCCAGAGCCAGGGTATTTAAGCTTACTCCTTACTTCAGCTCATTGCCCTGTCGTGGTTCTAGCTTGTCTAGTCACTCTGTGCTCTGGTATTCTAGTTTGCTCTCTTGGTTTTGACTCGGCTCGTTGTACTACCCTGTTTCTCTGTTATCCCTTGACCCGGCTTGTCTCTCGCTTATCTGTCTTCTCGTTCCCTCGACCTCGGCTTGTCTCTGACTATTCTTTACTCTCGGTACGTTAGTCCGGCCATTCTAAGGCCCGGTATACGTACCTTTCCACTCTTTGTACTCTGCGTGTTGGATCCCTGTCCCGATCCTGACATTACGACAGGGCCAATGGATCCTGCAGGTACAAACAGTCAGCTTGGTTCTTCGGATCCCAGGTTTGACGCCATGGAACATAGGATGGATCAGATGGCTTTGGCACTACAGGCACTTTTGTCCCGTGCTAGTAATCCACCTGAGGAGACACGTACTCCTTCTATCTCTCCTGCAGTCTCAGGTCTAGAGGTAGCCACTGTAGGTGCTTCTTCCCGTATTACCCCACCAGTACGTTATGGCGGGTCACCGGAGAAGTGTCGTGGCTTTCTAAACCAGATTAGCATCCATTTCGAACTACAACCCCGCTCTTATCCTACAGATAGAGCAAAAGTTGGATTTATTATTACTCTGCTCATTGAAAAAGCTTTGAGATGGGCCAATCCTTTATGGGAGAATGATAATCCACTCGTCTATAATTATAATGCCTTTGTAGCTGCGTTTAGAAGAACTTTTGACCCTCCTGGCAGAAAGGTCAATGCAGCTAGATTAATGTTGCGCCTTAAACAGGACAATCGAACACTTGTGGATTATGCACTAGAGTTCAGATCCTTGGCGGCAGAAGTTAAGTGGAACGAACAGGCTTATATAGATGTGTTTCTGAATGGGTTATCAGATGTAATTCTTGACGAGGTCGCTACTAGAGAACTCCCTGAAAATTTGGAGGATTTAATTTCTTTTATATCTCGTATTGATGAACGCTTAAGAGAGAGGCAGAACACTCGAGATAAGACCCGTAGACCCTCCTTTAAGCTAGCGCCTACCTTTCAAATCTCTGAGTTCGAGGACTTATGTATTCCTGAACCTATGCAGATAGGCAGTACTCATCTCACTGAAAGGGAGAGACAGTACAGGAGAAGGGAGGGTTTATGTATGTATTGTGGAGTCAGGGGTCATTTACGCCTAAATTGTCCCAATCGTTCGGGAAACGCTCGCACCTAAGTTCCTCTAGAGGACAGGCCTTGGGTGTTTCTACTTTGTCCTCTATTCACAACTACAAGGAGCTCAGGCTTGTGTTACCCGTTTCTTTAAAGTGGGAGAAGGGAGTAGTTAAGGCTATGGCACTAATCGATTCTGGAGCTGCTGAGAGCTTTATAGATCAGGGTTTTGCTGCCAAGCATGCTATTCCATCCCAGTTAAAAGAGACACCTCTGGCTGTTGAGGCCATCGATGGTAGACCGTTACTTGAGCCTGTTATTTTTCATGAGACCATACCGATTAACTTGACTGTTGGCATCCTGCATAAAGAGGATATATCCTTGATGCTCATTTCTTCTCCGTCTATTCCCATAGTTCTGGGGTACTCCTGGCTGAGGAGACACAACCCTATTATTAATTGGGAGTCAGGGGAGATAGTTTCGTGGGGAGAGAATTGTCAAGAAAAATGCTTGCGGAAGGTCTTACCTCTTGGATTAACTAATACATCGAATACCTCTGACAATCCTACAGAGACACAAATTCCGTCTCAGTATCTAGATTTAAAGGCAGTATTTGACAAAAAGAAAGCCGATACCTTACCCCCACACAGGTCCTTTGATTGCAAAATTAACCTACTCCCTGGTACCATGCCTCCCAGAGGTCATGTATACCCATTATCTATAAAGGAGAACTCAGTCCTAGAGGAATATATTCACGAAAATTTAGACAAGGGATTCATCAGGAGGTCCTCCTCCCCTGCCGGGGCTGGATTTTTTTTTGTTAAAAAGAAAGATGGTTCTTTGAGACCTTGTATTGATTATCGAGGCCTGAATAAGATAACCATTAAAAATGCCTACCCGATTCCCTTGATTACCGAACTCTTCGATCGTTTGAAGGGCTCTACAATTTTCACCAAGTTAGACCTCAGAGGGGCATATAACTTGGTGAGAATCCAGCAGGGACATGAGTGGATGACGGCATTCAATACTCGATATGGCCACTATGAATATACTGTCATGCCTTTTGGGTTATGCAATGCGCCAGCAGTATTCCAAGATCTGATTAACGAGGTTCTTAGGGAATTTCAGCAAGAGTGCGTCATTGTATACCTAGATGATATACTCATTCATTCTAGTGACATTGAGATTCATCACAAACAAGTCAGGAGGGTTTTGCACAAGCTTCTCCAGCATGGCTTGTACTGCAAGTTGGAGAAATGTAGCTTTGATCAAACCCAGGTAACCTTTCTCGGCTATGTGATCTCTGGGGAGGGATTTAAGATGGATCCGGATAAGCTCCAATCCATTCTAGAGTGGCCTTTACCCACAGGTCTTAAAGCCATACAGAGATTTATTGGTTTTTCCAATTATTATAGGCGCTTTATTAAGGGCTATTCTTCCATTATTGCACCCATCACTAACATGACCAAACAGGGGGCTGACACTAAGAATTGGACTACTGAAGCTCTCCTTGCGTTCAAGACTCTCAAGGAGCTTTTCGCTTCCGCTCCAATTTTAGTTCACCCTGACACTTCTCTGCCATTTTTGCTCGAGGTAGACGCATCAGAGACTGGTTTAGGTGCTGTTCTATCTCAAAGGTTGGGTGTTGATAAACCATTACATCCATGTGGATTTTTCTCTAAAAAATTGACCGGTACTGAAAGCAGGTATGACATTGGTGACAGAGAATTACTAGCGGTTATCAAGGCTTTGAAAGAATGGAGACATTTATTGGAAGGTACATTACATCCTGTTACCATCCTGACAGACCACAAAAACTTGTCCTATATCGGAGAGGCCAAGCGTCTGTCCTCCAGGCAGGCTCGTTGGTCGTTGTTTCTTACCCATTTCAATTACGTTCTGACTTACAGACCTGGGTCAAAGAATTCTAAAGCCGATGCGCTATCTCGCCAATATGAACCCTCTGCTTCAGTTGAACCACTTTTGTCTTCCATTGTACCCAAATGCAATATTATTGCTAATACCAGTCTCAAAATTCATTCCCCGCTACTTGACCAGATCTTGAAATCGCAACATCTAGCTCCCGGAAACACTCCTGAGGGAAGAAACTTTGTTCCCCCTGAACTTCAACTGGAGCTCTTACAATGTTTTCATGAAAGTAAAATAGCTGGTCATCCTGGTATTCGCAAGACGTACTCTCTGATATCCAAGGATTTCTGGTGGCCTTCACTTCGTAAGGATATTGAGGAGTTCGTTGCAGCTTGTGAGACTTGTGCCAAGACTAAACTATCTCATGCATCCCCATGTGGCCTGTTACACCCCTTGGACATTCCTGAGAAACCGTGGTCCTGTTTGTCCATTGACTTTATCGTTGATTTGCCTGCTTCCAAAAGACAGACTGTTATCCTCACGGTGGTGGATAGATTTACCAAGATGGCCCATTTCGTGCCACTACCCAAACTTCCGACTTCTCCTGAATTGGCGGAGATTTTTGCGAGAGAAGTTTTTCGTCTACATGGGATCCCTTCAGAAATTGTTTCTGATAGAGGCTCTCAATTTGTCTCACGTTTCTGGAGATCCTTTTGTTCTCAAATGGGCATCAAATTGAACTTTTCCTCTGCCTATCACCCTCAGTCTAACGGAGCTGCTGAACGTACTAATCAAAAGATCGAACAGTATCTGCGTTGCTTTGTTTCCGAACACCAGGACGATTGGGTCGGTCTGATTCCTTGGGCGGAGTTCGCACACAATAACCTTGTTTGCGATTCAACTCGCTCTAGCCCTTTCTTCATGAACTATGGCTTTCATCCTTCGATTTTTCCTTCGGTTTCCTCTTCTCAGGGGATACCGTCGGTTGATGATCATGTCGCCAACCTGAAGAAATTATGGGACCAGACTCGACAAATTCTATTACATAGTTCCTCACTGTTCAAGAAACACGCTGACAAACATAGAAGAGCGGCTCCTGTTTTTGTTCCTGGGGATAGGGTATGGTTGAGTACTAAGAATATTCGCCTAAAAGTTCCGTCCATGAAATTTGCTCCTCGTTACATAGGTCCTTACAGGGTTCTCACTCGTATCAATCCGGTTGCGTATCGCCTTGCTCTGCCACCTGCCTTACGCATTCCTAATTCTTTTCATGTCTCCTTGTTGAAACCCCTCATTTGCAACAAATTCTCTTCTAAGGTCTCCTCGCCTCGTCCTGTTCAGGTGGAGGGTCGGGAAGAGTACGAGGTCAACTCCGTCATTGACTCCAGAATTTCAAGGGGAAAATTGCAATATCTGGTCAACTGGAAGGGATATGGTCCTGAGGAGAGGAGTTGGGTACCTCAGGAGGACGTCCATGCTTCTCGCCTTCGCAGAGCATTTCACCTTCGCTTCCCATCTCGCCCCGGTTCATTCCGCCCGGTGGGCGTATCTGAGAGGGGGGGTACTGTCAGGGTACCTGAGGCCTCTACCTCTAAGGGAGGTAGAGACTTGGTGGTGTATCCGTCCAGGCGAGCTGTTTCCTCCGTTCCTCGCGGTTCATCCAGTCACTTAAACACCGGCCGCGAGGAATCCACGTCCTTTTCTAGCAGGACGCTCAATACGTGACGTCATGACGCTAGCACGAGCAATCTGTCACTCAAGTGTCCGATATCCAATCGGTACTTGTCAGAGGCGTGATTTCCATCCAGAGCCAGGGTATTTAAGCTTACTCCTTACTTCAGCTCATTGCCCTGTCGTGGTTCTAGCTTGTCTAGTCACTCTGTGCTCTGGTATTCTAGTTTGCTCTCTTGGTTTTGACTCGGCTCGTTGTACTACCCTGTTTCTCTGTTATCCCTTGACCCGGCTTGTCTCTCGCTTATCTGTCTTCTCGTTCCCTCGACCTCGGCTTGTCTCTGACTATTCTTTACTCTCGGTACGTTAGTCCGGCCATTCTAAGGCCCGGTATACGTACCTTTCCACTCTTTGTACTCTGCGTGTTGGATCCCTGTCCCGATCCTGACAATATCCTCCTCTACCTGCAGATTCGGCGGCGGGGGGGTCTGCTGGTCTCCCTCGACGCCGAAAAAGCTTTCGATCGCCTACACTGGGGGTTCCTACAAGAAGTATTGGGTAGGTTTGATATCCCCGACAGCTTCGTGGTAGCTGTCAGAGCCCTTTACAGCGAGCCCGCGGCGCGAGTGCTGAATGCGGGGTTCCTGTCGGAGCCATTCCGCCTTACAAATGGTACGCGACAGGGATGCCCCCTGTCCCCGCTGCTCTATGTGCTGGCACTGGAGCCGCTAGCAGTTAAAATCAGAGAAAATCCCGCAATACACGGCCTAGAGCTAGGGGGAAGGGAATATAAAGCTAACCTATTTGCGGATGACATCCTGCTAACTCTAACCCAACCAAACTTGTCACTCCCAAACCTGTTGAGGGAAATAGAACTCTATGGGGAGCAATCATACTACAAACTCAACGTGACAAAAACGCAAGCAATGGGGATTGGGATAGCGCACGATACCATAGAAAACTTAAAAATGTCATTCCCGCTAGACTGGAGGGACGACCACCTCACTTTCTTGGGGCTGAAGATCCCAAAGGACCCTAAAAAACTCTTGCAGTTAAATTATGGGAGGTTACTAGATGAATTCATCGCTACCTTGAAGCACTGGGATAGCAAGTTTATGTCCTGGGTGGGTAGAATGGCGGCAATAAAGATGATGCTGCTGCCGAAATTCCAATACCTAACTAGAACGTTACAGATCCCGCTACCCAACGAGTACTTGAGACGTTTACAAAGAACTCTCACCAGCTTCGTATGGGCATATAAGAAAGTCAGAGTAGCTACAAATATACTCACCAAACCCCTGGCGCAGGGAGGGCTAGGTTTACCTGAGGTGAAGACATACTATAAAGCAGCACTGGTGACCACTGCCTTGCAGGCGCATACAACACATAACGCACCACAATGGGTAGAGATGGAATCAGCGTGGGCATGCCCCAAGGGCCTTAGATACTTGTTCTGGGTCCCTCACGGACATCGCCCCATATCCCCTGATACACCAGCTACTACAACACTCCTACTAAAAAACTGGGATATGGTTAAACCGCAGTTAGGATACATGAATAAATGGGCGCTGGCCACACCATTATACTGCATATACATCGCAAACCCCACATTCGACCATCGCATTTGGACCGAGCGCGGATGCACGTTAGTTGGACACCTCTATAATCAAGGGAAACTGAGACAATTCCCAGACTTGCAACAAAGTTACGATTTACCAAACAGAGCTATATTTTCCTACTTACAACTAAAAGGAATACTGACAGACTCCACTGACCTGACTACCCCAACCCATGCGCAATGCATAGAGAAGGCATGTGAATCCAAGATAATGCCCAAGAGACCGCTCTCACTCATGTACGCAATACTCAATAACCCAATTACACAGATACCAACGAAGCTAGATAAATTCATAGAGGCGTGGCATAGGGATCTGAGTACAACATTCTCAAACGAGCAATGGGAACAGGCCTTTATAGCCCACAAAGGTAGATCCAGATGTGCATCCCACCTAGAGCTAATGCGCAAGATTCAATATAGGTGGTACTTGGTGCCAACCAGACTGGCAACCATATATCCCAATACCTCTCGGCTATGCTGGAGATGTCAGAAAGAGGAGGGCACACTGCTCCACATATGGTGGACCTGTGAGTCTATCAGGGGATACTGGAAAGAAGTTGAAGGGGTGATAAGAGGAGCACTAGGCACAGAAACCAATCTGAGGCCAGAAACTGCCCTGCTCTTTATTTCTATCGAACCATTCCCAAAAGCATTTGCCGGCCTAACATACCACATATTGATAGCTGCCAACCTACTGATAGCCAGGGGATGGAAACAGTCACAACCACCGGTGAGATCTAGCCTTCTCCAACAGATCTCCCTAAACCTAATTTACGAAACGAAAACTTGCCAACTGATGCACCCAACGATACACATAAGGGAAGCCAGAAACATATGGGAGGCATACCTGAGAAGGGAGGAGGAGGGAGAACAATAAGAGTCAGAAAGATAACGATAGAGGAGAGGAGAGAGGGAGAAAAAAAAAAAAAAAAAACAGAGGCATAGCCATGAACACGAGACGGAACAGTACCACGCTTAATACCTCACTGCTGGGACGCAGAGAGACCATAACTCACAATATCAAGGTACGAAAGCAGACACAGGGGTAAAACCATCTGAGGTTAACTGAACTACGGGGCATTAGCGGAACAACCACCCGCATTGTAAATAGTTGCTTAGGGGACTAGACGCGAAGGCCAAGCAACATTAGACGACCAAGAGGGAGAAACAGATAGACAATGGGCCTCCGTGGGCTATTTCCCACTTTACTTCCCCCATTCTTCCCTAGTTGCCCAACCCCCTGTTTTCCCACTCCCCCACCCAGCACTGAACCCACGGTTGTGAGGGAAAGACAAACCTGACGAGGAGTGGGACCAAGGTCTAAAGGATAGGGAAGGAACTTCCACAAGTAGGACCAACGAGCTTTACTCCTCACTGTATATGATATGCATAAGATATGTCTAAGATCGCTGTACCTCAACTGTTTACCCTCCCCTTTTCTCCTTTCTGTACCCCACACACGTTTTAAGACAAAATAAAAATTGTCAAATTGGAAAAAAAAATACGTCTCCTGTCTCTGCGAGATGTAGACATCTCATAAGGCCACTATTGTCCAACTCTACACCTCGTATGATAAAATCCCCCAACAACAACTGCTTTCTATCAGGCCTCACCTTTTTATTTTTCTCATTGGTTGATTCCAAGACCACTACCCTCAGTGCCTGAACCTGTCTCCACAACACCACTAAACTCGGTGCCTGAGCCTGTCTCCACAACACCACTACACTCTGTGCCTGAGCCTGTCTCCATAACACCAGTACCCTCAGTGCCTGAGCCTGTCTCCACAACACCACTACCATCGGTGCCTGAGCTTGTCTCCACAACACCACTACACTCTGTGACTGAGCTTGTCTCCATAACACCACTACACTCTGTGCCTGAGCCTGTCTCCATAACACCAGTACCCTCAGTGCCTGAGCCTGTCTCCACAACACCACTACCATCAGTGCCTGAGCCTGTCTCCACAACACCACTACACTCAGTGGCTGAGCCTGTCTCCACAACACCACTAAACTCGGTGCCTGAGACTGTCTCCACAAAACCACTACACTCTGTGCCTGAGCCTGTCTCCATAACACCACTACACTTGTTGCCTGAGCCTGTCTCCATAGGTTTTCATATATATCCACATGGGAGAAGGATTTGAACCATGCATGTAACACAGATGCCTGGCATAGCACCCATACAAACCTCTCTAAATACAAATCTCATAATGAAATTACTAATAAATGTTTATTGCATTGGGTTCTCCCCCAGCACATCCAGCTTAAAGCGGCACTGTCATGCCGATCTTACCTTTCCCCAATCGATTCCTCTTCTCTCCCTCTCTCAGGATCCGTTCTTCTTTTCTTCCTGTCTGCTATAGTTTTCTTTAAAACTTAAGAAAAAGTAGGGACTATTTCTCTTCTGGAGGTTTCCTACGTAGTGACCAGCGGTGACCAGCGGAGGAGCAAAGTGTGCTTCGTTTCCGGTGGTCACAGCAATTTTCCCATGATCCCTAGCTTTCCTCCCTGTTCCCACGATGCTTCCTGTCACTTAGACAGAACACCGGCAAAACTGCCGAATTGCGTTCTAACAGTTTCTCCATTCGTGTTAGGGAGCTATCTACTAAAAGGCTGAAAGACCTAAATTGGTCTTTCAGCCAAATTTACTAATACTAAGTAAAGATTACTTAGTATTAGTAAATAATATGCACCTACTCGCTATACCGAGAGTAGGGGCATGTCAAGTAAGCAGTGAGCAGCCTGTGATTGGGGGTAGGGGATGTTTGTTTTAGGTCCCCCACCCGCCGCCCAGGGGTGGGGGCCGAGGGGGGGAGAACAGTAGGTTCCCCCCCTCATTATTTTTATTGCCCCCACCCAACGCTCAAGGGTTGGGGCTGGGGGGGAGGACAGTAGGTCCCCCTCCCATTGTAATTTATGGCCCCCACCCACCGTGCAGGGGCGGGGGGAGGACAGTAGGTCCCCCCCCTCATTATTTTTATGGCCCCCACCCAACGCTCACGGGCGGGGGGAGGACAGTAGGTCCCCCCCCTCATTATTTTTATGGCCCCCACCCAACGCTCACGGGCGGGGGCGGGGGGAGGACAGTAGGTCCCCCCCCCTCATTATTTTTATGGCCCCCACCCAACGCTCACGGGTGGGGGCGGGGTTGAGGACAGTAGGTCCCCCCCATTGTGATTTATGGCCCCCAAGCACCGCGCAGGGGTGGGGGCGGGGGGGGGGACAGGTGTTTTACTGGGCATGTGCAGGAATCTCACAGTCTGTCTAGTGTGGGCAGATGACGTGTCCCACAGGGACTTCACCTACCCACACAAAGATGGCGGCGCCCTGAATATAGATCGGGGCAGAAAATAAAGATTAAAAACTAGGTAATATGGGGGGCTTAGGGCATTTGGGGTGACTAGGGGGTCAATTGGATGTAGTGGAGGAGGGAGGGGGGTTAAAAAAAAACAGGATTCGGCCATGACAGTGCCGCTTTAAATATTGCCAAACCACTTCAATCTTTACTGGCGGTTTTGCATCCCTCCCAAGTGACCCTATTCAGGAATGACATCCCTCTTTTCTAGGAGCTCCATGTTCTTGGTGTCTGACTGTATAACAGAGCTCCGCAGCATTAATACTCCCAGTAATGTTTCTGAGTGTGTAACAGCTCCACAGCAATAATACTCCCAGTAATGTGTCTTTAAACTACAATAAATGTGTTTAGAAATCAGTCTGTGTAAATAAGATACATTGTTCTTGTTATCAATTACATTTTAATTCCATAAAATGTTATTAGTAAGTACAAATACACAAAAATAAGTCCTGCGCTTAAACTCCCACTACTCCTGGGCGGCAGCAACGATTACAGTACACATCATCCCCAATGCATACAGTAAAAAAAAGAGTTACCTGAGCACTTCGCAAATCCTTATGTATATTTAAACAAATGGAGGTGATTTAGTAACTCCAATGGCCATTAGATGCAAGCCAACCTGCCATGTCAAGGCAAACCTCATAGGTGGGTCCTACAAACTCCCACTACTCCTGGGCGGCACTTCTGTGTGTCCCTCCTGGACACACAAGGTAAGCTAACAGGAGGGTGGCTGCAGATATAAAAAAAATATCACTTGAATGTGTTTATGTCAGATTGTGTGTGAGTGTCAGGGTGTGCATCTGTTTGTGTGTGTGTGTGTGTGTGTGTATAGATGTCAGTGTCCTCCTGTGTGCGCCCACATCTTTGTGTCAGGATGTGCATCTGTGTATGTGCATCTGGTTAGTCAGGGTGAGCATCAGTGTGTCAGGATGTGTGTTTTTATGTTAGTGTGTGTATCTGTTTCATGGTGTGTGCATATGCCAGTGTTTGTGTCAAGTTGCGTGCATCTGTGTGTCAGAGTGTGCATTTGTGTGTGAACATGTCTGTGTATGCGAGTATTAAGGTGTGTGTGTATGTGTCAGTGTGTGTGTATGTGTCGGTGTGTATGTGTCGGTGTGTATGTGTCGGAGTCTATATGAATGTGTATGTGTCAGTGTATTTATATGTATCTGTGTGTTAATGTGCATGTATATCTGTGTAAATATGTATGTATGTGGTAGTGTAAATGCAAACATCCAAGCAGTCAAACACAAGTACAACATACAAACACACCCCTACAATCTAACACAAATATTACATACAAACACACCCCTGCATTTAAACTCCAAAATGATATACAAACACACCCCTTCACCCAAACATAAATGTACATCCACATTTAAAGATGAAAATTACATTCAAATACACTCCTACAAGCAAATGCAAACATTACATACAAACACACCACTGTATTAAAACACTAAAACTATGTACAAGCACCCCTTCAAACACCAACACTATACATTCAATTATAGCGCCAGTATATGCCGCAGCGCTGTACAGGTATACAACTTTTGACAGAAAAATATTGAAATATTAAGGGCGTCTTTAACCTAAAAAGTTTGGGAACCCCTGTCGTAGATTCCTTAATTATTGTTTACCCTGCACACTAATGGGACCTTTTTAACTTTCAAAATAGCAGCCAATCAGAATATAGGTTTGATTTCAAAGTTATTTGCTAGTTATTTGCTAGTTTTCGTTCTTTTTGTTTTTCTTTTTTTTCTCTATATTTGCCTTACACACTTTTGTAAAAAAAAAAAAAAAAACATATCTCTGTGCACTTTATTATATAAAATACGACTACATACAGGTACTACTGGATCATCAGAACATCTGGATGCTTTCAGTCACCTGACCATGCATGGCCATTGTACTCCAACTCACAGCTGCCGTTGTCTAGCAACAGTGGTAACAATCAGACCAAGTGGAGATATGATGTAAAATGATGATGTATCTGGGGTTCATTATCTGTTAGTCCAGAGTCGAGTAGACAGCGATTAACAGTTACTCCAGTCATAACCAGATTGGATCAATTTGGAAGATATCCAGTTTATAAAATGGAGACAAACCTAGAAATATCTGAACCTGAGGATCATGAGGATGACTTGCCGTAGGTTTATTTAAAATAGTTTGTTTTATATATTAGTAATGACATAATCATTAAGTTAGAAGGTAAATCCCTAGGTAACTACTTCTATGGCCGTCCATATATATATATATATATATATATATATATATATATAAATACAATTTAACAGGTTAGGATTTTTGGGTGACATTTTGGTTATCATTTCAATGTTCGATATTTAACTTGTGACCCTGGACATTATGACCTCAACCATACTGGATACTACCAGAACTATAATAATGATGTTAATGCTAGTCTCGCTAATTAAAATTATTTTTAAGATTAGGAATAAAAAAAAATTCAATGCAGATAAGAATTAGTTTAACAATTATCAAACGTTGAAAACAAACAATCTATTCTGTAAAGTCTAGAATGTTTGCCTATTTGAGAAAAAATATTTTAAAATATTTTACAAAGCGTAAGAGGGATGGGGGAAGATTTACAGTTGGAAATTTGATTAGAATAGTAATTAGCCATTTATTCCAAAATACACGACTATTTCCAACAATAGAAACAGGAGCACAGAATGATTCACTACGTATACAATGTGTCTCCATGCACTATGTTATATAAAATATATTTAATTATAAAAGTATCATTGGTCATCAGAACCTCTGGATGATTGCAGCTAGCTGACCATGCTTGTACATCGCACTCTACCTACAGCTACAGACCAAACAACCTGATACAAAGTGTGATTGTGATACAAAATATCATGTACCTGGGTTTATTATCTGGTATATCCAGTGCTAAACAGTCCGTGATTAAACGTTATTACAGTATTTACCAGATTTGAAAATAAATGTCCTCCATATGAAATGGAGGAAAACTCTGAATTATGTAAACCTGGGAAGCAACAAAATGATTTACTGTACGTTTATAGAAAAATATTTAATTTTATATATTATTAATGTAATGATATTGTTCGAACTTAAATCCTCTTTTAACTAGACACAGTTAATGTAAAGAAACAAGTAAATGACTCTGCAGGTGTGCATCCAATGCTATAGATTAAAGGAACACTATAGTCACCTAAATTACTTTAGCTAAATAAAGCAGTTTTAGTGTATAGATCATTCCCCTGCAATTTCACTGCTCAATTCACTGTCATTTAGGAGTTAAATCACTTTGTTTCTGTTTATGCAGCCCTAGCCACACCTCCCCTGGCTATGATTGACAGAGCCTGCATGAAAAAATTTTTTTTACTTTCAAACAGATGTGATTTACCTTAAATAATTGTATCTCAATCTCTAAATTGAACTTTAATCACATACAGAAGGCTCTTGCAGGGTCTAGCAAGCTATTAACATATCAGGGGATAAGAAAATCTTAATTAAACAGAACTTGCAATAAAGAAAGCCTAAATAGGGCTCTCTTTACAGGAAGTGTTTATGGAAGGCTGTGCAAGTCACATGCAGGGAGGTGTGACTAGGGTTCATAAACAAAGGGATTTAACTCCTAAATGGCAGAGGAATGAGCAGTGAGGCTGCAGGGGCATGTTCTTTACACCAAAACTGCTTCATTAAGCTAAAGTTGTTCAGGTGGCTATAGTGTCCCTTTAATGGGCGATAATTTGTAAGGTTGGTTTGCTTTCAGTGACCACATCGTAGGACACAATTAGAGCTTTGTTTATTATGTTAAAACTAATTTTATTAACTGAAAGACTCCTCTCCAATCAGTTATATCAGTCTGGTGGAAGTTGTATGGTAAAGCTAGAAATAGATTGTACTTCATTATTTAGGCAACTCATTTCAACACAGCTGAGGTTAAATAGTCTCTGTCTTTGACCCCATATTTTCTAAAACAACTAGAAAATGTAATAAACATTTTCAATGATGCTGAATGGTAAGAAGGTGACAGGTTCACTATAAATTGTAAATATCAGGGAATTTTCCGACAGACAACTTGAGGGACTGAGAGTTTATTGAAGTTAACAGACAAAACAAATTAAACATCACAAATATCAGATGTACAAATGTAGACACTAAGCGCTAAGTACATGTTATTGCATTATTAACCTTCTCGTTAAATAGTCAAAGAATCCTGATTTCGATGGTTTTATGTTGTGACTGAAATTTAGCAATGTGTTCAATTTAAACTATTTCCTTTTTTTTCCTGTCAGTAAATTGGAGCAAGCTAACATCCTGTGGTCTAGCACTAACGTTTACATAGTGCAGGAATTGTTGGGCAGCGGCACCTTTGGTAACGTTGTGAAGGGTGTTATAAGAGCAACCAACGAAAATGTGGCAATAAAAATCTTGAAGGACCATCCACGTGTTGTTAAATATGCTGAGGCTGAGGTGGAAATCCTCTCCCAGCTGAACAAAGAAAACCCAGACGAATTTAACGTTGTTAAGCACTATGAGTATTTCCAACACAACGATAACATGTGCCTTGTGTTCGAGATGTTAGATATCAGCCTATACAACTTTATTCAGAAACGCAACAATAGGCCGCTTCCTGTGAGACACATACGCCCTATTGTGCAGCAGGTGGGCAATGCACTGGATAAACTAAAGAGTCTACAGATAATTCACACCGACTTGAAGCCAGAGAATATCATGTTGGTAAACACGTCCAAGTACCCATTCAAGATCAAGGTCATAGACTTTGGTTGTGCCATCCATACATCCAAGGTTCGAGTTCCAAGTTACATACAAACAAGATACTATAGGTAAGGAACATTTATTAGTCATAATTCACATTTCAAATAAAGTATAGATATCCTTTACATTTATGAAACGAGTATAAAGAATAATGTTAACTAGGTCTGGTTAATTATTTTGTTAACTTTCTTTATTGGATATTAGGAGATATTAGTGATATTTATGGCGTCTGATGGAGTGTAGCAGTCAGCTAGCACTACACATGCACACAGGGCTGTTAAGGTGGACATTGATTTATCAGAATTTGCCCATGTGACATGGCTACTTGTTACAAAGCTCTCCGAGGGAGAAGGGATGTGGACAAAATATTCCCCCTTTCTTCTTCTTCAAAGCTTTGCATACCACACTGTCAGAAGACATGTCACAGGTATATTCTTTATAGAAAAGATTACAAAATATAGGTTCATGGGATCTCTGCCGAAATTCTCATATGTGTACAGAGTGATATAAAGGGCTTTGAGAAGCTGTGTAAATCTGCGGAATATGATAGAATATCAATTACATTCCAAAGCACCATTTAGGCAGTATTCCTCTATTATTCTCATTTTATAAAAACTGATCGCCATTAAATTAATTGGAAATGGCTGCAGACCGTCCATGGTCTCTCAATAAGCTAGGGGAAATGGGAGTTGGGTTTTGCTGAGCGCTCTATTAGCTGATATGTACTTGTGCTGAGTGTTCCACTGACAACTCTCAGGCAGCCAGATGAAGCAGAGCGAAGATTAAATTAATAGAAATAGTAACTATTTCAGTGGTTTACGTCTAATTTAAGCACTAAAGGGTAAATGATTTATCTAACCTTCTGACCTCTCTCCTTTTTATAAAATTCAGGTCCCCAGAAATATTGTTGGCATTACCGTTCTGGGAGGCTATCGACATGTGGTCTCTGGGGTGTATCATGGCAGAGCTATTTACAGGATATCCATTGTATCCTGGAGCATCTGACTATGATCAGGTGAGTTCAAATCTAATAGATATCTATGTCTAATTATATATTAAGGTCTCAGTCAGGAATCCAGAATTGATTCACATAGAAAGGTATCACAGAGCTGTTTTATTTGCTTATACAGACTGGAGTCAAAGTGCAAAGTTAAAATGATCAATTCTGTTTAAAGGATCACTACAGTGTCAGGAAAACAAACTCATTTTCCTGGCACTAAATTGTCCTTCGGTCCCCCCCCCCCCCCCCCCCCCCACCTTCAGCCCCCCCTCCCGCTGGGCTGAAGGGGTTAAAACCCCTTCAGCCACTTACCTTTATCCAGTGCCTGGCTCTTTCGGCACTGGTGACCTCTCCTCCCCCTCCGACGTCAGCTCCCGAGTGGAGCCGAATGTCCATGCGCAGCCAGAGCCATGCGCGCATTAAAAACACCCATAGGAAAGCATTTCTAAATGCTTTCCTATGGATGTTCTCCGTGCTCAATGCGATTTTCACATTGAGCGTCGGGGAAGCGCCTCTAGCGGCTGTCAGGAAGACAGCCACTAGAGGCTCGATTAACCCTGCAATTTAGACATAGCAGTTTCTCTGAAACTGCTATGTTTACATCTGAAGGGTTAAAACCTGGGCGACTAAACAAAGAATTGTTGTGAATTAAAGATAGAAATTTGAAAAACTTAGGCAAAAGTGCAAATTTTGAAGAGCACTTCAACCCAACTGCTGTCATACATATTAGCCTGATGTTTGGGATACGGTTATTAACTCACCGCAATCCGTTGTTTAGTAAATTAACGCCTTACGAACTGAGGCAATTTGACTATATGGAATATGAATTTGACTATATGTCTGTTCAACCATAATTTACCTCTTCCATAAAAAGTTATCAACCATAAATTACCTCTTTCATATGAAGGACACCTACACTTATTATATATAATTTTGTTCAGGAGAAACAGAGCTCTCATGTTACATCATATATTCATATATGAAACACATTTTTAAAGCATGCACGTTAGCATACCTTTATTTTGTAGTTTAGGTAACTTTCTATAGACACATATAGCTGTATAATGAATGTATCTATTAAATCCAAACATTTTAATTTTAAGAAGTAATTGTACTCCAACTTTAAAATTTGATCATATTTGTATTTGAACTAGTTTTTAAACAAAATAAAGAATGAGTATCCCTGTGGCAAAAAGAAGTCAAAGCCTTTTAATAAAAATGTGTGCGGCGTTAGAATGTGGAGACAGACAGATTAGTTTAAATAAAAGGGTCAAAGTGGGGTCCGTGCTAATGTGGCGCACCCTTCCCTTTTACTTTGATTTCTTTTAGATTAGTTTATATACTTAGTATCACTGTATGTAAAGTTAAGTAATTTATATATTATTTCACAATGCTAGTTTACATTCATTTACTTGATTTTTCAAGTATAACCGTATAAAATGTTAGTTGCTGATAAGTTGTGGAAATGCAGTAAATCAGACAGATTTGAAGCAGGTGATTATGGGTAATGATTGATTATGGGTCCGTTTACAGTTTTATTAGAAGCTGACGGTACTGGCATGAAAAGTTGTGACCTCTTGTTTCCTCCCTGCAGATCCGCTACATCACAGAGACCCAGGGTCTGCCCCCTGATAAAATGCTCGATTGGGGAATAAAGACCGAGGATTACTTTAGAATCAACGGCGAATGTGAGGTTTTATTATGGAGTTTAAAGGTGCGTCCTTTTATATCAACCATAGCCATGTTTATATAAAATAAAATGATATGTAACTCCTTCAGGATGTGGGGTTAAGCAAATCCTATGATATCATGACAGTCCCAGTAAATGACCTGCCATGAACTGGTTAAAGCAACATTTCGGGATTTGTATTTCATTTATTTTATTAAGTCAGATTAAGTTTTACACACTAACATTCAGCTATTTGGAAGTTCCGATGTGATCAAATTTCAATAATAGTTCCTCCTTAAAGTGTTTTACCAAGTTCCCCCTTTCTCAGTCAGCTTTGCAGCCATTTCATAAATAAACTTTCACAACCACATGGTAAATAAAAAACTAAACTGTTTAGACTCAGGGAAAGCTGATGGGTCAGGTAATGGTAAGACATGTTTATTGGTTCCTTTCTAATATTAGCAGGAAACTAGCTGACACACTGTAGAATGCTACACTGAGTGATGTTCTCATTCCAGAACCTAATGGACAATCTTGTTTTTCCTCTTCTCTAGAGTAAAATACACTATGAATATGAGACTGGTATTAGACCAATGGAAAGAAGGAGATATGTCTTCAGCTCTCTTGATGATATGAGGAAGGTACTGTATTCCTGGGGCACTCACATTAATCCAAAATCACATGGCATCTTTCTCTCACCTCTGTGGCTCAGCAGAAAAAAAAAATACTTAAAGGAAAACTGTAGGGTCAGGAACACAAACATGTATTCCTGACCCTATAGTGTTACAACCACGACCCAGCCCCCCATGGGCCCCTCTTGCCTCTCTAAATATAGTAAAATCTTACTTGTATTCCAGTCTGGAGCTGCTGGCTCTGCCCCTGTTTCTCTTTGAACTGCCGATGCCTGCTGACATAATCAGAAGTGGTGGTCTGAGCCAATCACAATGCTTCCCCATAGGATTGACTGAGACTGTGAAGGAGGCCAATCAGCATCTCCTAATAGAGATGAATTCAATCAATGCATCTCAATGAGAAAAGTTCAGTATCTGCATGCAGAGGGAGGAGATACTGAATGTTTGGATGCATTTTAGGCAGCCATGACCCAGGAAGGATCTCTAACTCTGAGGAGATGGCCAGCGAAGTTATCACTAGGCTGTAATGTAAACACTGCATTTTCTATGAAAAGACAATGTTGACGGCAAAAAACCTGGAGGGAATGATTCTACTCACCAAAACAAATACAATAATCTGTAGTTGTTCTGGTGACTATAGTGTCCCTTTAAAAATTGTCTGGTTGGTCAAGCACAAAAGAGGTGGTGGAGCAATCTCTTTGTGCTGAACTTTGGATGTGAGGAGCAACAGCTTGGGGGCAAAAAATTGGATGAGCTTTGTTTGTACGGGAAGACCTTAAACATTTTGTCTCTCTACATAAACACTTTTCTTCATTTTGTTGTAACGTATGTGCTCCATTTTCCATTTTTAATATTTATTTTTTTACATGTAGCATTTTAAAAAGTATATATATTATGAAAGTATAAAACAGGAACCTATTTCTTGATTTTCGCACCCCTGCCTTATCTTCAGATACCTATCTTGTTACAAGAATCTGACGATCTGCCTAGAACCCCTACTAGTGTCGTCAGTAACATTGTGGCTATTTAGTCCAGAGCCTACCAAACCCAGTTGGGAGGTTGGTATGGAGTACTGAAAAGCAGCCAAATCACTTACTGAAGTTAGTGAATAATGTTGGCCCTATGACACTAAAAAAAACATACTGCTTTGTATATTTCTTCATGAACACTAACCTCACTAAACAAATTATCTTCTTATTGACTGTTTCTTTCTCTTTAGATAATTTTACCATCAAAGTTAGAGGGCAGTGACACGCTGGTGGAGATGGCTGACATATGGCAGTTTCTTGATCTGCTGAAGGAAATGCTTACTATGGACCCATACAAGAGGATAACTCCCATAGCCCTTCTCAGCCATCCCTTCATCACCATGGCTCACCTCCAGCACTTTACACGGAGTTCATAGTACGTGATTTTCCTTGTGCACTGGGAAGGTTGCTTGGAAATGGTGGGAAAATTGGTATCAATGTGGATGTAGGAGGATCAATCGTATTCATAAATAATATAGGAAGCTTAATATATCTACTAGAACATGTAGAATTATATAAATTGTATGAGTAACCCTCAGCACTCTAGCTTTTTGCTGCCTCTCGCGATGGTTCATAGTATAACGGAACCCTTTAGGCATACTGTTCTGGCGCCCCCTCTATTATAATAAGTCAAAAAGCTGACCACCTCCTCTGCAGCCATGAGAGGTGAAAGTTTAGCGAGAGCTTCCTGCTCTGTGAAGGGTGTAGTGGAGGCAGGGAGCAGTGAAGTCAAACTGTCCTAAAAAGGTTTGATCACTTACATTGAGGGGTGTCAGGGCAATCCAAGCACCATAACCACTGCAGCGCACTGATTGGTTAGGGTGCTTTGAGCTTTCCTAGAAAGAATATTGTGAGAGTATTTTTTAACTTTAACAGCAGCTAAAATGATGTTTCATTCAGGTCTGGGAAGGAAAGTTTTATTTAACAAGTCGTCATTTGTGTTTTCTTGCTCGTATAATTCCCTGTTTATTCAATTATTTTATTACTTTTTTGTCTATTACTTATCATTTGTTTTTATTTTTCCATAACTTTTTACTTGTTAATTTCTTAAAAATGTTTATCACTTCCTTGTTTTCAGTGACATTCTTCCTTTTTATATAATTTAATCTCACTGTCTTTGTCTCTCTTTTCCCAGCGTAAATCATTGCTTCCAGGCCATGGAGATAAACAAAGAACAGGTGAGTATAGTGATAGTCCTCCTTATGATCCCATTAAAAACCGGAGGGGAACTGTTAGGGGTGTCCAGTAGACAGCAATGTACAGCTGAAGATGTAATGGTTTCTCCAGCTTGTGGGATGGGGATCATTATTCATAACTCTAATTATAACGTCAACACAGACATAGAACAGGTAAAGGTATGATATTCTACTTTTACTAAATAAACTCTTAGTATTCATGAGAAAAATGTCAATTTTTGGGAATTGGGAAGAAAGAAAAGGAAAAAAAGAATGATCGCAACGAGAGACTTCTGGAACTTGTGAGTGCTTCCATGGGTGTAACTGGGTGCAAGAATCAAAGAATCTCAGTCCCCCCTAAGCAATGCATCTGAGTGAGATGATGGGACGAGTCTGACTGTGTGTTTAATTGGATGATTGGATGTAACCTTAAAGGGATACTCTGGGTACCATAACAACTTCATCAATTGAAGTTGTTATGGTGCCAGGAAGTCCTATGTGCCTCCCTATCATAAAGGGTTAAACCGTCTATGAAGGGTTTAACCCTGTCTGCTCTGCATAGCGCCTTCAACCGATTCTGCATTAAATCCGGAGGCCTCGGACTTAGTACCACTGACTTGTTCCCTATTCATAAAACTGAGTGCGAAATGTAAATTTTATGAATGGGTTGTGTTTACAATCAGTGTGCCGTGAATTCAAGGGTGTATCAGTGTGAAGTGCCCATAAATGTCAATGTAGGGTATATCTGGAAAGATATGTCAATGCTTATATGGAAAAGCAAGGTGTGTTTGTGTGTCGGGTTTGTGTACAATATAAGTGTGTATTTGTGTGTTGCTTTTTTTTTTGCATTTTCTTTCTTGATCGGAGGAATTCCAGGGCCCACTCAAAATTATTTGTGCTGTTTTTATTGTGTATCTCTGTGTATAAAATATCATTCATAGTGTCACACATATTACTATAAAAGTTGATACATGACATTGTCCAAGGGATACATTAATGAATACATTCTGATTTTGTTTTTCTTTTGATTTGAAGCATGCAAATACTATCGCACTTTCAAATAAAACTGAGGCTGAGCCCCAGGGAGCATGTGAGAGTTCCCCATCAGCACAGATCGAGATCCAAGACCAGGTAAGGATGTACGCAATATGGCAGATTTGTCATTAAAGTTTTGGGTCACTAGATATTGACTAGAGGTAGAGACTTTACTACAGAAATATCTCTGAACTTTATTATACACGGGAAAGAAAGATGACAATACTCTCTACATTACCGAAAGGAAGATCTTAGAACTATATTTATTGCTGTGGTTCTAGGGATAAATTACTTATTTAGAACAAATTGCTTATTCTGCTTACAGTTTGATAATTGTAGTACTGAGTGTGTGTGATTTATCACCTTCCCATGTATGTCACTGTGATACACTATACACCAGTGGAAGGCAAACTTTGGCAGTCCAGATGTTCTGAACTACATCTCCCCTGATGCTTTGCCAGAATTATGGCTGTCAGAGCATTTTGGGAGATGGTTGTGTAACCCTGCTATACTCACTCTAACCTCATGGCACATAGCACAGCTTAGCACAGCATAGCACAGCATAGCACATTGTGTTGACTTGTTATATCCTGTGTGCTTTCTATTTTATTCCTCAAAAAACAGGTGAGTATAGTGATAGTCCTCCTTATGATCCCATTAAAAACCGGAGGGGAACTGTTAGGGGTGTCCAGTAGACAGCAATGTGCAGCTGAAGATGTAATGGTTTCTCCAGCTTGTGGGATGGGGATCATTATTCATAACTCTAATTATAACGTGAACACAGACATAGAACAGGTAAAGGGATGATATTCTATTTTTACTAAATAAACTCTTAGTATTCATAAGAAAAATGTCAATTTAATTTGTGTTAACGCAGAGCAGCACATTTCGGGATTTATTTTCTCTCTTTATTTTCTATGCTATCATACAACAGGAGGTATGGCCTGAGCCTCCAGAAATGGAGACAGAGTCACCGAATGAAGAGGACAAGAAGGAACAGCTGATAGAAGAAGATTCTGAGAAGAAAGAAAAGGAAAAAAAGAATGATCGCAACGAGAGACTTCTGGAACTTGTGAGTGCTTCCATGGGTGTAACGGGATGCAAGAATCAAAGAATCTCAGTCCCCCCTAAGCAATGCATCTGAGTGAGATGATGGGACGAGTCTGACTGTGTGTTTAATTGGATGATTGTATGTAACCTTAAAGGGAGACTCTGGGTACCATAACAACTTCATCAATTGAAGTTGTTATGGTGCCAGGAAGTCCTATGTGCCTCCCTATCATAAAGGGTTAAACCGTCTATGAAGGGTTTAACCCTGTCTGCTCTGCACAGCGCCATCAACAGATTCTGCATTAAATCTGGAGGCCTCGGACTTGGTACCACTGACTTGTTCCCTATTCATAAAACTGAGTGCAAAATGTACATTTTATGAATGGGTTGTGTTTACAATCAGTGTGCTGTGAATTCAGGGGTGTATCAGTGTGAAGTGCCCATAAATGTCAATGTAGGGTATATCTGGAAAGATATGTCAATGTTTTTTTTTTTGTAAATCTCTTTTTATTTAGAAGTAGAAATGTAGAAATCAGAGTACGAGGCTCGCAGGCCCCTAAAACAACGTTCGTAGTGTACGAAAAAGCATTGGTGGATGCGCAGATCCAGATGAGTAGCGTAGCATGTATAAATCAACAAGATAAACAGGAAGTACTTCAATCGGCAACATTTGTAGTATATGGAATATAGGATCAACGGCAAGCATACCTATTCCTGTGTAGGGTTCGTAAGTCTGGTTACGTCACCATGAGGAGGCATAGGACGCGGTTACCTTCTAAATTAGGGATCTTACGTTAGTGCTCTGTCACGTTATAACTCAATTTCGTGGGGGTCGGCGGGTTGCCGCTTCGTGTGTTTATATGGGTGCTATCACCCCCAGAATTCCTTACGACAGAGCTCGAGCGTTGCTTAGGTCTCAATACGTTGTCCCCAAGGCGTGCCCTCTCTATATCGGTCACTATGTGTGAGATCAAGTCAAACGATCTAGGGTAGTCTCCTTGCATTACGTGTGTACGTATTGGGGGGGGGGGGGTGTTTATCTAGAGTGTGCTTGATTGTGTGTGTTCCTGTCGACTTCCCAGGTGATATGTCAATGTTTGTATGGAAAAGCAAGGTGTGTTTGTGTGTCGGGTTTGTGTACAATATAAGTGTGTATTTGTGTGTTGCTTTTTTTTTGCATTTTCTTTCTTGATTGGAGGAATTCCAGGGCCCAGTCACAATTATGTGTGCTGTTTTTATTGTGTATCTCTGTGTATAAAATATCATTCATAGTGTCACACATATTACTATAAAAGTTGATACATGACATTGTCAAAGGGATACATTAATGAATACATTCTGATTTTGTTTTTCTTTTGATTTGAAGCATGCAAATACTATCGCACTTTCAAATAAAACTGAGGCTGAGCCCCAGGGAGCATGTGAGAGTTCCCCATCAGCACAGATCGAGATCCAAGACCAGGTAAGGATGTACGCAATATGGCAGATTTGTCATTAAAGTTTTGGGTCACTAGATATTGACTAGAGGTAGAGACTTTACTACAGAAATATCTCTGAACTTTATTATACACGGGAAAGAAAGATGACAATACTCTCTACATTACCGAAAGGAAGATCTTAGAACTATATTTATTGCTGTGGTTCTAGGGATAAATTACTTATTTAGAACAAATTGCTTATTCTGCTTACAGTTTGATAATTGTAGTACTGAGTGTGTGTGATTTATCACCTTCCCATGTATGTCACTGTGATACACTATACACCAGTGGAAGGCAAACTTTGGCAGTCCAGATGTTCTGAACTACATCTCCCCTGATGCTTTGCCAGAATTATGGCTGTCAGAGCATTTTGGGAGATGGTTGTGTAACCCTGCTATACTCACTCTAACCTCATGGCACATAGCACAGCTTAGCACAGCATAGCACAGCATAGCACATTGTGTTGACTTGTTATATCCTGTGTGCTTTCTATTTTATTCCTCAAAAAACAGGTGAGTATAGTGATAGTCCTCCTTATGATCCCATTAAAAACCGGAGGGGAACTGTTAGGGGTGTCCAGTAGACAGCAATGTGCAGCTGAAGATGTAATGGTTTCTCCAGCTTGTGGGATGGGGATCATTATTCATAACTCTAATTATAACGTGAACACAGACATAGAACAGGTAAAGGGATGATATTCTATTTTTACTAAATAAACTCTTAGTATTCATAAGAAAAATGTCAATTTAATTTGTGTTAATGCAGAGCAGCACATTTCGGGATTTATTTTCTCTCTTTATTTTCTATGCTATCATACAACAGGAGGTATGGCCTGAGCCTCCAGAAATGGAGACAGAGTCACCGAATGAAGAGGACAAGAAGGAACAGCTGATAGAAGAAGATTCTGAGAAGAAAGAAAAGGAAAAAAAGAATGATCGCAACGAGAGACTTCTGGAACTTGTGAGTGCTTCCATGGGTGTAACGGGATGCAAGAATCAAAGAATCTCAGTCCCCCCTAAGCAATGCATCTGAGTGAGATGATGGGACGAGTCTGACTGTGTGTTTAATTGGATGATTGTATGTAACCTTAAAGGGAGACTCTGGGTACCATAACAACTTCATCAATTGAAGTTGTTATGGTGCCAGGAAGTCCTATGTGCCTCCCTATCATAAAGGGTTAAACCGTCTATGAAGGGTTTAACCCTGTCTGCTCTGCACAGCGCCATCAACAGATTCTGCATTAAATCTGGAGGCCTCGGACTTGGTACCACTGACTTGTTCCCTATTCATAAAACTGAGTGCAAAATGTACATTTTATGAATGGGTTGTGTTTACAATCAGTGTGCTGTGAATTCAGGGGTGTATCAGTGTGAAGTGCCCATAAATGTCAATGTAGGGTATATCTGGAAAGATATGTCAATGTTTTTTTTTTTGTAAATCTCTTTTTATTTAGAAGTAGAAATGTAGAAATCAGAGTACGAGGCTCGCAGGCCCCTAAAACAACGTTCGTAGTGTACGAAAAAGCATTGGTGGATGCGCAGATCCAGATGAGTAGCGTAGCATGTATAAATCAACAAGATAAACAGGAAGTACTTCAATCGGCAACATTTGTAGTATATGGAATATAGGATCAACGGCAAGCATACCTATTCCTGTGTAGGGTTCGTAAGTCTGGTTACGTCACCATGAGGAGGCATAGGACGCGGTTACCTTCTAAATTAGGGATCTTACGTTAGTGCTCTGTCACGTTATAACTCAATTTCGTGGGGGTCGGCGGGTTGCCGCTTCGTGTGTTTATATGGGTGCTATCACCCCCAGAATTCCTTACGACAGAGCTCGAGCGTTGCTTAGGTCTCAATACGTTGTCCCCAAGGCGTGCCCTCTCTATATCGGTCACTATGTGTGAGATCAAGTCAAACGATCTAGGGTAGTCTCCTTGCATTACGTGTGTACGTATTGGGGGGGGGGGGGTGTTTATCTAGAGTGTGCTTGATTGTGTGTGTTCCTGTCGACTTCCCAGGTGATATGTCAATGTTTGTATGGAAAAGCAAGGTGTGTTTGTGTGTCGGGTTTGTGTACAATATAAGTGTGTATTTGTGTGTTGCTTTTTTTTTGCATTTTCTTTCTTGATTGGAGGAATTCCAGGGCCCAGTCACAATTATGTGTGCTGTTTTTATTGTGTATCTCTGTGTATAAAATATCATTCATAGTGTCACACATATTACTATAAAAGTTGATACATGACATTGTCAAAGGGATACATTAATGAATAAATTCTGATTTTGTTTTTCTTTTGATTTGAAGCATGCAAATACTATCGCACTTTCAAATAAAACTGAGGCTGAGCCCCTGGGAGCATATGAGAGTTCCCCATCAGCACAGATCGAGATCCAAGACCAGGTAAGGATGTACGCAATATGGCAGATTTGTCATTAAAGTTTTGGGTCACTAGATATTGACTAGAGGTAGAGACTTTACTAGAGAAATATCTCTGCACTTTATTATACACGGGAAAGAAAGATGACAATACTCTCTACATTACCGAAAGGAAGATCTTAGAACTATATTTATTGCTGTGGTTCTAGGGATAAATTACTTATTTAGAACAAATTGCTTATTCTGCTTACAGTTTGATAATTGTAGTACTGAGTGTGTGTGATTTATCACCTTCCCATGTGTGTCACTGTGATACACTATACACCAGTGGGAGGCAAACTTTGGCAGTCCAGATGTTCTGAACTACATCTCCCCTGATGCTTTGCCAGAATTATGGCTGTCAGAGCATTTTGGGAGATGGTTGTGTAACCCTGCTATACTCACTCTAACCTCATGGCACATAGCACAGCATAGCACAGCATAGCACAGCATAGCACAGCATAGCACATTGTGTTGACTTGTTATATCCTGTGTGCTTTCTATTTTATTCCTCAAAAAACAGGTGAGTATAGTGATAGTCCTCCTTATGATCCCATTAAAAAGCGGAGGGGAACTGTTAGGGGTGTCCAGTAGACAGCAATGTGCAGCTGAAGATGTAATGGTTTCTCCAGCTTGTGGGATGGGGATCATTATTCATAACTCTAATTATAACCTGAACACAGACATAGAACAGGTAAAGGGATGATATTCTATTTTTACTAAATAAACTCTTAGTATTCATAAGAAAAATTTTAATTTAATTTGTGTTAACGCAGAGCAGCACATTTTTGGATTTATTTTCTCTCTTTATTTTCTATGCTATCATACAACAGGAGGTATGGCCTGAGCCTCCAGAAATGGAGACAGAGTCATCGAATGAAGAGGACAAGAAGGAACAGCTGATAGAAGAAGATTCTGGGAAGAAAGAAAAGGAAAAAAAGAATGATCGCAACGAGAGACTTCTGGAACTTGTGAGTGCTTCCATGGGTGTAACGGGGTGCAAGAATCAAAGAATTTCAGTCCCCCCTAAGCAATGCATCTGAGTGAGATGATGGGACGAGTCTGACTGTGTTTAATTGGATGATTGTATGTAACCTTAAAGGGAGACTCTGGGTACCATAACAACTTCATCAATTGAAGTTGTTATGGTGCCAGGAAGTCCTATGTGCCTCCCTATCATAAAGGGTTAAACCGTCTATGAAGGATTTAACCCTGTCTGCTCTGCACAGCACCTTCAATCGATTCTGCATTAAATCCGGAGGCCTCGGACTTGGTACCACTGACTTGTTCCCTATTCATAAAACTGAGTGCAAAATGTACATTTTATGAATGGGTTGTGTTTACAATCAGTGTGCTGTGAATTCAAGGGTGTATCAGTGTGATGTGCCCATAAATGTCAATGTAGGGTATATCTGGAAAGATATGTCAATGCTTATATGGAAAAGCAAGGTGTGTTTGTGTGTCGGGTTTGTGTACAATATAAGTGTGTATTTGTGTGTTGCTTTTTTTTTTTTGCATTTTTTTCTTGATTGGAGGAATTCCAGGGCCCAGTCACAATTATTTGTGCTGTTTTTATTGTGTATCTCTGTATAAAATATCATTGATAGTGTCACACATATTACTATGAAAGTTGATACATGACATTGTCAAAGGGATACATTAATGAATAAATTCTGATTTCGTTTTTCTTTTGATTTGAAGCATCCAAATGCTATCGCACTAGCTAGCCAAACTGAGGCTGAGCCCCTGGGAGCATGTGAGAGTTCCCCATCAGCACAGATCGAGATCCAAGACCAGGTAAGGATGTACGCAATATGGCAGATTTGTCCTTAAAGTTTTGGGTCACTAGATATTGACTAGAGGTAGAGACTTTACTAGAGAAATATCTCTGAACTTTATTATACACGGGAAAGAAAGATGACAATACTCTCTACATTACCGAAAGGAAGATCTTAGAACTATATTTATTGCTGTGGTTCTAGGGATAAATTACGTATTTAGAACAAATTGCTTATTCTGCTTACAGTTTGATAATTGTAGTACTGAGTGTGTGTGATTTATCACCTTCCCATGTGTGTCACTGTGATACACTATACACCAGTGGGAGGCAAACTTTGGCAGTCCAGATGTTCTGAACTACATCTCCCCTGATGCTTTGCCAGAATTATGGCTGTCAGAGCATTTTGGGAGATGGTTGTGTAACCCTGCTATACTCACTCTAACCTCATGGCACATAGCACAGCATAGCACAGCATAGCACATTGTGTTGACTTGTTATATCCTGTGTGCTTTCTATTTTATTCCTCTCTTTACAGAGAAATCTACACACACACACACACACACACTGCTCAATTGACTCCTTCAATGAGTACATTCTGATGTTATTCTTTTTTTTCATGGCTAGCATGCTCAAGATGGACCTTTACTGGAAGAGTCAAGCGAAGTAGAAGAGAACTGTGAAGTAGTTATAGAGGATGTGGTACCTTACACCCAGGAAAGACCAGCTAAGTGCAGGAAGGATACATCAGATGTAAACGAAATCGAAATCCTGAGTGAGTTTGATGAAGGCGACAAAGAACAGGAGGAGAAAAAAAAGAAAAAGAGGGGATCCTGCATGAGACGCTTGTTACGAGCCCTGTGCTGCTGCTTCCACAGAAAACCAAAGAAATTGAAGGTGAACACACCCGAGACCTCAGATGTCATCATATATCAAGTCCATGGACTTCGCAATTCGAGCAGTGAAAGCAGCACAGATAGCAAAGCCGCAGCTTCCACCCACTCCTCCCTGCCATCAGAGCGCAGTGCAGGTATGCTGCGGAAATGGAAATGTGTCAACGACCTGTCTCAAATAGGAATGTGAAAACAAAAAACCTCTTCATAAACATCAATAAAATATCAAGGCATTCCATCAATGAGAATCAGGATTAAGGAAAACCTTCCCGCTGCCTGTATGGATGAAAGCAACATGTAACATGCACGGCACCTCAAAATGCATAACACATTGGGAATCCAGCTGAAAATTGATAATGAGGTGGCCGCGAGACTGGGGCATATTTACCCTACAAGTTCTGACCTCAACTCCGCATGCTACTTCGCATTTTCTGGGACTTTCTCTTAATAAAGCCTACTGGACAGCCATATATTCTGTGATTTACAACACCACTAAGGTCCATAATACCACTACAACCTGAACAATTTCTCCTGAACATGTTCCCCCTGCTACTGAAGATTACATGTTCTCACAGCCACGAGAACCAACATTGCTGGACATTGGAAAACAAACCTGCAACCACTGATTCACTCACTAGTGACCTCCCTGAAACAGACAGCAATATAAAGAGATGACCCATAAACTCACTGACACTCTATCCAAATTCAAGACAATACCAAGTACCAACATGCCCATTAAGGGACTCTCCAGTGCCAGGAAAACAAACCGTGTTCCTGGCACTGCAGGTCCCCTCGCCTTCCCACCCCCCCTCAAGTTGCTGAAGGGGTTAAAAACCCTCAAGTGACTTACCTGTATCCAGTGCTGATGTCCCTCGGCGCTGGGTCAGGCTCTGCCTACGCTCCCAAATGGGTTCAGGAGCACCAAGATAGATTCTGTTAGTCTACCCTTACTGGACAAAAATAAAAAACACCTTTATTATAGGGTATATATATGTTCCCCAGAAGAATAATAAAGGAAACTTATAAAAGATACTAACACATCTAATAAAGAAAATGAATAAATAAAATTGGGGGAGATAGTAGTGTATAAATGAGATAGGAGTGAGCAGTTTAATCCTTATAACCATACAGCTAGAAGTTCCTTTAAATCTCCATATAATCTATGTGAGGCATGAACTGTGCCTACTAGTAATAGTGTGGATGAGGAACGCTATATGGAATAAGGCTAAGTAATATCATTTGTAGATAGAGCAATTACTCAGTCTGATATAAGGTTATAAATGATATCTCGTTATAGACATAGGAGTCATAAACAAAGTATCAGTCGTGTATACACCGGAACATCAAAGTCCTATATGGTATACTGCTGTTTCTTAAGATAGTCAATTATAAACAAGATATCTAAGCCCTACTGCCTAGAGAGGGAGGCTAATTGCCCAAAAAAATACTTGTACCCTGTATAGTACAGCTGCTTCCTAATGAATGATGAAAGCTTGCTTTAACAGAAATAGCATTAGAACGTGATATCTACCTCGGATAGGTTACTCAACAGAAAAAGCCTGTAGCGTCGCCTTAAAGACAGGTAGTAGATAGTAGGTTGAAACAGGATATCAAAGACGTGCTGACTAGAAAGGGGCTATATTCCCCCGAGAAGCTTTGAACCTGTAGTCTATTTCTGCTTACTAACTGCAGGCTTACATAACCATAATTAGGTCTAAGAGGTATGTCTAACCAAGGTAGAACACTCCAAGTGTTTCTGTAGCGTAGCTTCAAGGCAGGTTGCAATTATGGTAACCACGGATCCTATTATTGCTAGCACTGTAGCTTGCAACTTGTAGTCTAATACTGCTTGCTAACTGAAGGCTTGCATAACAGGAATACTATCTAGGATGTATGTCTAACCACGATAGATCACTCCTAGCATTTCTGTAGCATCGCTTCAAGGCAAGTTACAATTATGTTAACCATGGATACTTTTGTTGCCACCACCGTTCAAAAGTAGCTGCTAACAGAGTTACAGAGTGGCTGAGCACAGCTGTCCCAACAGTACTGACAGTTAGATACTAATAGCTCCAAACTGATAATGCATCAACTCCTATAAATCTCATCTCGCTCCCCCCACCAAGTGAACACACAACGTGCCGGTGTCCACACTATTACTAGTAGGCACAGTTCATGCCTCACATAGATTATATGGAGATCTAAAGGAACTTCTAGCTGTATGGTTATAAGGATTAAACTGCTCACTCCTATCTCATATAACACTACTATCTCCCTCAATTTTATTTATTCATTTTCTTTATTAGATGTGTTAGTATCTTTTATAAGTTTCCTTTATTATTCTTCTGGGGAACATATATATACCCTATAATAAAGGTGTTTTTTATTTTTGTCCAGTAAGGGTAGACTAACAGAATCTATCTTGGTGCTCCTGAACCCATTTGGGCTCGTGACCACCTCCAGTTCTCATATTTTGCTATAAATTCAAAGGGTTAACCCCTACATTAGATTCTGTGGACACACTATAGATCCCATTTATTGGGAATCCTACCACTTTATACTTCTGCCTACGCTCCTCCCCTGCCGATGTCAGCCAGTGGGGGGGACTTATTGCGCATGTGCGGCCGGCGGCGAGGGAGACCTAATGCGCATGCGTGGCAATGCCGTGCACGCGCATTAGACCTCCCCATAGGAAAGCATTGAAAAATGTTTTCAATGCTTTCCTATGCGGATTTTGGCGACGCTGGAGGTCCTCACATAGCGTGAGGACGTCCAGCGACGTTATAACACTCTGTTTAGTAGACAGCCACAAGAGAAGGACTTAACCCTGCACGGTAAATATTGCAGTTTATGAAAACTGCAATAATTACACTTGCAGGATTAAGGATAGTGGGAGTCTGCACCCAGACCACTCCAATGGGCAGAAGTGGTCTAGGTGCCTGGAGTGTCCCTTTAGGACTCGTTAGTGCTGCCGGGGACAAACCTTTCATTATTCTTCCTCCTCTTCATTTCATATCCCTTACTTCTGCTCTTTCTCACTTAGCCTTTTACACTTCTCACTTCCTACATCCCATTGATACCTACATATCTTCTCTCTACATGACAGTCTTCCTGAATCACACATACAGTACTTACATGACGTCAATGACCTCTGAGACCTATATTACGTTTGATGTGATGTATAATTTACTGACTGTACATTTGAACTTTTATGTTTTATTTTATGTTTGTAATATTGATTGCTATTGTCATGTAATAATTACCAAATTGAAAAAAAATCTCAATAAAATATACACATTTAAAAAAATGAATTAATTGAGTAATTCGTTATTTGTTAATAGTCGCTTTAGTTACACATAAAAAGTGTTTGTGGTGGTGAGGAGATTCTTATCATATTTTGGTGAGTTAAGATTTGTGATAAAGACTTGAATCCTGTCCTAGATCTGAGATTCCCTTTCCAGATGTTGCCAGCCCTTGGCAATAAGACAGGCGATATAACCTTCAGTCGTAATCCAAAAGCTGGTCAGTGTGTCTATGAGTCAGCCTTTCCCACCAGTCGTAGAGAGAGTAAGGAACTATTGATGCAGCCTCATATTTTACAGATGATGTTAATCAAGGACGTTTTTGTGATTTGCCGAATCAGCCCACATCGGCCTCATAACCCTGCTCTCTCTCTTAGGCCCACAATAAAGTGACAACATAAGTCTTTTGCCTCTTTTTATTTCATGGGAGAACGTTCTTGCATTTGGAGATTTACGTTTTATCAAAACGTTCCAAAGTTCTAGTTTATAGATTATTTTTCCTGGTAATTACATCAGGAGTTTATCTTGGGTCCTCCCACTGTCAATGTCCACAATCTGAAAAACAAAAAGAGAAGGGTTGTGGTGGTAGCACTGCTACTACCGTAGTACGACTGAGAGAGGGTTTACATCCCTTCTAAATATTGTCACATAACCAGAAACAATAGAGAAAAGGGATGAATATTTGTTGCCTTAAGAATACGGCACCTGGCAAAGGATATTTAACAATTTATATAACAAGGACCACAACAAGGCAACTTGCACCATCAAGCTCTGACTTTAACCCCTTGAAGACCAATGACGGTTCAGGACCGTCATTGGTAACATACCGTTGAATCATCATAATGGAAAACAGATGGTGGGAGCGATCGGAGATCGCTTCCACCGAAATCCCTTTGTTACTATCTGCACGCCATCCCAGGCAGATAGTAACAGCCAATTGCGGCGTGTGAGCGATCCGCGATCGCTCACAATTGGCTGATGTCAAAGTGGGTGTTACAAACACTCACTTTGACACTGATCTCTGCCCCTCTCTCCTCTGTAGCGTTTTGTGAGACGAGAGAGACAAAGATCAGAGCGGATAGTTTGTTGCCAGTGTGAAAGAGTTGCTAGAAGTGTCAAAACCTGTTAAAAAATAAAAAATAAATACATTTTTAACTCCTTCCCTGCCAAGTCCTGTTACAGCAGTGCATTTGTACTGTCTGTAATTTATTTATTTATTTGCCCTTAAGGGTTTTTGGGGTTTTTTTTGTCAAAAAGCTGTTTTAGTGTGTTTTAGACTTTTTTTTTATAAGCGTCAAATTTTAGTCAGTTTCCTTCCCCCAAATCTCCATTAGATTCTTTTTGCAGGAGTTAGTTTAAAAAAAAAAAAAAAAAACTTACCAAAAAAAAAACTTTCAAAAACACTTTGTGTGTTAGCAATTTGTTAGTATATGTACAGCTTGGAGGAGGCATGTGCCTTCTTGGCGTCTGATTTTGACCCAGGTCAGTTCTCTGACACGTCTAGTGACACATCATCTGTCTGTGAGCCGGCTGCAAAAAGAAGCTGTGCTTCGTCTGCTATGTCGAATGTGGAAGAAGACTGAGCACCTCCACAGTTAGTTGAGCCCAACATCCCCCCTTTTAGTGCCAAAGCAGGCATTAATGTCAATGTGCAGGACTTCTCCGCTATGCAATATGTGGAGTTATTTTTAGGGGATACCATCTGGGAGGAGATTGCTTCCCAGACTAATGTATATGTTACGCAATTTTGTGATGCAAATCCAGGTAGCTATGTAGTCAGGGAGCATGCTTGGCATCCCACAGATGTCACCTGAACTCAAAAAATTCTGGGCTCTTACCATGCTCATGGGGATAATAAAGAAGCCATCAATCCGCTCTTACTGGAGCAACAACCCAATCTGTTCTAGTCCTATATACTCCCAAACAATGCCTAGAGCAAGATATGAGTTGGTGCTGAGATACTTGCATTTCAATGACAATACCCTCTGTCACCCCAGAGATCATCCGCAATATGACAGGCTTCATAAAATACACCCACTAATAGACCATCTGCAGCAAAGATTTTCTGAAGTTTATACTCCCCAGCAAAATGTGTCTGTTGATGAATCCCTTATGAAATATAAAGGGAGATTGGGGTTCAAACAGTACATTCCTTCAAAGCGCGCTAGGTATGGCGTAAAATTTTACAAATTGAGAGAGAGCGAAAGTGGCTATACGTTTGCCTTTCGCGTATATGAGGGGAAAGATGGTCAACTGGACCCTCCTGGCTTTCCTGACTCTCTGGGGACAAGTGGGAAAATAGTTTGGGACCTACTGATCCCCTTGTTCAATAAGGGTTACCACCTTTATGTGGACAATTTCTATAGCAGTGTCCGTTTAAATCGCTTTATGGTTTGCAGACACTGGCCTGCGGCACTGTGAGAAAAAATTCAAAAAATTTCCCCAGACCTCTCATAGAGGCAAAATTATAAAAAAAGTCAATGCAAAACTCTGCTCAAAGCTGAAGTGCTTGCAATTAAATTTAAGGACAGGAAGGATGTGAACATGATAACCACCATCCATGACGAAAGCATGTCAGACGGCACTGTCCGAGGCAGAGTACATTCCAAACCTGTTTGCGTCAGGGCTTATAACAGGCACATGGGGGGTGTAGATTTGGCTGATCAGCTCATGCAGCCGTATCTTATTTTAAGAAAAACTAAAGCCTGGTATAAAAAGGTGGCTGATGCAAGTAGCAATCCACAATTCGTTTATACTTTTTTTTTAAAAATGAATCCTGGAAGAACCACCTTTCTCCAATTTCAACATAAAGTGATTTCAACAATCATTTATGGAGATGGTTCCGTTGTAGTTCCAACAATGGTGCCAGAGGAATCAAGAATTGGTGCTACACATTATATATTTTAAATAAAACAAATCCCCAGAAACGTTGCCGGGTCTGTTACAAAAAAGGGGAAAGGACAGACACCCCCTGTCACTGTCCCGATTGCCTTTCAAAACCCGCATTATGTATTGGAACATGTTTTAAGCTCTACCACAGAGAACATACCTTTTTGTAACAAATGCAAAAGGGTAATAAGCGCTCTCTTCTCAAGGGTGAGCAGCAGTTCACCAACAAGGTGTTCCCTCTACCTTGTGATAAATGGACAGATAAAATAGAAAGGTGAACAGCGCTAAAGATCAGAAATTGTACATATGTTTAGTAGAAATACTGGCCAGCGGAGTAACTTAAAAAAAAGGAGAAACAAAGATACAAATAATGGTACAGTATGTATGAACGATATAATTCCACAAGAACAAAGGTGTTATATTCACACTCACACTTTGAGGAGCTATATCAGCTCGGTGTTAAGAGCTTGGACGGAATAATCCCCGTCTATGGATTTCTTGAGGTTCCAGATCGTTGGTGAGTTTATAGGTGTAAGTATTCGTTATATGAAAAACAAGAGTAAAATACGCCACATGGTCTAGTACGTAAATATAAAATATTGTAGTAAGAGTAGATGATCCTACTTACATATACTAGAGCAACGACCTGCTCTAGTTTGGAGAATGTCAGGTGGAATAATCCCCACCTCGGGATATAGTGGATCCAGGTATAGCAGCAAAGCAGTATTAAATAGGAAGGAGGACAAAAAAAAATGACTGGATAGTTTAAAACTTATATATACTTTAATACAATAAGTAAAAAGTGAATAATACACTATAAAACCAGTCCTGTATAAAAGTCCAAAATTCTTCCTCACTTGACGCGTTTCGACGAAGCTTTCTCAAAAGTGAAACATTGATAAAGCCGTTGGAACGGAGAAACGCGTTTGGAGGGACACAACTCACATCACAGAAAGTCAGTGCCTGGGGAGCATTCACCTTTACCGTTACCACCAAACTAACATCTGAACTGCTGATTTCGGGACGCCGAGAACAGCATAAGGTCTGCACCCAGTACTTTCTGAATTAATTAGTAGGCATATCATAACGAAGCCTTATTATTATTCATTTAAAAATATCTGGAGTTTGTTTTAATTCCAATTTTATTTTATGTGAAACTTTTTATATTGACACTTAGCTTTTAGCTAAGATTCTAATAAAGTCAGTTTATTTTAAAATACAAAGGATTCCTTTTTGTAGTGAAATAGTAAATCACTAATTTACCTTTTTTCTTTGCATTTTTATATCTATTTGATCACAGAGTAACACCATCAAAGAAAATACCGGGAACAAAGGGACTTGCACAGACCATTATTGGACTTTATTATTTAGTCTGTTGCATTTATTATATGAGTAATTCCACTGACTTTTTTATTTGTGTTTTTATTTTATTTTTTATTTTTTTTAATTAGAATTATTTCTAGAGGCAAAGGGTATACTTTTCATCTATTTACATAACAGGATCTGTTAATTCATGCCTAAAGTACAATGTGTGTGAAAAAGACACAAAAATATTACTACCCAAAGGTTTGACAAAGGCTATTGGTTAATTCCATGCATGAAAAGTGTTAAAATACCACCATTTGAAATACCTTGGGTTGTCTACTTTTCAAAAATATATGGTTTGATGGGGGTAAAATACATTGGCTGGCTTCAAAAATGTCCCAAATAGTACATAGGCGCAGGTTGACTACATGGTTGAACCTGCCAAATGTGGCCTTTTATCCCCCTAACAACCCGATAAGCCTATGCATGGGTGGTATCACTGTACTCTGGACATGTTGCTGAACACACATTAGTGTGTTTTTTGGAAGCAACACATAACATGATCTGTGAAATTGTAGCTGAATTGCAATGTATGTGAAAAAAAAAAAAAAAAAACTACCTATGCAAACTTTGCCAAAGATTGGTGGTAAAATGGCTGCATATAAAGTGTCAAAATATCCTTAGATGAATACCCTGTGTTGTCTACTTTGAAAACAAATATGTACATGTGGGGTGTTTTCAAGAGATTTATGATAGATAATAGTGTTACAATGTCACTATTGATAATTAAAAAAAATGCATATTTTGAAACCGCAATATCCTACTTGTACTTATAGCCCTATAACTTGCAAAAGAAAAAGCAAAAAAAAAGCACATAAACACTGGGTATTTTTAAACTCAGGACAACATTTGGAATCTATTTAGCAGTTTTTTTCATTAGCTTTTGTAGATGTGTAAAAGATTTTTCAAGTAAAAGTAAAAAAAACATGTATTTTTTTTAATTTTTCATCATATTTTTTATTAAAATTAAATTACATGAGATTATATAAATAATGGTATGTAAAGAAAGCCCTTTTTGTCCTGAAAGAAACAATATATAATTTGTATGGGAACAGTAAATGAGAGAGCAGAAAATTACAGCTAAACACAAACACCACAAAAGTGTAAAAAAAAGGCCTGGTTAAATAGCCAGAATACTTACACTATTGGTTGGCGTCATTTTAGAACGTCTAAATCCCTGATTTATTTTGGATGCCGAATTCGTGGCTTTCCTGTGTTCATTCGCGGCGACAGAATCGGTGTTTAGAGTCATGCAATTCTGACGTTGGCGCAATTGACAACAGATGCGCACAAGCAGTGCCTGTCCCGCCGTCACATAATGGGGTGAAGGAGCGCCGTAACAGATAAGCATTACAGAACTATTAGTGTGGGAACTGAACTCTACTGCCCCATGTTTAATGTGACAGTCAGAGTGATTCCCTTAGAAGAAGTTTGTAATTCCATAGCCTGCTGCCCAACACCGACCAAACTCAGTTGGGGTGAGAGGGTTATGGTAGACCACAATTTGTGGATAAATGTAATGCTTGCAGTTGTTTGACACAGATGGAGAAAAGCTTGTTTGATTTGTATAGACATCAGATTAGAACTAGGAGTAGGAATTGAATATTATGGCTAATTAGTGCTTGGTCTGCATCCCTCTGGTGTACCTTGGGTGCCAGCATCATCAGGTGGCTTCCCTAAAATCATTATCAATAGCTGTTTTGTTCCTCTGTGTTTCATTATGGAATGTGTATACATCCTCATGGATATGTTTCAATGTGAGGTTTTTGCCAATTTTCATCAGCTACAAGCCAAATGGGGAATCCCTGAAAGAGATTTTTTTTTGTCTCTTAAAATCAGATTTTCATGAGTTATTCAGAATTAATTATTAAAGGACCACTATAGGCACCCAGACCACTTCATCTTAATGAAGTGGTCTGGGTGCCAGGTCCAGCTAGGATTAACCCTTTTTTTTTTTTTTATAAACATAGCAGTTTCAGAGAAACTGCTATGTTTATATTTGGGTTAATCCAGCCTCTAGTGGCTGTCTCACTGACAGCCACTAGAGGCGCTTCCGCGCTTCTCACTGTGATTTTCAATAAGTTTCAATAAGTTTAAAGGATCACTATAGTGTCAGGAAAACAAACCATTTTTCCTGACACTATATAATGCTTGGGGGACCCTCACCCTCAGGGTCCCCCTCCTCTGGCGCTGAATGGGTTAAAACACCTTCAGCAGCTTACCTTTATCCAACACCGGGTAACTTCTCCTCACCCGCCGACTTCAGCTCCCGAGTGGAGCGGAATGCACAAGTGTCACGCACGCATTCAAGCTGTCTATAGGAAAGCATTTCTCAATGCTTTCCTATGGACGCTCTGCTCGCTGGATGCGATTTTCGCATTGAGCGTCGCAGAAGCACCTCTAGCGGCTACCAGGAAGACAGCCACTAGAGGCTGGATTAACCCTGGTATGTAAACATAGAAGTTTCTCTGAAACTGCTATGTTTACATGTGAAGGGTTAAAACCCGAGGGACATTGCACCCAGACCACTTCATTGAGCTGAACTGGTCTGGGTGACTATAGTGTCCCTTTAATTTTGCTCACAACCGAGTCAACGCATACTTTGCATTCAGTACTTTATTTTTGCTCGATGTCAGTAAGAAAACAAGTACAAGTGTAGCAAACAGCAACTATAGCCTTTAGGAATCTTTAGGTATTTGAGACTAGGGGATACATATACAAAATATGACACGCTGCTGAACTATGGTTTAGACTTTAGAGAAAACTGACAATTTACTATAATTACATTCAACTTTGGTATTTAACAGTCACATTACAAACACTAGCTTGGCAGCTTTATCTATACCTAGGTGATTGCTCAATGTGGAGTGTACAATGCTAAAGGCAGAAAATGTGTATTCTATTCCAGCTGATAAAGCCACAGCAGTTAGCAGCTGCACAGCGATTTGCATGTCTCATAATATTAAATGCATACCACCCTTTAAGACATAATTTCTACAGCACTTTTATTGAACATTCAATTTTGAAGGGGACTTCAAATGTACAATATTTGGAAGAGATACATAAATAGAGAAATATATTATACTGGCATGATGATACGTTTGACAACTGTGGGGGTCTGTGCCTCCAAAAAGTCCCCTCAGTAGTGTGATGTGTACATGGGAAAGGGAATGGGAGAGAAAAAGCCTCCCCAAATTCTTATACTGGTGCTATGCTAAATAGTCAAATGGCAACTGCCTTTATTAAATCCTCATTAGTAGCATAATATCACCAGTAAAAAAGTTTCCCCTAGAGCTGGCCAGTAATGGTGCTAATTGCTGTAGTAAATTGGCCAGAGGTAGGAGAAAATTCCCATGTAACCACATAGGCAGTAAAAAATGGAAAGAATAAAAAAGCAAGGGTGTAATTGTATATAATGTTGCGATCAGCCCAGAAAAAAGGTTACCCCTTCTTATTGGTCACGAAAAAGCAAATAAACTGGCCCCTTGCTTGTAGTCATAGCCAGGAGTATGTATTAGTAGTAGGACTGTGAAAAGTAGAGACTTCTCTGACTTGTAATCCACAGAAAAAAGCTCAACACTAGTCCCTAATATCCTCCAAACACCTTCAAGGGTGTTCTAATCTATAACTGATTCTAATTAGAACGAAAGACTGCCTAATATGCCATCATCTTAACTGGGGGAGCGGCACTGCATAAAGTGAAAAAAGAAAAGTAACCAACTAAGGGTCTAAATACCCATAGTGCTTTTTTATTCTTTCCATTTTTTACTGCCTATGTGGTTACATGGGAATTTTCTCCCACCTCTGGCCAATTTACTACAGCAATTAGCACCATTACTGGCCAGCTCTAGGGGAAACTTTTTTACTGGTGATATTATGCTACTAATAAGGATTTAATAAAGGCAGTTGCCATTTGACTATTTAGCATAGCACCAGTATAAGAATTTGGGGAGCCTTTTTCTCTCCCATTCCCTTTCCCATGTACACATCACACTACTGAGGGGACTTTTTGGAGGCACAGACCCCCACAGTTGTCAAACGTATCATCATGCCAGTATAATATATTTCTCTATTTATACATTTATCCGGGTACAGGCCCTTAGGTGGACTGGCACCACCCTCTGACCATAACTGTGTCTATTTTATCTCCAGATGCCTGCTCCTTTTCCATCTGTGCAGGAATTCGCCTGATAGGTGTTTCTGATTATCGGAAAGCCTATACGCACCTGATGTTTTTTTTTTTTTTACAAAATCCTAGTATTGATTCGGGGTCTTTTACCTCTCCAGATATAATTAGCAAAGCTGGATTGTATGATATCTAACCATTGATTTGGGATTGCTAGTGAGATCATTCAAAATAAGTATGCCCACTTGGGGAGGATATATGCTTTGATAGTATTCATTCTCCCACACCAAGAGATTTCATAAAATCTCCATTCCCTTAATAGCATGTTGGTATGTTTAATTAATCTTAAAAAAATGACTTCAATTATCCCTTTTGGATCTGCGGTAATATATCTATACCCAAATATTGTATGGCCTTTGATGTCCAAGTCAAATCTAAATTCTTTTTAAGTCTTTTGAGGTTATCGGCTTCAATATTTTTAATTAGAACTGATGTTTTATTCATATTTAATTTATAATTTGATACAATGCTATATATTTTAAATTCCTGCATTAAATGTGGTAGAGAGAGATGTGGACCTGTTACTGAAATAAGAATGTCATCGGCATACAGACATATCTTTAATTCCCTGTCTTTTAATACCACCCCTTTGATTTGATGGTTGCTTCTTATATTGATAGCAAGGGGTTCTATAGATAGTATATATAATAAAGGGCACCCCTGCCTGGTTCCATTTGATATATTGAACCAATCTGTACAAAAATCCTGTCCCCACTAATCTAGCTGAAGGGGATGAATATAATGTACCAATCGCATTAGCTATCCAGCCTATTAGACCAAATTAGGTCAAAACCTTCCTCAAAAATCCCCATCACTGCTGTCTCTTGAGCGGAATTCTCCATAAATTGCCTGGAGGTATATTAAAACCAAAAGACTGCGCATGTTTTATACCCTAGAGGGCCGTGCTAATTGCAATACAGGATCACACAGTGCTAGGAATTTTCACAAAGTAATTAATTCTTAATTTAAATAATAGTGTAATTATATATTGTTCATTTAGTATTATCTTTCCTGATTGCCTATACAATATTTCCACCTATCTTAACGTGAGACATATACAGACAAAATTACGTTCTCCAACATCTATAGTGTACTATTATTTTTCTTACTTTAACTGACTTTTTCTTTTTGTCTATTCATTAACTTTTCCTTTTCTATAATTCCAAATTGACAAATTTTTTCACAGCAACACAAAAAAACCAAAAATCCTATCTTGCATATGCTTTCCCCCTTGGTGTATTTCATTTTTTTAAACTACGTTTAAACTTTGTCTATCATATGCATCCTTCTAATATAATGAAACCCCTTTGTATTAGTTTATTGCCACCTTGTGCAGAGAAATAAATAAATAAAAATCTTGATCCTTTTCTTTCTTTTTGAAGTGTCCTTTTATAATAAGGTCTGTGGAGCTGTAATTATTTTACTGCATTTGAGAAACAAAAACTAAATCCCTTTATCTCTTTTTCCCCCCCTCTCCATTCTATATATTGTGATTATTTTAAGTTATTTTCCTGAAGCCATTGCTTAAGAGTCTGTGGTTTATGAAAAATACATTTGTTGTCGTCATATGTTAAGTTCAATCGTATCGAAGGCCCCATGCATATTTTATGTCATGTTTTCTCAGTATGGCTATAAAGGGTGCAAATGCTTTCCTATTCAATCTTGTTTGAGACGATAAGTCTTGAAAAACCTTTATTTGTGAGTAAGGTGAATATTTTAGGCAGGCTTCACCAAACTCCGGCCCTCCAGATGTTGCAGAACTACAACTTCCATGATTCTATGAATGAAATAGATAAGCTGAGAATCATGGGAGTTGTAGTTCAGCAACATCTGGAGGGCCGGAGTTTGGGGAAGCCTGTATTTAGGTCTTTCACAGCATTGGCACGTACCACTTGTATTTTAAAGCGGAATGAGTGCAGGCACATTATCACGTCTCTTGTTACATGTTCTGGCACAGAATTAGATTTTAGTACTCTGTGACTTCTTTCAATGTAATTGGTTTCTTTATTTTTTGAATAATTCCAGGAATTGAAAAAAAATCTTCACAATAGACTTCAAACTGAGATGCTGTAATGTTTTCGGGAATGCCTCTTATTCTGAGGTTTTTTCTTCGTGACCTATCCTCAAGGTCTCTAATTTTATTTAGAAGATTTTCCGTTTTTTTCGTCAAGTTTTTCGACCTTTCGGTGTTGGTCTGCGTTTGGAAGGAGATGTTGTCTGTCTTCTCTTCCATTGCTTTTAGCAATCTTGGGAAGGTCACATTTAATATCAGTAGCGGAGGTGGTAATTTCTGCTTTCATTTTTACAAGTTGTGCCTCAAAACAATTAGCTAGATGTTCTGCAGTGATGATAATCGGTTCTGGGGACCCTAGTTCTAGATCAGGTTCTTTATTTTTCAACAAGCTTGAGTCATCATGCATTCTGGGCTGGTTCCCCTTTTTAGATTGAGGAGAAAAAAAATTGGACGCTCTTCTTTCTTGTGGTACATACTTTTTTGGGGGCTTTTTTTGTGGTGTAAACTTTCATGTATTTTTTTATTTATTTATTTATTGCCATTTTCTTTTTCCCCTCTATCATCTTCCTCTCTCTTCTTCTGCCCTTTCCTTTCTTCCTTCGCTTTATACCTTTTTTGTAACTTTGCTTTGTAACTGAAGCTTAATTGTAGCTTATTACTATATGTTATTCAGAAGTTTAACATTTAGTAGACCGGCATAAATTCATGGTATTGCCATAAAAAAAAAAAAAAATACAAATATATCAACAGAACTTAAAGAGCTTAAATACAGGGCAGTCGTCCCTTATTTGGTACTAAACAGAAAAGGCAATTAATGTTTAAAGTTTGCCTTTCCCGGCTATTTCAGTCTTCCTGCTGCCTCCTTTTTGTTTTTTTATTGCTTTTACTTTTCTCTCTTCACTCTTTTTTTTCTCGTATGCACGAGCACTGGGCTGTGCGATCTCTTAGTTATATTAATTTGCCGTCTCACTGATTTATTTTTCTCCCCACACTAGTCCATCCACGGTTTTATCCACCACAGTTTTGTATGTCCCCGGGGCCGTTGTCCATTATACTTGAGCCCGGATTTCACCACCGACTGGGTTTTTAGTCACTATGGTTATGTATATACATTTGTGTAAGGGGCAAATAGCCGTATATGGAGTAAGGATCCAGCATATGCGTAGGATAGTATAAAGGGAGCAAATCGGTTGTGGTGTGCAGAGACCAACGATACGGTAGGCCTGTAAATAAAGAGGGCAAAAATGAATAATCAAAGATTTAATACAGTCAACAAATAAATACAAATTAACCAGACATTTCCTTAAATGCATTACAGTATTTAATTCCTGGAAGGATTTTGAAGGTAGGAATCTAGGACCGAAAGTGGACACCTTTTGTTGTGGGTAGGATAGTATGTTTTCTCTACTGTTGGTGCGTGTTGACTCATTTCGGAATATGGTAGAGCCAATAGGTAATGATATATGTGTTTACGGACGTGGGATCGTTAAAGACAATGATCTGTCTGAGTGGTGGTGATGGTAGTGGATTCTCTGGCCTGAGAAAGGCATAAAAGGCAATGTGCATGGCTGGTAATGGCCGACTTGGTAGTATAATTGAATGGTTGTAGATCTAATAGGTCCAATAAGGATGAAAAGTTGTATGGCTATTGGTAATCTCTGAGAGGAACGTGGGGGAACGGATTCCTGAAAACCTCTGAGTAAATTCTTGTCTGGTATGATAGCATGAAGTTATGGTAGTTTTGGCCATAGGTTATCCTGTGTTGTTGAATGCCTGTAAAATATATAATTAATGGTGTGTTAGATAGTTTAAGGTGGCAAAAAGAAGCAAAACCTAGGAGAAATGTTATGACACAGGTTGAACTATGTCGTGTTCCAATGAGATTCTTTATGCCAGGTGAAAAGCTGTGTTATGCGTTCTACAAGTATGGGACGAAAGTGCTAGGTGGGATAGTGCATGCTATGCTGCATGAATATGTCTAATCCATGATTTTGTCTCTGGAACGAAAGAGTGGCCGTGACTGTATGGGCGGCTGAAGGAAGCGTATGATGAACATGCCTGGAATATAAATGAGACAATTGTCGGCAGGGATGTATACCCCCGCCTGGTACATGAAAGTAAAAGAAATGTGATAAGTTGCCAACCAAGTGAGTTCCCCAGAAATATCATGACCTTATGGATGAGTAGTGGTGTTTGTTGATGATATGACATGTGCTTAGTTGTCTGAGTAACAACGGATTGATGACCCTGACCATGATTGACCCCATGCCACAGCAGCTGCTACAATGGGGTAGATCCCCCAAAGGGGCTGAGGTGGTGGAAAAATTTCCAAACCTGGATGCCATGGCTAACAGCTCCAAAGTAACGGTTCCCAGTAGATTGCTGCCAAACCCATGGTAGACGCCGCGTTTGACCATCTGGTTGGAGAAGTGTCAGACAATCCTGAAAGGAACATGCTTTTACCATGCCAAGTGGTTAAGAAATTCCCCCCCATGTGCAGGTCTGCTGTTGCTGGTGTGTCTAGGGACATCCTCTGATCGTCATGTTGGAAGTGTGGAAAAAAGGGGAAAGTACTCTGGATGTGAAAGTGTGGTCTTGTGGTATGATTGGCATGGCAAAATGAAGGAACCTGGAAGGGATTGTAGTTTCTTGCAGTTGTAAGTACTAAGCAGGAGGTAGTGATTGATGTAGTTGAGAATGTTCCCTATTTGTCTTGTGGTAACTTGCATGTATGGATGCCGACTCAAGTCGTATGCCCAGTAATGTGATGATAGTGTCTGGGCCTTATGTTTCTTATGGGGTACTGGGACGCCCAAGTGGTCAACCAGACTAAGCTGCCATGAGGCTTCTAGTGAAAAATATGTTATCTTTGATCAACAAGAAGTCTTCTAGATAGTGTATGACTGTAAGGCCTCTGGATAGGTTATCATAACCAGCACAGAGTATCTGCGAATATCGATAGTAGGCTAATCTGTAGCCCGAAAGTTGAGCGGGGAAAGGATTGCCCATTTTATGCAATGTAAGTGCCAGTGTGTAGGGTAGATGGTAGCCGTTTACTGCGTTGATGATATTGGTCTTACTTAACCAAGCTTCAACCCATGCTTGAGTGATAGCTGTAAAGGTAGATCAATGGTGTTGTATAGTAAGGAAACTCCTCGGAGGGTATGAGGAAGTTGAGACTTGGGGTAGCGGAGGTGTGTGGTGCCAATAAGTCTATGGTTAGTCTTTGTTTAAGGGAAGATTTCCTTGTGACAATACCAATGTGTTTGGTGCCATGCTGTAAATGGTGGAGATTGGAAGATCCCTCTGCAAATCTTGGCTATGAGTGTGTTTACAGCCAATGGTTCTGTTGTGCTGACTGTAAGTGAGGGCATGCAATATTCCTTGAAGTTGTATTTATGATACCTGTAAGGGAGCCCTTTGAAGCTCCAGAGCTTTAGTAAATCTACTACAAGTCTGGAAGGTTGCTGAGTCAGGAGTGTTGAAAATGCATTGGTGTGTACAGATGGTGAGTAGGTTATTTGTAAGTTGTATTGGGACACATGGTTTGTCATGTTCCCTGAACCATTTGAACATATATGCAACAGTCTATATGCAATGCAACTACTCATATCAATTGTCTCTGGTAGTTCAGAGGTGCTGGTACCTAGAGCCTGAGAGTGCTTGTCCATTTGTTTGGGACAAAATCCCTTCTGTATGGGTACCTGCACAAATAAACATCTCTACATATTCCAAATGCCAACCCAACCAAGGGATGGTCAGTTCCTGATTTACCTGAAATCCCTGGATCTGACCATCACAGATACATCATCATACATATATATGCCTTGCTTCCCCAATGTGCTGGGATCACACGTGCAGGGTTAACATCTTGTGTGTCATAAGAACTGATTGTACCAGGTAACAGAGTTTCGGTTGGTGCTGGTTGTACAGTAGCGTGAGGCCCAGCCTTGTGAGGGCTGTGGTGACCGATTCAAGATTGCCAGTCTGTCATAAGCCGGGGTGCTAGGAAGAGGTGATTCTTTACCATCTTTTTGAGAAATACTTAAATAACAATAAAGATTGCAATTATTATTTGTACCCAGGGGTCTTGTACTGGCTTGCTAACTAAGCCGTAAGCGAAACGATTAGGCGTGGTGTTTTTTGGTGACTGGTGAGGCCCTGCTAGTTGCCAAGTGTCTTGAGAGGCTCTATCTATGCTTGGCGCGAGGGGATTTTGTGTGGCCACCGAACGTTGTGGCAGGATGTTGGCCTCTCGGTGACAGTAACCAGAAAATAGGAAGGGGAGTGACAGGTGAGGCCCTCTCTATGATACAATGCGAGGCGGCTAACTCACGAGTGGCCCGAGGGGTGTATGCCTCCGAGTGTGAGGCAGGGTGTTGGCCTCGCGGGACCACTAACCGAAGCATTATGCAGAGAAAAAAGGGGGTAATACCTATTGGGCCCTAGAACCCTAATTGCCAGTACACTATTACTATTCCAGGGAAGGTAAGAGATGGATAACTACGTGAGCAGTTGTATGTACCTGGTAGTATGGTATTGAACCTGACAATCCGTATAGGTTTTTAGTAGTAACTGTAACCTGAATGGATAAAACCGTATGGCATAAGGAAATATGGCATAGACCAAGCTTATCTTAATACGTACAGTATATGTGAAAAGTAAAGTGCCGTGATGTGTAAATATTAAACACCGTAGCCATTCTGGTTAAATATGTATCTTAACCCATTAAGTGCCGTATGTACAAGTGAAAAAGTGGTCTGTCCCAACCTTGTATGTTGTATGTCCCCTTTCTAGGGGAAAGTCTGTTGTGTGAGCAGCGTGCTGTGAATAATGTATGTGAACTATATTACCAGTTACGTATATACAGATGCGTCTGCTACTGTGTAATAATATATGTATTTATACCAGATGTTTGATATAGTACTTGCTATGTGAATTTTTGTATGTCTTATTGAATGGTAGGGGTCAGTGAACATGGTGTTGCAAAATGCAAGTGCACTGGAGATCTGCCGAGTGCCCTATAGGTGGCAGTGTAGTTGGATACTGATTGGTATGTGAAATGTTGTTTGTCTGTTGACCTATAGGTGTCAGTGTTTTGGTGTTTGTAAAACCCCATGAAAATTGTCAATGTACTTGACAGACCTGTAGGTGGCAGTGTTGATAGAACCACTGTTGGTCTTGATGTGAAATGTAAATTATTGTGAATTAAACCTGAAGTTGAGCCCGTGCTGGAGTTTAATTTATGGTTATGTTTAAAACAATCTTATGTGTAATTTATATTGGCTGGTAAATTGTATATGACATGTGAAGACAGTTTTGCTGTTGACCAGTAGGGGCCAGAAATGCTGATTGTATGGTAAAAAATACCCTTTAATCCTACCGTTTGTCAGTATAAAAGCGAAAATGCTGTAGTTAGTTTGTTTTCTTATGAAGTGAAATAAAGTCTGAGAAGCCTGCAGTATACCGATTGACCGGTAGGGGTCACCATGTAGGCGAAAATGCCATGGTTCGTTGGTTTGTACATGAAATGCAATAATGTCTGAGAAGCCTGTAGTACACCGAATGACCAGTAGGGGTCAGTGTGTAGGCGCAAATGAAGTGGTTCGTTGGTTTGTACATGAAATGCAATAATGTCTGAGAAGCCTGTAGTACACTGAATGACCGGTAGGGGTCAGTGTGTAGGTGAAAATGCAGTGGTTTATTGTTTTGTACATGAAAAGCAAAAACGTCTAAGAAGCCTGCAGTACACCAAATGACTGATAGGGGTCAGTGTGTAGGTGAAAAATGCAGTGGTTTGTTGGTTTGTACATGAAATGCAATAATGTCTGAGAAGCCTGTAGTACACAGAATGACCAGTAGGGGTCAGTGTGTAGGCGCAAGTGCAGTGGTTTGTTGGTTTGTACATGAAATGCGATAATGCCTTAGAAGCCTGTAGTACACCGAATGACCGGTAGGGGACAGTGTGTAGGTGAGAAATGCGGTGGTTCGTTGGTTTGTACATGAAATGCAATAATGTCTGAGAAGCCTGTAGTACACCCAAAGATAATTTGTTTAAACCCCGGTAGGGGGTTTAAACGAATTATATGCATGAACATGCAATGGTTTTAGAACAGACTTAGACAAAATGCAGCCGTAAAGTGAGGACCTGACCCGTGCATGGTGCCGTGGGACTGATGCCTGGCGTAACGGGTAGGTCGACTTACGGTTTGTGAGTCACTTGGACATCATCCACAGCGATGGATTGAAGAAAGAAGGTGGTAGGCCGGAAAAGCCTGTGGCTGGATTCCTGACACAGCTCTGCTTAGAAAACCTCATGGAGTAATCAGGTAAAATGGCGTCTGGATGACCCGGAAGTAGAAATCATTCTGATGCTGACCTCAAGCGATGAGTCAGGTAAGGGGTGTCCCTTATATAAGGGAGTGAATTAATTTAAGCCCCTCCCACAAATACAGGCCAAACGGCCTTAAATACATACGACTTTGCATGTGAATACGCACTGAATACATGTGAATTCCGTCTGAATACCGGAAATGATCGCATAAGGAAATGAACGGTGCATTCCATGCTGGAACACATCCCACCGCCAGCTGATCGGAGGTCTGAAATCAGGAGCCATATATAAACGGAAAAGCTACAATGTCCCAGATCCCTGAGGAAGTTACATTTTCAGATAAAACGCATTGGATGCTGATAATTTGGGACTTTTTATTCCATATTTGTCATTTTAATATACTTGTTTCCTGGCTTTTGTTCCTGCTTACACCTACCTGTTAACTTCAGATCCAGGTGGAGATATGCTCGAATCAAGTGCATTCTTTACTATAAAAAGTGTTGTTTATTTACGTCATCACACTATTGGCTCCTTTTTTCATGATTTACAGTCATAAACTGAAGTACACGCTGAAGGAACCTTACCCCTCTCAGGGGAGACAAGCCTGCATTTGTTTACATCTTGAGTGCTCTCACTTCCCCCCTCCTTCACCTATATCATCAGGTGGTATTGATCTGTTTACTCATATTGTGGAGCTTATTATGTCTTATACGGTGTATAAGTGTGTGTTTTTGTTTATCACGAACCCTGTGACCCCAGCCATCCCATGTGATGTGATGTAGTTTTAAGATCACATGTACAGTTGGCAAGCAGTATCTAAGACCATTAGTCATAAAATGGTTAATTATTATTTAGTGGCTTATTAATAAATACACAAAACCAGGAATCTGATTATTTTGTACAAACTGGATTTAATATTAAATAAAATTGATCAAAAGAAAACCTCCCGATAGTATAAAATGGTTTCATTTCATAGTGGTACACATATACAGCAAGCTATTAAAAACTGTACACATCTTGATGACACAAAACAAAAGAGTTTCCTGGAAAAAAAAACAACTTTGTATGGAATTTAGTGAACTGAGCATAGAATGAAATAAAGGCACATACACTTTAACCCCTTAAGGACACATGACATGTGTGACATGTCATGATTCCCTTTTATTCCAGAAGTTTGGTCCTTAAGGATGCTGATGCAAGACTCGGTGGCCAAGGACTCCAGGCAACATATCCACTTCAAACAGTTGAACAATTGACATGCCGTTTAGTAGAGATGATTGGTTCCCCTCAGTCTGGCCCTCATTAGCGATACCCCCATTCACGATATAGCGAAAGTGGGGTTATGCTCTGCAACACACCATAACAATTCATACGGGGGATTGCTGTCAGTAATAGGTATCAGTTGAAGTGGTCATGGGTACTAGTTTGCCTTTATCTATAAATGGAGTTGGGTATATCTAAAGTTTTTGAGATAAAGTTCTCAGAGTTCAGCAATCAACAACATCAATTACGTATTGGATAGAAAACAATATGCAGATATTGTTTTGTTTAGATAAGAAAATAAGACCTGGTGATGACACAGAGGGGCTACAAGGATGGTAAAATAATTAGGGATTGCTTTTCCTATAGAATTCTACTTCATTTACTTTGTGACAACCTGTTAACATAGAACTTGTCAAACAAACAATCAAGGAGCAGCCATCTTGCTTGCTCACATGACTCCAAAAGAAGTTGATAACATGATTGTGCACTGAAAGCTTTGTTGGCAATAAAGGTAAAGTTTCAACAAAGCGAAACGAAGCAATAATGAGGAAAATTTGTAACGGAGGAGCAAAGATCACGAAAAACAATTAAATATGTCGGTTAAATGCTCTCTCTTAGAAATTGCTCAGGTTCACTTTGATAAATAGGGTTCTTACTTTTGTCTTTATGCAGGGTGATCACATAACACACAGAGGTCATCGTAGTAAAAAAAATATCTACGGCCAAGTTGGAGGTTGTATATCATTAGAGGGGTAAGTAGATGTGAAGACAGAATACAGAAATTGCAATGAACAAATTACAATTTCTACAGTTTCGCAAGGAAGGCTTGATAATGAAGGACTGCTTCTTATAGCACGTTGGGAGATTTGATAGACTTTGTATACTATTACAACAAAGGCTTTAGTTTTGAAATCTGAAAGCAAGTTTAGGATTCTAGAGAGACCACAGTTATAAATTCAATAATGATCTACAGCAGCCTAACATATCTTTGGTTGGTTAACGAAGGTGGGAGTTGTTCTTTAGCGGTGGTAGCTGTTGTTTGCCAGATATTTACGGTGGAAAGTCCTTTTGTCCAATGTAGATTGTGGAATGTGGAGAACTCTAAGACAGAAGCTGTAGAACTTCTCGAATTCTTGACATCTTTTGCACGTCGGCCTCTGCCTTTGCCTCACTCTTGTCATATTCCTTCATTAAGTCCTCAGCTTGTTTGACAGTAGTATCACGGGCGCTGCCTTTAAGACCTTCCAGGTACTCTAGGAGAATAGGGAAGTAATCATCTGAAATCTACAGGATGGAGAGAAAAGAAAAATGAAAGTGAATAAATATATCAGAAATGACAATACAGAAATACCTATACAATACACAGATTTGGTAGACAACAGATAGAGTTGAGTAAAATAATCAGAAATAACACACAGAGCTGAGCACAACAAAGAGATACTCATAACTATCCCACATAGACAGGATTACACAGAGCGTCAATACAGAGACCCCCCCGCCCCCCAACAGTGCATGTCTCTGTATAATACACCATCTCTCTCTCTCTGTCTATCTTCCTAGCCCTCGCTTAATGGTCTCATCTTCAGTAGAGCTCCTGCTAGGATAACTTTAGATTTCTATTAAATATTGCTGCTGTTGTGAAACATGTCAGCTACTCCATTAAGTCTCAGCACACAATTTGCATGCACATGGTTAAGTCATCACGATACTGATAGACTCCAACCATTTCAGCTACTCCTAGCTTACTATTGTTCTCAGCACAAGGGGTTAAAGCAGCAGGATACTGAAAGACCCCTTATTACCTTTGTAGCTGGCAATATAATTAATCTCCAGTGGTAACATAGACCAAGATGTAACTGCAATAGTTAACACAAGCAACAAACATTACATATTAAAATCAGAATCCGTCCTCAGAGTCACAGCCCCAGTCCTGCGGTTTAAAGCTTCAAAACTTTTCAACTAGCCACAGCATGAGTGTCTCAGGTCTCCGCTGTAGAGTTGCTGAGCTTTAAAGAATATGATGGGTATGTGCAGTATGAATTGTTAAGTACCATGTTGTCTGTCAGAAATGTCCTCCTCCCCTTGTTACCCCTGGGCTCTCCTGGCTTTATATAATAATTATATATTGAGTAAATACCCTTGCTTAATCAGCCCTTAGGCAATCACTCACGCTATTGGGGGAGAGAAAGAGATAACATTTTGCACTAACAATTGGCATGGACAGAAACTGTGCTCTCTCTCTCTGTTGCATCCAATATATCTTCTTACTTCTCTCTCCTGTAGGCACTGTGACCCCACCACCTGGTGCTATCAGCCAATAATGGTTTCTGAATAGAGAGGTCAATAGCCTCTGCTGCCTGAATTGCAACTCAATGGAAATTCCTTCTTAACCCCTTAAGGACCAAACGTCTGGAATAAAAGGGAATCATGACATGCCACACATGTCATGTGTCCTTAAGGGGTTAAAGGACACATGCTACATGCCAAATCAAAAAAGCTTCTCCAAACAGCTACCAATGAGGGTGAGGGACCCTGCAGAACTGAAACCTTTTACAGAGTTAAAGTGGCATTATTATTTTTTTGTATACTGCCTTCCTCTTTATAAAAAAAAGAATTTTATGTTTTCTAAATACATTTTTAGCCACATAAAACTGGTGGGGCGCTGCCTCAAGGGTTCCTATGGATGAACCCCCATTGTTGGAGAATATGGTATATGACAATATCAAAAACATTTATTGGTCAATTCCATTTTGTGAATTAGCCTACGAGTGTATTTTCATATGTCTGCCACTAGATGTCGCTGTAGCTAAAGGTTTATGGTGATTACAGGAAAAACATTCCAGCATGCTTTTAGCACAGGTTTAAAAAAAGCAGTGAGTTAAATCACAGATTTCAAAATTAACTTATTTTTAAGCACGTGAGTTAACACAAATGGACCAATGTCTGTGTATGGCAAATCTGTTGGTTCTTTTGGTAAATCCTAGTCCAATTATATTAATATCACTAAGTCATACTGTCACCCCATCCACAATTGTTGTTGCCCGAGTAGTTTTCAAAATAAATACATTTCTCAAATACAATTGGAGTACTGGATGATTCTTTTTTCTATAACTACTTTTTAATTTGCGGTAAAGGTCACCAGCGCGCTCCCACTGGCAATGTGAGCACAAGATACAATTGGCTGGTGGGCTGCAATTTCCAGGGGAAGAAGAAGAGACACGTTTGCAGCTTTGCTATTATTCCTGTAGCACAACTGAGCTCTCCCGTGACTCTCAATATTCATATAATAATAGAACACTGAGTGAAGGGTGGACAGGAACGTAACAGAACTTCATCTCTCCGTCTCTGTCCCCCATACTTTATCTGGAACAGCACTCAGGAGGCTGGAGACAGACTGCATTAAGGGTTGCTTACACTAAAAGAGGTTTGGGTGGCAAGCGGCGAAAATGGGGGAAGGGTAACTAAATGAGGGGTTGTACATGAAATGGAAAGTGTATATACACACACCACTCATAGAATATCACACTGCCACGCCACGCCAACAAACTCCAACATTCACACACAATGACATGATACAGGGTGTAGGAAGGTTTGCTTTAAGTGAGATGCTTGATGATGTAAATGCCTGGCCTATTTTAGAACAAGTTTGGCCCATCTGCCAACTATACTTATAACAAATATCCTTTTGCCCAATGTATATATTAAAGGGACAATCCAAATAACATATCCACTGCAGGCCACTGGCACCCTCCCAGTCTGTGTAGTGAAACAATTTGCGAATGCCTGGTCGCCCCCCTACCCTGCAGCCTTGAAGCTTCATGCACAAAGCTAGCCCGGCAATGCAGAGAGCCACTCATTGGCTCACTCAGCTGACTCTTTCGGCCAATGAGCCAGCCATGACCTGCAGGACTTAGCTCCTTGCAGGATCTTCTGGGCTCCAGATGAGGAGGCGATGGGCAGTCTCCTGTTAACTTATCAAGCTGTTAACCACTAGTGTTTGAATGGCCAGGATTTCACTAAAAATTCCAAGTGAATTTTAAATCATAGGTCAAAATAGCTACCTTAAATTAATGGGTTGTTTTTTTTTGTTTTGTTTTTTAAAGTGCTCCCATCACTTGCACTAATTCCAGTTCTTCTGCCATGTTCAAACTGCCAAAAAAGGTTCCTTGTAGACAGGAACCATTATCACATTGTGCTATTAATCTAACTTCCAATAATTATGCACAGACTACACATTTTACTCTACGTCTTAGATTGTGAGTTTATTTGACCTGGGTTCTTTCTCTTCACCGCTCTGTCAATACTAGTTTTGTATTCTCCATGTAGAAGAGTAAAGCACCACAGAATATAAATGCTGATAATAATAACAACAGTCTACGGTAATTTCTCCATCGAGGTATCAACTTGTGGAACTCTTCTGCCACCTGCAGACCGGAAAATGTACCCAAGACAGACAAGAACTGCACAGAAAATGAAGGGACTCTTCAAACTCAAGTTATATGAACCAGGTGTGCAGAAAAGACGTCATTTCTCTTTTGGCTCTAAGCTAATTCCTAGACAGCTGCAAGGAACATCTGTTGCACTGTGTGGGATGATACGGTAGCTTGAGCTAATGAAATACAAAAACAGCCAGGCGTAAAAAGCCATCCCATGACATTAAAGTGTAAGTCTTCAAAAGATTTTATTTATAGCTAGCCACAGATTGGCATCAGTGGCTTCTGCAATGCTTGCCAAGCTCTGAGCTGTCTGAGGACGAGCTAATTTATTGACTGTAATTGTGCGATGCGTCTGTCCAGTGTTACAGAGAATCACCCAGTTATCTAACATATGCCTTTAATTAGGGGCCTGACTACAATTATGTGCCTCAGTTCCAAAAAACATAATCCCATCAGAAAACATCATGAAGAAACATGATGAAAAGGTTTATTCACAAAACACTAATCTGAGAAATGAATCTTAAAGAAAATGCCCAAAAAGGGAAACTAGAAAAACTGACACAAATTGTAAGTAAAATTATGCTATTTTGTCTTAAATATTTAATTTTTCCCAATGTAATACTATTTAGTGTTTAATCCCCTTACTTTGACTTAAGCAACGAAATTGTTTAGCCAATCCCCTCTAGCACCTGTATAATCTAGACCAGATATAGGCAACCTTTGGCACTCCAGATGTTTCAAGCTACATCCCCAATAATGCTCTTACACCCATAATTTTTCACTACACCTCGCATCATGGGAGGTGTAGTCAAAAACATTTGGAGTGCTGAAGGTTGTCTATGCCTGATCTAGACCAAGCATGCGGCCCACAATGAACATCCTTGCGGCCCAGCCAATCAGGGGCACAATAATCACTTGTCAGACTGACAAGTGATTTTTGCTGCCGCCTCGACCTGCTCTTCCAGGCAGCGTGCAGCTCCATAAGGGAACCACACGCACCATACATTAGGAGGGGGAGCGCCTTCCCCTCCCGTTCTGCGTAAGAGCCCCGGGTCTCAAGTGACTACCCAGCACTGAATCTGTCAGTGTGCCGCTGGAGAGTGAAAGGCTCCTGTCAGGTAAAATGGAAGGGCAGAGAAGAGCCGGGGCTACCTTCACCTCAGGCATCAGCTCTGTGACGGTACAGCTGCCTACAAATAGGGATGGAATGGAAGGGGGGGGGGGGGGGGGGTTGGATGTGGAGACACATGGATGGAATGTGTAGGGAGGGAGACATGGGGGGAGAGATATGAAATGGATGGGGGCAAGGGAGATATGAATGGAAGGGGAGAGGGAGATATGGATGATATGGGTAGGGAGGCAGACATGGGGGGGGGAGACACATGAAAGGAAGGAGGAGAAGATATGAATGGAAGGGGGGACGGAGATATGGATGGGGAGAGAGACATGGATGGCATGGGTAGGGAGGAAGATATGGGGAGGGAGATGTGGGGAGGAGTTATGAGGGGAAGGGAGGCATGAATGGAAGAGGGGAGATGGAGACATGGATGGAAGGGGGAAGAGGGAGACATGGATGTAAGCGGAGTGTGCCTGGAGATTGCAGAGGGGAGCGGAGCTGACAGTTTCGCTACCTACCTGGCTGAGACTGCAGAGGGACTGAGGGAGCGAGCGGAGCGAACACTTCAGACAGTGGCATTACTACTGAGAGAGTAAGTAACAAGGTGAAGCTTTCAAGTAAATTATTTATATGTACCCAGGATTACATATTGTTTGCACGAGAATGATACAAGTAATTTTAGTTTGTGTTTTTTTGTGGCCCACATAAACTTATAAACTTTATTTTGGCCTTGCTAGCTTTTGAGTTTGACATGCTTGACCTAGACACATACATTAGATGGTATCTCAATCTGATGCACAAACTGCCTGTGGACACTGAAGACAACTATTGTTCTGACATTTTGGCCAACAACAACTTTAACCCACTTGGATCTAAAATTGAAGCCTTTGAAGTAAGCAGGAAGCTACTTGAATGGTCTGACTGAAAGCCCTAAGCCCTCTTTAGTAGTCCTTGGCATGGACAGCCTGCTGGTAAAATGATCCTCTAACCTCCACACAGTAACCCACCGAGTCAAAGTCAGAACACAGACTATCAGAGCTGGTCACAAAAGTGAGAATTCAAATGGAGTTTCAAACGTAAGGGCAACGTAGCTGCCTTGGAAGCACAGCTGACTTAGAGACTTTATCCAGATCAGCTATTATAACCGTGACTTTGAAATTCACTTTAAATTCTCACTTCAGTGAATAACCTTGCATTTCTTAAATTATTTACAATGATAACTAGTCATTACTCCCAGCATCCAGTAAGTAACTGTCCTGGTCATTCTACTACTCACAAAAATAACCTGGTATGTATCCCCTTAGAGAGATATATATAGATAATTTAGACATGTATTTTTTTATTGCTGGAAGACAAATAAATGTATTGCAGCAGCTGGAGACAGGCATGTAACACACATCATCCTCAGTTCATTAAAACCTGACCCCAATCCTCACCCTAGCTCTACGAGTGCGCGTAATATGAATATAGCCGAGAAGCATGCATAAGGAGAATCAGTGTCATGCAATCTCCACATCCCCTCAGTGCATTATTGTTTTACTGTTATGTATCTTTTATTTCAATGAGTATTGGCATTTGTTAATGTAGGGCTGTGTGTGTATTGATAGATAGAACGGTACGTATGATCATACGCTGTGAATCCCCATTATTGTCAGGTGTAAAAAAAAATCAAACTGATTACATATTGCGAGTTTTGAACTCGGGTTGAGTGAGCGAGTGAGCGCGCTGGATATTGTTTGATGTTCACACACACAGTCACCCTTAACTTTCCTGACATTTTCAGACAAAGTGCCAGTTTTTCAAGCTGTTTGACTGATGACCAAGGCAAATACTGACAGTAACAGTAAGATAATTAGTACAACATAGAACATAAAATAAGGAAATTTTTTATACTTCGTGCAATATCTAAACTGCACGTCTCAGACTTCTAACAGAACACATTATCAAAATTAAATTTACTTTGTGCGACCATGTAATTAAAAAATGGAATTTGTGAATGCAATTCACTTATCATTATCAGGTTGTGTATGCATCATATAAAGATCTACCAGCTATTTAAAGATGCCATACAGCTGGAAGCGTACAGAATCATGGAATGAATGGATTCAAACAGGGGTAATTAAATATTATCTACCTATTCATAATGTGCATCTGTAAGTATGGGTCTGTGTCCCAAAGTGACACTCAGCATGAAGTATCGAATAAAGAGCAGCATTCATGGATGGAAATAAAAATAAATTCAATTAACAGAGTAGATCACAAGGACCCCCTAATGGCCAACAGGGAGCACTAAGCTCCTTCCTATCCTGCTGACATAATGAGTGGTGAAGGGGAGACTAAACCAAAATGTGGGCCTCATATTAATGAAAGGGGGTGCTCCAAGAACTCTCCTGCACCCCTAAACAAACAACAGACATCTAATAAACTACATGTAATTATTGGAGGAGGGTGTCATGGTCCCATAATAACCATCAGGAAACACTTTTCTACTCCTCTAATCAAATGATATTTTTAAAATAACATAGGAATGGTTGACAGCTGTGGATATCGAGAAATTTAGGGGGCTTGGATCAACGGCATCAAGACCGCACTGACAGATGCCATGGAGACACTGATTATGGCGCTCCTCTAGCATGTAAGCTCATTGAGCAGGGCCCTCAACCCCCTCTGTTCCTGTACGTCCAGTGGTCTGATCTCAATTATGTGTCTGTTAGTCCACCCATTGTACAGCGCTACGGAATTTGTTGGAGCTATATAAATAATAAAATAATAATAATAATAATAATAATACGTATGGCCAGATCAGTGGGCACTGCTTGAGGGCTCTAGATGCAGCTGGTGGAACGGACTTAATCTTAGGACTGCCGTGTTTTCACGGAGTGAATACCAAAGCATGGGAGTTGGATGATAGATGTAGGAGCCTGAGAGCTTTACATTCATTGTTCATTTTGATTTTCTTTAGCATCATGTTTAAGGAGTCATTTCAATATTCAGGAGAATCCAGGCTAATGGCCTAAATCTTACCTTACCCTATGGTATATTGTTCCACACTATTTCTACTATTCAATAATAACTAGATGGCAACGCATGCAGACTTATTTTATCGAGCTAAGTTATTGCTAATTTTGTCTCCTCTCTCCTTTATAAAATGAGACTGTCTCCCTGTATGCATATTTAATGCATATCAATGGTTTTCAACATTTATTATATTGTCTATTTTGTGTGACAAGCAATTGCCCTAATAAAAAATGATTGAAAATAAATATTTATATTTCAGTTCTGTTATGACTATTTTATGTATTGTTTTATTAAAAAAGAAATCTTCCCATGCTCACAAACACTTGGTGGGGGCATGGGATTTTCTGGCCTTTTGTTGTCAGAGGGCCACCCTTGGCCCCGAATGCCAGAGAAGACTGGATATTTATTAGACACAGCAAGGAAGTTGGCGGTACGGTTACCATTGTGTTGGTGTATAGTCTTGGTATTGTACTTGAAAAGAAGGGGATGTTGTGCTATTAGCTCCAAGGGGCTGAGCACCAATTTAACACCGTTTCAAAGGTGGGCAAGGTCCATAAACGCAAAAGATGGCAGCCACCCCTTGACACTGTACATAAGTAATACCTGCCACACATTGGGTGAAAGGTTAGAGAGGAGCTTGGAGCTCCCCTTCTGGCTGTTTAGAGCGACTGCAACACTGCCACAAATTCAACCCCTCACTCTTGACCCAATGGGTATGGCATAAAGAAGGGTGGTCAAAACTCTGGTTTTAGTTGGTTGACATGATGCCTGTTTATTATACTTTGCCAGTTATAGGCTCCCTCTTTATAGTTTCATTCTACAGTCTACAAAGTCTAAAAGGTGGTAATTTGGAATATATTAACCCTTTTTGATTCTTTACAGAGAAATTCATCTTATTTTACAGCAAAATTAAACTGCATTTGTGTTTAGTTAATAGCGGAGTTAGTTTTTTTTTCTTCTATTTAATCCAAATCAGCTGGAAAAGTGTGGCCAATGTGGCCTTAATGAATAACTCAAGTGGACAAATCCCTATTATTTTTGAATACTCATGACATCAAAAGCAAAACTTCAGGCCGTCATTCCATGACAGGTTCAATGTTTTTGTTGCCATAGCAGTAAACTAAATAAAGTTGGGAAATAATCTAAATAAAAGCTTTGTTGTTTACAGATGTTTAAAATGTGTAACGGAATAATAAATAGCTGTATTTATGCTGATTTTATTTATTTTCACATCAATAGTTTATAGTTTAAATAGACAGATGTATTTGATAAATCACAATGTTCGTAAAATGAAAACACAAACAACCTGATGTTTAAATGAAGAAGATTAATTCAGAGCACTGATTTCTCAATCACTAACCTTCTCTTGGTCATACATGTTCTGGAGAAGCCATATTTGTCTCGTTTTCTGAAATTTCCAATCTTTTCGTTTCTCAGACCAGCTGCAACCACAGAAAGAGAAATTATTAATTTACTAGAATTCCCTGGTATTCTTAGACATGGATTTTAGAAACACGAATCAGTCAAAATGTCACTAACTGGGTTGGCAAATCAGCATGTTTTCTGGGGTAACATCAACTTAGCCGAGCCAGGAAGATTTCACCGTCTGTATGTGGGATTCAACTGCTACACAGGTTATATCACACTGAGCATATGAATTCTGGATACTGTTAAACATAATTTGTATGTCACTCTTATACAAATGATAATTTGGCCCCAAAAAAACAAGGCGAACAATACTGAAGCTTGTATAGTTGGGTCATTTTAAAGGACCACTATAGTCACCCAGACCACTTCAGCTCAATGAAGTGGTCTGGGTGCCAGGTCCCCCAGGTTTTAACCCTTCAGATGTAAACATAGGAGTTTCAGAGAAACTGCTATGTTTACACTGCAGGGTTAATCCAGCCTCTAGTGGCTGTCTTCCTGACAGCCGCTAGAGGCGCTTCCACGGTATATCTAGAAGGAAGTGTGTAATCTCTGCCTTAGCCATACATCTAATAGGTGCAGGGCTGTAGATGGCCAGTGACACTTATTTGGCGTTTTGCTGCTTCAAAATGGTTTACTACTGAATTGAGGTACAGTACCATGGGAATCCACACTATAACCACTTCAATAAGATGAAATGGTAATAGTGCCAGCAGTATCCCTTTAATCATATTTCCATAATAATAACAACTCTAATATAACTATTTTTTCAAGTATAAAAAAACAAAAACTCATATGATATAATGAAATAAAACTGGTGCAGTATTGCTCCTGACTTTATCAGAAATACCTGGGATACATAAACAAGGAAAAATCAATGTTTCAGGAGATTCTAAATCCTCAAGGTACAAGAGAGAGTTCAGTTGGTTCGGGTGCCAACTGCAATTCCTTTAATAACTGCTAAAGCCTTGAGGCTGCAGGTTAAATTCTAAGAGCCAATAGTCTAGTAAAGAATGCTACTTTTTTAGCCACTTTTTGCCATAGCAAATGCCATTAAGAGGTTAAGCTCTAGAGGTGTCAAACTGTTTTTTTTTTGTTGCTTTTTTTTTCAAATGTATTTGTGTTTCTTCAAGCAGATGAAACCGTTCTACAGCCTCCCTTAGGCAAGAAAGTGAATTACTTAAAGACAGCATCCTTTTCATGCATCAGGATCAAACAATAAGCTAATTATTCTAGGACGGCTTTGTACACATGATCCTCTTTGCATTACCATTATAGTATTAACTTACATAAGACTGTCTCTGCAGCTTCTCAACACCCCAGTGAGCATCGTACTAAGACACCGTTTGTAGAAAGGGTAAAAGCTAGAGTGATCCCAATATACGCCTATTTTACTGATTGACAATTAAGAACTCAGAAGTGGAAATTGGGCAATGAACAGTTTCTAAGTGGTCAACCGTTTTAGAGTCACTTTATTTAAGCCAAAATCCACAAACAGGGTGTTCTTATCATATATCTGAACTACTGCAATGACTCTAACAGGACAAGATGTGTAACAACAAATAGAATGTCTCGTTACATCAATATTACACAATTTGGCCACTTTGGTTTTTAATTCACTATAAAGGGAATTGCAAATTTGAGGCCAAATAGCATCTTTTATCCTGCAATATGCGATTCTCTCTCTCTATATCTATCCACTTTATGTAAGAAGCATGCGGCGTCCCATCGTGTTTAGTTTAAGTTGTCCATTTAAGGATAGATGATGTCTGTTTAATGCAAGCATTGTGTTTAGGGTTACAGGTCTTTTAAAAGTAAAAATGAACAGGATTCTGAACATCAATGGTTTTCACAATAAACCTTACGGGATTTCCTTTTTCATCCTCCGTGCCAAGGAAAGCTTTTAAACTGTGTCAAATTGTCTGGAAAAGTGGCTGTACAAAGCCTACCTCTATCCTAAAAGCCACGCTCACAGCAGAACATGTGCCTGCTTTATGGCTTCCAGATCATGCTCGCTCAGCCTCTTCTCCATAAAGCGCACTACTACACAGCTGAAACAGAGCATTACCCAATACATTAAATGTCATTTGCCTCCGGTATACCATGCAATGCTCTCAATGTGACCAGTCTGGAGGAGAGAAAGGAGAGAGACACGAAACAGAAGCGCTGGAGGGGACTCATCGTGTAGGAGGAGGTGCTATTCTGGGGAAAGTTTAAAATATAGAGCGATCACCATGAAACTAAAGAAATGTCTCAACATTCTGCCCCAGGACATTTTTGCTGTGATAATCATACTCCATAGTGTATATGTATTGAATGACGAGACACTGGTTTATAGAAACCTAGAACGGAACTCGCATATCAGTTAGACATATCCTGGTTCCGCTGCATGCACGCACAGACATACATAATATCCAAATCCTTTTTTTCAACTACCTGCTCTGTCTTTTTTATGGCAGCTTACGGCTAGGTTTAATACCAGAGTACTACTGCTCTCAGACCAGTAGGTGGCAGTGCAAGTTTTTTGCAGTTAGAGCCACAAAAAGTGACATTGAAACTTGGTTAATGATGTCAAATAAAATTATAAATCTTAACCCTTTTTCTGTCACAGTGGAATGCAGCACGGTCCATCTGCTGCTTTTCAGGGTTCTTTGGTCATATGTAATTACATTTAAAATCAGATACTATTACAATTGCCTTGTTAGTTCCCCACTAATGGCATTTATAATATGCTGGAGTCTAGTCTTATGTTGATGCAACAATCCTTCCAAATACTGGGTCGCAGCATTCTACATGGTTTAACGTTAATTATTTTAATCTTCACAATATTACATTTTAGAAATATCCTGGGCATTGTAAGTAACTGGGAGGTGCGGGGGTGAGGGAGGAGGAGAAAAAAAAAGCACACACACACACGTTAGATTGTAAGCTCTTTGTAGAGGTGCTACCTAAGCTTCAGTGGCAAGATCTTAGCTCTTTAACATTTGTATTGGTCTGTGTCTATTATATGCTCTCCCCTAATTGTACAGCACTGCAGAATATGTTGCCGCTTTATAAATGCCAGTAAGAAATAAATAAAACAGGTTATTATAAGACCACTATAGGAAATAGTTCAAACATGCATGTTTGCCATCACTATGATAAGGTAATGGGTTGGATATTTAATCCCAAATGATCGAGGAAGGGGCCTCCTTGTTTCTCCGTACACCGAGCACACAGATGGCATGGGAATATATCTCAGCATCCCTCGGGCTCTGCCTCGTACAATGGACTTCATGCTGAACAGAAAGCAATGGATTCTGCAAAGGGCACTGACATTGTGCTCAAATGCAGCCCGCAATAGATCATGTGAAACAAAGAAGGTTCTCACTATTTTAAAGATCATCACGAATTGTAAATCCACTCCCTGCATTCATTCATTTTTATACCAGTGTCTAAAATAAAAGGGGACTGCCTGGTGAAGGTTGATGGGCATGGTAGTCCACTCAGCATGTTACGATCTTACTTGAAACCATGCGTATAATAACTGGTGTGCTTCCATAGGTCATCATGGGTAATTTTGTCTCAAGGCTACCTGATGTCACTGATGTCAGGACAAGTCACACACCAAATGGAGGTCTGCAGTAATTACGCTGTGACTTATGGCATGACAAATGGTCGCACAGATGGAACCGCACACTGGCTGGGCTAGAAACAAGCCCACTCAGAAAGTAGTTAACCCAGCTCTGTGCTAGATTGCCAGCAACATATTGCAAATACGGTATATACCGGTAGTGCTAGAAATTCCAGCACAGGAACCCTCCTCCTAATAATGCTGGCCATTATATTTCATAGACTGAACTAGGACAGACAAAAAATCATTTTTATTCTTGCACATCACAGGTTATACTAAGTTAAGAGAAAACCGATACCTTGTGGGATGATCCATTTACGCGTGGCTAGTCAGCAATTCAAAGTGAACAGTGGACATTGAGTGTTGGCCCGACCCTACATTAAATGCATTAATTCCTGTCTGTAAAAGGCTTTAAAGTTACATATTTGTTTTGCGGATTGTGTTGTCGATGTCAATATAACAGATGTGAAGATTCTTGATTGCTAGAGGTGTTAATATATGGGGTTAGGTACTATTCTTATAGTCACAGAAAGTTATAAAATAGAGCTGGTATATTGGCTCCTGGAACTGTGAGTGACGGACAGCTCTGTTATTTACCAGATTTTCCATAGTACATATAATTGTAAATCGTATTAATTTTAAAACTATCTGCACTATTATTGTTGTTTTCTATTTATCACATGCAGTCCTCTGGAGTATATTATTTATTTTTCTGAAGAGATCCGTCCCATATATCAGTATCTATGATTTATTTTTCCATATTATGCATGCACTAATGGAATCTGGTTAATTTTAAGGTGTTCCACGTTTTACCCTTTTATTTGTATTTTGCCCTCACATTAAAATTCCCAATAATTTACACGTTACTGAAAAACCCTCGGAGAAGTGTGGGGAATTGACCAAGCAACTGCAATTCCTAGGCCCAGCTTAATGAACTGGCAAACAAATATATCATTTAGATATATTGCCATCTTTCCTTCAATTATTAGTCAATTATTTCTCAATCCCACGATAACTTTTTGGGTGAAAATAATCCAATCCAACACACTGTGAGAGCCCTGCTCACAGGTTTAAAATGTAAAGGAAAAAGAAATAAGGAAATTATATGGTGAGATTAACAGGTGACAGACTAACACGAGAAACACGTTTATAGATTATAGCTATTATGAGGAGGTGAGCGTTAGAATTAGGGGAATGATTTTGGACGGAGTCCGTGTTTATTGGTAGCAATCACAGCCTGTTATGTAGAACAAAGATCGGACAAGTGCCCTGACCACTAGGTAGAAAATAAATAAAACTTAAAACCTTTATTGGGTATCTGTTAAGAAAAGGAAATATAGTGGTAAAAAGTTAACAGAATCAATATACTACTGCCACGTTAACATAAAAATTTTGATGTTTTTACACTTTGCCTAACCTGTACACCCGGTTAGATCTACCAGCTAGTCAAAGAGTCAATATTACCTTTAGATTGAATATCCTACGATAATTAGGATTAGGTTCTGTGTCTACATTATTTAGACACTTACACCACTGTACATATTTTGTATATATTTTTTAGTTTTCCTTGTCTATATGCACATATGCAAATACTTTGGTTTACACGAGACCTAGCAATCGCGTTTTGGATGTTTTGATGTAAATGTGGCAGAAGTATCTTGATACCCAATAAAGGTTAAGTGTTATTTAATTTCTACCTAGTGGTCAGGGTACTAATCCAATCTTTGTTCTTTAGATTATAGGGTTCATGCTTATTTTGCCCCTTGACCTTATTAGAGATAGAAAGCGATATATATATATATATATTTTTTTTTATTAATGTATTTATTTTTTCTCCCACCCTCTCTAACAGTCTGTCTTGTAAGCTGGACCCACTGTAGAATTTTACTGAAGGACATTGCAACATAGAGCAGAGTGTAGGTAGAGATGGATGAGAAAGGAGAGTCAATAAGATAGATTTTTTATACATCGGAGAAGCGTCAGCAGCGTGAAATATGGCAGAGTACAGAAAATATGGCAGAGTACAGAGTACAGAAAATATGGCAGAGTACAGAGTACAGAAAATATGGCAGAGTACAGAGTACAGAAAATATGGCAGAGTACAGAGTACAGAAAATATGGCAGAGTACAGAAAATATGGCAGAGTACAGAAAATATGGCAGAGTACAGAAAATATGGCAGAGTACAGAAAATATGTCAGAGTACAGAAAATATGGCAGAGTACAGAGTACAGAAAATATGGCAGAGTACAGAGTACAGAAAATATGGCAGAGTACAGAGTACAGAAAATATGGCAGAGTACAGAAAATATGGCAGAGTACAGAAAATATGGCAGAGTACAGAAAATATGTCAGAGTACAGAAAATATGGCAGAGTACAGAAAATATGGCAGAGTACAGAAAATATGGCAGAGTACAGAGTACAGAAAATATGGCAGAGTACAGAAAATATGGCAGAGTACAGGCGATGGGAAGCAGTACTTACTATTTGTTGGAAATACATTTGTTAATCTGATGGGAAGCTGTACTTTGTAGTAAAACTAGGACTATTGGTGAAAAAGATCCAGAGAATAATGTATACTAGTAAAACAGGCGTATTGCCATTGCCCTAGAATGGTTTCTATTGCACGAACTTACATACACATTTCCCAAGTGTCCCTATTTAAGAGGGACAGTCCCTAATTTGGCCCAAAATGCCTCTGTTCCTCTTTTCCATCCTAATGTCCCTCTTTTCTAGGAGCTCCATATTGTCGGTGTGTCTGAGTGTATCACAGCTCTACAGCAATAATATTCACAGTAAGGAGTTTTTAAACCACAATCAGCGTGTTTAGAAATCAGTTTGTGTAAATAGAATTCATTGTTCCTGTTCTAAATTGAATTTATCTGCATAAATTGTCATTAGTAAGTCACTTAGATTTTCTCAGAACACCCCTGCCCCCTGGCCACACTCCCACTCACACCCATACAAGTCGAGTCCCTCTTTGTCCATTTGAAATGCCGGAAGGTGTACTTATATAATGCTAATCAGCTACACACAAACTGACAGAAGCTTTTGATGGATAGTAAATAGAATTAAGTAGGGGAAATGCTGTTATAGCATCAAAGGATCACATTCCCTTATCCTCCAATCTAAACCTCCTACCGTCAGAATCGCCAAGCTTGGTTCACAGAAAAAAATACACTATTAGATTTAACAAGAATCTATTTATTCTTCAGGTGGTAAAGTATGAAAATATCTTCAATTGATCATTTTTAAACCTCTTCAGCAGTTTGTAACCTTTTTTTTTCCCTTAATAAAAATTGAATACACACACCATGCCTTCATTGGGCACACAGAGTATCCGAATTCCAAAAAGCATTTCTCATTCCTGCAGAGAAGTGTGCAGAGGATTAAGGATTAGCCCTCTTATGTATGCTTATATATCCCCTGCAGTTCCCTCAAGAGATAAAGGGGAACTGTCGTTTGTCTAGAACAGGGGGGGTGCCAAAAAGGTAGATGTTTTAAAACTACAGCTTCCATGATGCTTTGTCCTTCTAAAGGCATTTTCGAGGCATGCAAAGCATCATGGTATTTGTAGTTCCACAACATCTGGGGACCTTTTGGCCACCCACGGTCTAGAATTTACACATTTGAATAATATTTCGAAAAACACCTATAACTTGTGTTCACCTTTTTTTCATGTGAAGCGCCGTTTTCTTTTAAATCTTATTAAAGTTTTAGCAAAACACGCCCCCAATCCATTTCAGACAAGGTAACGCTAGGACACATATTGCAAATTGAGGGAGGAGAGAGAGAAACAACCATGTCTGTTCCCACTGCATTTACCTATTAACAGGCATCGATTCAAGTCTTCGCCCAGTAGCAAAACTGAACTTTATCTAACATCGTCAATAGCTTGCCTCCATTCACAGCAGCTGCTCGTTACTGTAAACTTGGATTCATTTTTACACAACATCCCTCTAGGCAATTGGCTTTGTTTTTAAAATTTAAATAAGATGGATAGTAATAGTAACACAGCTGGGACTGACTGTCAGTGTGGTCACTCGCAATCTGGAGTCTGCATAAACACCGAGCTGGGGTTCAGCACTATTCCACGAAAACAAAAAGCAACTATTTTAGGAAGAAAATGCGTCATCACCGACGGGTTACGGCGCGCAACTGCAACTTTTTAACTGCTGGAGAACATTTGGAAAGTTTCAAAATGAAATAGACTGAAATCTGTGGATGAAGGATTACAGGCTTATATTCTCCTCTTTTTTCAGAAAATGCACCTGTGGAATTCAAGTTAGAAAACATTTGATACTCGACACTTAATAGATGTAGCAGGAGCCCGCGGCTTAACTTTAAATTGTGATGGTGATTTTCCTAAAGACAGCTCTCTCCTGATCAGCTTGACCACCTCCTTTCATTCCATTTAGGAGATCAGGGACAGCGTGATCGGACTTTAGTTCTGGGAACTGTGGTGTGAGACTCGATCAAAGATGAGCCAAGAATGCATCCAGGAATTTCTAAGAATTTCCTTTCTTTCTCTGCCTTGCATTGCCCAACATTTGGTTCCAATGAAGAAAACATCGCAAAGATACAATCAGTGCTGTTATTAATCTATGACAGATATAAATGCTTAAACTGATAAACAAAAATGGAAAGGCTCACACGGTTTTACCCCCACCTGGTGCCTCGCAGTCCATAACACTACCTGCATACAGAATAGGCCTGGTCTGCAAAGTGTGAAAATGTCCCTCATTCTACCTACTCAGTGTCCTTATTCTACCTACCCAGGGTCCATCTAGCTTTTCTCAAGAAAAAAAAAAAAGTTACCTGCGCTCTCTCCCAAATCCCTATGTATATTTAAACAAATGAAGGTTATTTATTTACTCCAATGGCCATTTAAATATACATAGGTATTCGGGGGAGAGCACAGGTAACTTTTTTTCTTTGGTTTTTACTGTATTTATTGGGGCTAATATGTACTATGGTCGTTGCTGCCGCCCAGGAGTGACGGGGTGGGAGTGAGCGCAGGACTTGTTTTTTTGTACTTGTATTAGCTTTTCTCAAACTTCAGGGATTAAGAAATGCCCTGTTGGAGTTGAAACGTTGCCTTGAGTATGGAGCATAAAGCTAACCCATGGCACCCCTTGCAGGAAGAGACACTTGTCAATGGCAAAAGCACTGCAGTACAATTTGCATCTAATAGAATGTCTTATTTTTTTTTAAACTTTGTTTTTCTACAGGGACTGTTATGTCTTTAAAATGTCATGATAATCTGAACTAATCGATCTGATTAACTTAAAAAACAACAAGGATATCATAGTTTTGATGAACTGTGCAAAGTAATCAATGAAATAATATATTTAACCTTTACCTAAAACCAATTATGGTTTGCTACTGGCACACGTGAAACATGGCTATGAAAAATTAATGCTGCCTGCTTTAACAAACATGATACGTGGATTATTTGTTGCCCATGTACTATTTGTGCATGATGGGTCCTAAAACTGATTAAACAAGCCAAACACTCTCTTGATATCTAACTTGTCCACCTGGGGGTCTTTCTCAGGATATACAGACAAACTTCTCTAAGCCCTGTAAGTATACAAATAAACCACACTCTATGCTATGTTACCAACCCTATCCAGATCTACAGTATTTGTGATTGGCAGCCTTTGTATAAGTGTGGTACGATATCTTTGCAACATGAACATGTGGTTGAAAATCTGAACTGCCTGATGCAATTGAGTCCCTTTGATGAATTCTTGCCCCCTCGGATGGAAGAGAGTGAGGGCTAAACCGATGATACTTGCATACTGTCTGCATTGTTCTTCGTAGGTTGATAATGAGCACCATATTGAACTTGTGTTCCAGAGATAAAGATTAATACTATCCTATGAGCTGTGTTTGGCAGTGCTGATCTATGAAACATCAGTGCACAAATCTCAATAGTAGATCAGAGCCCCTTTGGTAAGATTGGTGGTATTTCTGAATTTACTTTCTCGGTGCCTTGTAGTAAATTTGTATACGCTTGGTGGTTCCTCTTTTAAGGGACAGTCGCAATCTGCTTCCATTTGACATGTCCGTGCAATATTACTCTGTTAGTGCCAGTTTATATTCCAGGAGGATTCGGATTCTGCGGCATCTCCGGTATTTGTTTTCCCGGACGCAACAGAAGAGCTTAGGCTTCATTTGTAGCGTGCAGTCAAACACAAAACATATGGTTCGAATGCAATTTAAGGGCTCAACAAAACTGTGAAGCATTCCAGAGATCTGAACGAGGCTGGTCATCTTTCTAGCAGCCCTCTCCGGAGGAGCCCTGCATATGTCCTGCATGCAGCCTCTCATTCATTTCCTCCGGCACAGCACGAAAAGGATCCATTCACATATGTGATGTTCTTCCAGCTAAGTAGTAACAGTCATGGTGATACACAGACCTTTAGCTTTTAATGGTAGCCTGTTATTTTAGAACTTGTTAAATAATTCATACAAATCTAGAAGTTTGGGTTTTCTTTTAGTCTTGTCTGTATTATTACATATGAAAGCAAATACTGTTTCTGCAGCTGTTTTATATTACCAGATCTTCCCTTATTTGGAATTAGAATTAGAACGCTCCTGGATCTGTCACTTTTATATTTTCTCTAAAAGATAGAATCTGAGGAAACACGTTCAGTTGTCTTCTAGAGCAATCTATGTAAGACAAAGCAGGGCCCAAAAAGCAACATTCTGGCAAAAAATAGCTTTACTTTACAGCCTCGCCATTTTCCATCATGCTTTGACGTAAAGGGCGTCTTCTTAGGAAACAGAGAATAGATCACTATGGTATAGAAATGCACATGGAAAAGCTGATCTGCAAAAGATCTCATGGACTTTCAAGATTGTCCATAGACTACATTCATTTCTCGCTCCAGGGTCCTCCATCCATCAGGAATTGGAGCTTTGCAAAAATACTTCCTAAGTGACAGGTCTGCTTTAAATTAAAAAGTGCAATATACATGTATGAATGCGTTGTAATGCCTGGGACCATATACTCGTTAATGATATGGTCCCAGATATGGTCGTTAAGGGCTTCCCATACCAACGCTATGTGTTTCATGGCTGAAAAAGACGCAGGTGTATTATATGCCTTTAGACGAGTTCTGGTATCTGGACACCCCTGGTTTAGGTAAAAGCGCACACAAATCAGTATGTAAGGGTTGACAGATTGCTGGCTGACACAGGTTTGTGATCTCTCCAACTAGCTTTATAAAGAAATAAAGTATGTCAGCACATTAGAATTAATTAGCACACCTGGCCATGTGTGATATTACAAACATACAGCAACAACGCCGTCACCTCCGAATGTTTTTCTCAGAGTATCAATGAACAAACAAGGAGGAATCTGCACTCTTATCTGGTCCTGGTGCATCCTGGCTGGCTAACCCCACTCCAATGAAAAAACATATCTCAGTTGAGATGGAAACGTTGCACGTTTTTCCTGATTTTCAAATAAAACTGCTGCACAAGTGATCCTGAGTGCCTGGGCACTATCAGGGCACAATGCATTGAAGTAATGACCTGCTCTAAGCAGTGTCACGGGGTAAACCAAAATACAGTCCAACAGCTTTTCAAGAACTATAACTACCTAGATGCTTTGCCGATGTTTATGTTAGCAAGGCATCATGGGAATTGCCATTCTACCATAGCTGTAGGACTACCTGATTGGTTACCCCTGCTCTACATTCTTATCTCCTACACAGTTAGTTATCCACTGCTAAATGGGGAGACAAAATCGTGAGCTTCCCAGATCACTTTCTAACTACATCTTGAGAACAATGTCAATGAAGGAACAAGAGTCCAGGAACACGTGAAGCTGAAAGGTCATTAGTCTGGAACTATTCTTCAGATAGAGTTCCTGTGAGTGGCCAGAATATGTATAGACTATGCACCTACCTCTTTAAATATTGCAGGGAGAGCTCACACACAGACGGCTTGGAAGGCTTTTCCTCCTCATCATCATCATCGATTGCACTCTCTCTTTTCAACCTCTTCTCCTCCTTCTTGCGTTCCTTTTTTAGCTTCCTTTCTCTTTTTCTCTGTTCCTCTGGAGTGAGATCCTCTAAATCCTTCATTTCGGGGCTTTCAACCTACAATGAAATGTCACATTTTATAAAACGTATAAGGATTAACTTCTATTAATGTCATGCTAGCCAAACTAAGCACACGTTCTCAAATATGTTCACCAAGCACTGCGAGGGGTAAACAATCAACTGCTTTTTATAGCCACAGTAAACACATCATTGCCCCTCTGGACACCATGCACATGTGAAAAGCATTGCACATCTTGTCGAGCATTAAAGGGTTAAACAAGACACCTAGACTCATTTAAAACCAATGTTACCATTATAATTTCTATTACTTTCATTTATAGAGCAACCACGTGTGCGGCAGCGCTGTGCAAAGGATAAACAAAAGTGAAATAAGTCTACATATATTCAGGTGTTAAATTTTTAAGTACTACACTACTAGCCAGGAATGAAAAAAATGACTGACAGGGAGCATGCTGTAGTGGTTTTCTCCCCCACACCCCATTATAAGTAGTCAAATGGTTTTAGTGGAAAATATTAATGCAGGAACATCTTCAGTAACTTAAGGCACTTCAAGCAACTGGGCATACATCTCTCAAAAAAGACAAGCCAAGTACCATCCAAGAAAGGAGAACAGAAATACACAGATACGGGTTAATCAAGAAGGTGAGACAAACCACGGTGCGTAGACTGGATTAAGCATTTGAGAAAGGACACTTGTGAGTTGTGTGGGGTAAACGCATTTAGTGATAGAATGTAAAAGATACAAAATAGATCATCTGCATACAATGAGTGCAGTGCCCCAATCCTTTTAGCCCTGCAATATAAAACATTGCCATTTAGTAGATGCAGCAATGTACTGATTGCAGGGCTAAACATATCTCTCGTGGCTATATTCCTGACTGCCACTAGAGGGTGCTTTCACGGCAACAACCAGGTTTGCCATCAAAGGCTTATCATAGAGAAGCATGGGCTTCCATGCTTCCCAGTGAGAAGCATTTGATTGGACAAGCAAGGTGCTCGCGGCTTGTGCACTTCTCATTCTCAATGCTTCTCGTTGAGAAGCATTGAACTAGATAAGGAGCGAGGAAAGCAAGCCTATGAGACAACATCGGTGGAGGTGATGCAAACAGCAGCATCAAATGAGTCTCGGTACTGAAAGCCTCGTAAGTAAAAACATTTCACCCCTTTCTTTTTATATTTAATATAGGGGGGCCTGAATTTAAAGATGGAGGAGTACATTATAGTGTCCTGGTACATATCTTATATATACACATCCATATAGATAAATACACACAGAAACAAGCTATTCACACATATTAAAGCTGCACAAATTAATTCGATGTAAAAAATGAGGCTGGCAATAAGCAGTTGTTACAATTTATTTTAGAATTCTATTTGGAATACTGTGTTCTTGAACCCCTAGTACACCTAGCAATGATTAATGGCAAGTTTGGCAATCAGTCCTGCTCATGCCAAAAAAATAAAAGTTACTCATATTTCATTCTTCCAAAGGAAGGAATTTTGTACAAACAACAGGATTTGAATGGCAGTAACAAGGCACTACTATTGAACTAATAAGCAATAACACAGGCTCCAGTTACGATACTTATTCTGGGACAGTAAAAACAAAGATCTTCACAACGTTATACAATGACTAAACAACAAAAGAGGTAATGGTGGCCTTTCTGGAATTAGCTTACATTCTAAAGGGAATGGGCTGTAATCATACAAAGTATAAAATATAACAGCACAACATATTCAGAGGTGAGATTAATGGCTAGATATAACAATATGACACTTGGAAGTAATATGGTGGAAGGTGGGGTTTGAAGTGTTGACAGTGGGAAGGAGAGACAGTTAAAGCATTCACTCTGTCAGTAGATGTGCTTCCCAAAATATTTTTGTCTGTTTTCTTTTCATATTGGATTAGGATAAAGTGTTATTGAATATGGAGGAAAATGGCTGCCTCAGAAGAGTCCTGTAGGTGAGATCTAGGGGTCAGAAGAGAGGGCAGGCACAGGTTGTGGGCAGAGATGGGCCAGGGTTGGATGCACTTGCTGCTTAGACAAGGATATGTAGCTCATATTACACATGAGGAGAGCTGTGTTCGATGATTCCAGGATTTAAAATAAAAAAACGTAAAAGATCTAGGGAAGACAGTTTATATATAGACTTCAAGATGGCACAACGTGAGGAAAAAAACAGGAGAATAAAAGTCCCATGAACAATTATAGTAAGATCCCCCAAATCCAAAATGAAAGATCCCCCAGATCCATGGAGCATATGGTACATGCTAGCTGATAGTAAATGGCAAGGTAGATCGGTGATATCAGAGCTCCACAAGTTGCCACCGCAATGCAATTCAATGCAGCACGAAAGAATGTAACCACGTAACTCCGTCTATGGCATTTTGTTATAAAGCATGGTAATACAGTGAATGAATACCGATCAAAGAGTACCTCCTATTACAGAGGGATGTGTATACCAGAGTGTCTAATAAACAAATACAATAATTGTCAAGCTGCTCAAAACACCAATGTGGAAATATCCTCTATTCCACGAGAACAACGTTTAAAATTATAAGTGCGGTGTAAGTGACGAAGAACTTACCAATAAGTGGAGCGCTTTAACACATATAGCTTACCAAAAATGGTCAAAATGATCTTTCATTCAATGATGTTGTGCAAGGTACATATTGAGAAAAATATAATGGGTACAATATAGTGCAGATGGTTTCAGGATAATAACAACTTATAACACAATTGGTGGTATCTTAAAAAATGGAACACTCACATTTAAAGGAGCCTGTATATGAGAACACTGGCTCCGTATTATGGCTTGTGTGCTTATTTGGGGTAGCACGGCCCGTCTCCTTCAATGTGGGGTATTCCTCAAAAGAAAAGAATGGGAGAAGCAGACCAATGTGTGGAAGGTGTTTGTAAAAAGCAAAATGTTTAAGAGATAAATGGTGTGTTCACCTGGTCCTGAGCCTGTGGGTCCCGGCTCTAGGTGTAAAAGTATTGTGCCAATTTGAGTGGGGATGGCACTACCCCTAGGAAGATATAGCTGAGGTTTTCCCAAGAAAAAGGACTTAAAAGGATTTTAAGTAAAAAGTAGTAAATTTATTCTATTGTAAAATAAAATAAAATAAAAACAGTATAATAAAAAAGTTCTTAATTAAAAAGTCCTTTTGTAGTAGCCAAAACGCGTTTCACTCCTTGCTGTGGAGCTTCCTCAGTCAGCTGTGATGCTTGGTCCTCTAAATCTTCCTTTTAAATGTTTGTAGGGGTCCTCCCCATTAAAGGTTGCAGTCCATATTGTCAAATCACAGTAATGGTTACATTTTTCCTATATGGCGTTTTGTGTGTGTGTTTCTTTAATAGGTACTAGTGTTGGGCGCCTTTTTTCTTTTAAATTTCATTGTTAAAACCATAGAAGGAAATGCTTGTTGTATGAAGTGGGATTGTGTATAGATGTAACATATGTTACATTACAATAATCAGAGGATTACCTAGTTCTTCATTGTACATCGCTGCACTTGATTCACAGATGGCAAAATGTGGTCCACAAAGCAAAACATGGATAGTAGCGAGGACAAAACAAACGCTCTAGATTCACTGATCACTTCAGGTACTTAGATACAGTGGATTAGAGAGTATGGATAACTATCAAAGTCTCTCAGTCTGGTTATATTACATGGAGGAATGCTCGGAACACTGTCCATTTCTGTAAGAACAGTGAATATTTTCAGGATTGGACCTGTTGAAGTCTGAATAGCTTATCTGTTGTTTATACTAAGACGTAAGTGCACAGTCGTGGGAGATTTGGGGAAGTTCCATTAACTTGGGGTTACCATAGTATATTGTGTACTGAAAGAGTCGTAGTATAGCCTTGAAGCTTGTTTATGCATTATTGTAATTCGTCTGGGACAAAATGGCGCAAACATATTGCAACAATATGTTCCATTTCTAACACCTTGTTAGTTTGCAATATCTCTTAAAGATAAAGAACACAGTTTAAGAAATACAACATTTCATTCTAAAACTTGTAATATTTGCATTTGCCCATAACACTACTGATTTCAACTAATTTTAAATTGCCACTCATGCCGTAGCCACAAAAGGCTGTCATTAACACAATCTGATCCATAAAGATCTTCTGAGAACATGGAATGGCTTATTAGATCCAATGCTGGCTCTGTCACAAAATTAATGGGATATTCCTTTTTGGAAATGGACCTTACTAAAAATGACATTGCTGACCCATAAGCAGTTCATAAAAAATGTTCACATGCAGAACCACAAAGTAACAAATCTGAGTGTGCATGTAAGTTACCAAACTAGGGCTAAGTATTTATCCCAACATTTATTTTTAGAGAAGACATATAATGAGTGCTGTATGGAACTAATCGACCAATTCATAAACACAGCTGTGTTTTGATTGGTTTCTTGGCATCCTCAGCCAATAAAAATCGAGTAAGGATTCAAAAACTGGTCAATGACCAGAAAAGTCATATATGGGAATAAACTAATGAAAGTCCGTGTCTGCTTTAAAATGCAGACTTCCTGGAGCAATAAAAATAGGAATGTCCTATAGGTTTTACATCGATGTTCCAACATCTCTGAATATGCCGGCTTGTACCCGAGTTGAATTATTACTGTCTTTTTAAAATGGAAACTTTATTTCTGGAAAAGTGAAAAGTGACAGTTATCCCCGTATTAAAAGACAGTTCACTGGCCATTTTAGATTTGTTTGTGGTCGTGTTTGCCCCATATGGCTACAAGTTAAATGACTCCAATCTAGATGCAGAAAAACGAAGAACCATCTGTCACAGCTAGAATGTGCAGACTGTGAATTGTAATGCCTTTTACACACTATATTACTCGGGTGGTCAATTATTTTTTTCTTCTTTTGTTTTTGGTTGTGTTCCCAGATTGTAGAAATAGGAAACTTTTCTTAACTCTTAAATAAACTTTATTTTTCTTCATAGCTATGAAATATATCAATAAGATTTTTTTCTATATATATTGGCCAGTAAATACTTGTGTTCGGGGAAAAGTAAAAAATAAAAAAATGAAACATTTAATATTAATGAAAATGTATATTTTACAACCAAAAAAATAAATAAAAGAAAACAGTACACTCAATTAAGATGTAAAACATTCTCACTGTATCTCTGTATTCTGTGCAAACATGTACATCTAACTTCTCCCCTCCCCCCTCATTACTCCCCCTATAAAAGTTTAAAACTCACCTTATTTACAGCGCTGCACGGGTTAGCCGGCGCTTGGTCCACCCCCTTTGAGACATCATCAAAATGGACGATTTTTTGTTAATTTGGCTAAAATCGACACAGGGGCAGGGCCAAATGCCGTTTTGGCCAATCAGGATCACCTCATAGAGATGCATTGAATCAATGCATCTCTATGAGGAAAATTCAGTGTCTCCATGCAGAGCGTGGGGACGCTGAACATCAGAGCTGCTTTTTCTGCAGCACTGACCGCGGCACCTCCAGTGGCCATCTAAGGAGTGGCCACTTGGAGGTGTCCCTAGAGGCAATGTAAACACTGTCTTTCCTCTGGAAATGTAGTGTTCGCATGAAAAACACCTGAAGGGAATTATTATACTCACTAGAACAATTATTATGCTGTAGTTGTTCTGGTAACTATAGTATCCCTTTAAGTTAGAACAATATGTGAGCTTGTTTTGTTGTGGTGTAAACAGAAGAGGGGTAAGAAAAAAAGAGGGTTGAGGAGAGAAAGGTAGGGGAGAACTTAGTTCTGATTGACGATTTGTGGTAAACGGCATATGCACACAGAATGTTTAGAGCGTGAATTACTGAATCGTAAATCTCAATGTGATCAGACGTGGGTGTGAACAATGGAACAGTTGTATAGTGGCACAGTGTTGTCTCACTCGTACCTCTATGTTGACCATTGTAGGCCGTTGGTATTTGCCTCAGCATTCAGATAACTAAATTTGTCACATTGAGAGTGCATGTTGTGCAGGATGGTATGATGGTACAGCTAGTTTGGTGTATGAGCCTTATGTTTGGCAACATATTTAGCAGTGTGAGTACAGTATGGACACAGCTGTCGGCTCAGAGCAATTAAAATGTAGATTTAAAAAAAATGTTTAATTAGATTTCATGAGGGAGAAGATAAAATTTAATTAACAGTTTGTTAGATATAATTTTTTGAGAAACTCTGTAGTGTCTGGTTAGCATGGAGGTTTGTTTCCCATTGATCCCAACCTTCTTTCCAAAAACCTTTCAGAGTATGTACCCGGCGGGCCATTCTTTCATGTTGCTTTGTGATTTCTATTGTTTGTATGCATAGGGATATGTTAGTAGCGTTGCTTTGTAACCAGGCTCTGCTGATCACAGTCAGTGCCGCCATGATCACATTGTAAACTAGATACAATTTATATTTGGGATTTTTTTCGGGGAGAAGGTAATGTAGAATACGTTTCAGGTTTATGGGGGGGGGGGGGGGGGGGTGTAGTCCAGTACAATGTACTATAATTTGGAGCATAGTTCCCAGAGCGGTTTATGTAATTTTAATGCCTTAATCAGTATGTCATGTAAATAATATTCTAAGACTACTGAGACAATTTGTAAAATGAAAGCACAACCCATAACTAACTTTTAGCTGTTGGGTTATGCAAAAATCTCAGTGGTGACAGTTCCATGTTAAGCAGAAAGTCCTGTAAAGAATAAAAACTTGTGTTTAATGTGGCCAACTTATATACAAAATCAGGAGGCTCTGCGCTCAGATCCCACGAATACACCCGAATTGCCACCGGGGTAAAATTTTGACTGACGAATAAACTGTTGAACGGTTCCCCTGGCTCATAGGTAATGGGTTCGTCTTGTCCATACGAACAAACCTACCAAATAGCGCTCTCCTGGCTTGTCGCGGAAAGAAGCAGGCATTCGCATGGTTTCACTGATGTTCATGCTGTCGAGTGTCCGAGATCCAGAAACTCGACCACCAAGTCCCGCTTACTGCGTTCGTGCAACAAGATGGCTGCCGTTTTCTCGAGCACGCAGCGTTCGGTTATACGAACAGAGGTCACACAGAGAGAGCACTTAATCCTGTGGTTTTCCCTTTTTATCTACCGAATGCAGGGAAAAACATGAATGAAGTTCATGAACCGGTTAGTGACTTTAGGAGGGCATCTCCTATGCAGGCAAAAAGTGGGTTTTGTCACACTCACCCTCTAGCAGCGCCATATTGGTGTAAATTCTCTGCAAATTCCAATGCACTGTCTGAAAGTGATCAACTGATGCCGTCAGTCAACAAATGAGGACGGCAACATCATCCGGATTCTCCAGCTCTGCGGAACCCGGATGCACGTCACCAGACATTAAATAAACTTTGGCAACCAGCGGGGATCCAGATGAAAGAGCAAACAATTCCAAAACAGTTTGTCCCTATAACTAGAAAGGGGGCCGTAGTACTCCTGGCATCATAACCACTGCAGAGGGCTGTTGTGGTTATGATGCTTGAAGAAACCCTCTAAACGGCTTCACAACACTTGAGAGGCTCTTTTTCTTTTTGCTGTTTGGGATTCCACCTCCTGTTGTCCACAGCAATATAGGGACAATAAACATTGTATTTTAATATACAAAATAAAATGTTACAAAGACAAAAAAAAAATATGCAAAGTCTATATTGCATATTTTGGTGTGAGGAATGTCTAAAATGTTAGGCAGTGACATTTTGCTGAGTTTAATTTTTGAAGACCAGAAGTCCAAGCAGTTTTGGGCACTCTGCCATCAGCTTTGGAAAATAGAGTGATGTGATTTCTCTTTGACATGTGTTTTAAAATCAACTCCTACCTTTAAATAAGTAGCATCTTTACTTAGAGTCCCATCCCAGCAGAATTTGCTGTTGACTGCACGCAGTAAATTCTGAGTTATTCTCACATCACTTACAACACAGTCAGTTGGTAATGTTTTTCATGAATCATTACATTTTCATTAATTCATTAACCTTACTTTCATGTAACTCTACTTACCACTGACCACATTTAAGCAAACTGCTTTAAAATGCCAAAATAATTCCAGCAGGTAGTTAATGTGTATTAGGCAGCAGTCTCAGGAACTGCCGTCAAAGTTCTAAATAGTACATCTGAATTTTGGATATCAAATTAGGCGTATGCAACTCAATCAGAACTTAACTGTGAGCACCCTGTTTATCATTGCAGTGTTAGGACTGCCTCTAGTGGTTGTCTTCATGCTTAACTCTGTGAAACTACGCTGTACATCCATAAGCTTTTAATGAGAACACCCAGCCTCTTTCAATCTCCCATAGCATCTCTCCAAGAGCATAGATATGGGAAAAGCCTAACGCATGCCCATTAGGTTCCCCCTTGCACTGACACTGGAGGAGGCAGGGACAGACCCAGCACCGAGGTACCATGGCGTTGCAAGAGCTAAGTGTTTAAATTGTTATTTAACATTTTGAGTGACGTGAGGGGTGTGCAGAGCAGAGGGACACTATCATGTTAGGAATACAACTTTGCATTCCTAACACTTTCATTGACCAACCGGGAACCCAATAAAGGGACAAGTTAGTTCTGCCCACTCATAAGGAAGTTTGCTATATTTAGTTGAAAAGGAATTTCAGTGATTTATCAAGTCCTTTTGGCAGTTAAATGTGATAAGGGTCCAATAGTTTTGTTAATAAATTGATAAATTCACCTTTAGAATGTTTGTGATCATTTAAAGGAACACTATAGGATCAGGAACGCAAACATGTATTCCTGACCCTATAGTATTGAAAACACTATCTAGCCCGCCCCCCAGGCCCTCTAAATAAAGTAAAATGTTTCATTTTTTCTAGTCTGCTGGTGCTGACTCCATCCCTGATCTGCCTCCTTGGCTGGCATCATGAGAAGTGATGATCACAGCAAAACACAATGCTTTCCCATAGGAACCCATCTGAGGAGTGGCGAGTGGAGGTGTCCCTAAGCTGTAATGTAAGCACTGCCGTTTATCTGAAAAAAAAACAATGGTTACTGCAGAAAGGCCGCAGGGACTGATCATACTCACCAGAACAAATACAATAAGCTGTAGTTGTTCTGTTGACTATAGTGTCCCTTTAAGCTTCAATGCTTAGCATAATGTATAGGGCAATTATTTACAAAAAAACACAATTTGTGCTGGCACTCAATTAAGTGTTAGGTGCCGGTATTCGAGGTATAACCCTACTAAAAAACCTCCTAATCAATATCATAAACAAATATGAATACCGCACTCAATCAATAGCATAAATAATTGTTAAACCTATGCTTAATTTCATAGTATTTATTGTAAAGCTTATAAGTATAATTCATAAAGATAATGGTATTTCATCAGATTGGCACATAATTCATCTTATATACACAAACTATGTACAAATATCTATCTAGACACAGTATCTTCCTATGTGCAATGAATAGTTCAAAAAAGTGAAAAAAAAAGAAAAAAATGGAAAAAATTGGAAAAAAAAAAAAAAAGAGTCAAAAAAGATAAAGAGAAAAATGAAAAAGAGGCAAAACAGAAAAAACTGCAAAAATGAAAAAATAATGAAAAAATGAGAAAACTGCAAAAAAATGAAAAAATTATCAAATATAAAAGTCCTAATAAGTGGCAGTCCAGTATATAGTGCACTATATGTTTGCCCACTATCTGTGGGTAGATCTCACCAATGTCGTCTGTTTCTTTATGCTGTATCCTGTAGGAAGGTGCTGTAGTCTGTGAGAGATGGTCTGGATGGAAGGGATGGATGAAACGATTTCCTGCTGGTAGAAAGAGTGATCACCACTCTGTATCTGCTGGTGGTTGATCAGATCTGTTGTAGTCAATGAAGTCAATCGGCAGTATAAGGCTCCTTTGGAGATGGACTGTAGTTGATAGAAGGGCTTTCCTTGTGGGCTTTCCTTGTGAATGGGCTGCGCGCTCGGGACATATGCGTCCCTTCGGTGGCCCCACTGCCGATTGACTTCATTGACTACAACAGATCTGATCAACCACCAGCAGATACAGAGTGGTGATCACTCTTTCTACCATCAGGAAATCGTTTCATCCATCCCTTCCATCCAGACCATCTCTCACAGACTACAGCACCTTCCTACAGGATACAGCATAAAAAAACAGACGACATTGGTGAGATCTACCCACAGATAGTGGGCAAACATATAGTGCACTATATACTGGACTGCCACTTATTAGGACTTTTATATTTGATAATTTTTTCATTTTTTTGCAGTTTTCTCATTTTTTCATTATTTTTTCATTTTTTTCATTTTTGCAGTTTTTTCTGTTTTGCCTCTTTTTCATTTTTCTCTTTATCTTTTTAGATTCTTTTTTTTTTTTTTTAATTTTTTCCATTTTTTTTCACTTTTTTGAACTATTCATTGCACATAGGAAGATACTGTGTCTAGATAGATATTTGTACATAGTTTGTGTATATAAGATGAATTATGTGCCAATCTGATGAAATACCATTATCTTTATGAATTATACTTATAAGCTTTACAATAAATACTATGAAATTAAGCATAGGTTTAACAATTATTTATGCTATTGATTGAGTGCGGTATTCATATTTGTTTATGATATAGGGCAATTATTCACTGACATGATAGTGTCTAAAGTGATGTCGAAAATCTAAATCATACAGGAATAATTTGGTCTTTTTGTTTTACAGTCCAAATTCCATAGATAGAATAGGATTAGACATTTGTCAAAAATCTAAATGCCGAGGGGGCGGGGCCTGACCATCATGGCGGAGAGTCGTGTTTTCTACGAGCTCCCACAAAATCTTGACAAAACAAGCAAAACTCTGCTCACTCAAGCGACACACACAGCATTTCCAGATACCCACTTGCCACCCACACTGGAGGGCACACGATGGGATCTTATGCAACTCGATTGGGGCCAGCTGAAATCACGACCGACATTGCGGCCTGGTATGCATCGGGCGGAGGAGGCGGCCGCTACCCTGTCCTGGAGGCACCCTGAAGCTGCTCACCGCACAAGCAAGCCCTGTTACCCCCCCCCCCTGGACCGGCGGGGGTGATCCTGGTCCACCCCAGGATGGCGACCCCGGGAATGATGAGAAAGGGGATACCGCCAATGACAGCAAATGGAGACCTTCCTAAGATGGCGGACACAACATGTGCCGACAACCCCAGCGACATCTCACAAGGTATCCTCGTACGAATTGATAACCACTTCGAGGCATTCTGGAGGAAGCTGGTGGGTAAGCTACATCAACCTGCCTCACCACGGCCACCCACACCTACAAAGCAAGCATCACTCACCTACTCCCATCAAGTGAACCGGCACCCGCACAGCTGCCCAGCGCCCTCACTCACCCGAGCAGGGTGCCAACTCAAACCTGCCTTCCCATCCCGCCGACGGTCAACTCCTGTAGCCGCTCCAGCTCACAGTTCCTCACCTGGGCTGAGAGCCCAGGTGGAGCTACTCTCAGACAGCCAGCCCCATGTCCAAGTAGCATGTCGACGCCTGAAGACTCCACGAACATGCGATTCCTTCACATGAAAGAAGATCAAAGGAGTCAGGGCACCAGCTACGGGGGCGACCCGGGCAGGAAGTGGCATGCGTGCAGGGAAAAAGGGACTTGCATCACGAGCCAAGAACAGCATTGTGAAGCGCCTGGGACGTTCCCTGCCTCGCCACAACCTCCTTAAGGTACAGAGGACTGCTCTGGGGCACGCTTATATCCACACACTGCCACCGATAGTGAGATCCTGCAAGCAGACTCTTTGGGCTACCTGGAAGCAGTCCCCACCAGCACCACCTGGCTCAAGAACGAAGTCGGCCTCACGAAGAGGAATTGGCTGAGTGCATTATTCCGTATGAGGCCCCTCACCCAGGCAGCTATACCTGGAACAACCACATTAAACATAGCGCACTGATGTCCCTACCACTGATTAATTGCCTGAGCCTAATCCTAGTTTAGACACATTTAATGTTTATCTCTGTCTATCATCTGGTTTATATTAAGTTTTGTGATAAAACCATAGTTGCAAATCAGCCCTGCCACTTCAGGGAGTTGGCTGACTCTGGCCTCTGGCCTTTTGTCCCACCTACCTGTCATCAGCAAATATCACATACTAGATCTCTCTGCAAAGTATACAGTGGCTATCGCCTATGCCAATGCTTAAAGATTATCTTGTTTTATTTTGTTTTTCTTTACTCTTTCCGCTTTATATGTGCAACTAGTGTGGTACAGTGATCTGGCAGGGGTGCCGGGCCCAGTGGCTTTATCTGCTACGAGTCATCACTTTTTATCTTCCCGGGATTTATTGGTCCTATCCCAGGCAGATTACTCTAGGATGCTAACATAATTTATCATTCGTAAGGTGTTAGTTTTAGTACTTATAGCTTAGCCTTAGTTATGAATATCACTGTTTTCTTTCTTATGTGCAATTCTGAGGACCAACGAAGACAGGACGCTGCAAGATTGCTCGTTCTTTAATAGATTATTAGCGTTTTGACATATCTACCTAGCCTACTATGTCTTTAAAACAAAAATGTGCAAGTTTTTCCATGTCACTGTCTAACCTATCTATGTTTGTATGTAAATGTACGCTGTTGTGGCGCATGACTATGCTCTGTAAGCACCTGCACAACAAAAATAAAGAATAAAAAAATAAATAAAAAATAAATAAAAAATGCCCCCCAAGTAACACAAATTTTGAGATCTCTGCTTTCGGCTAAATGACAGAACTATAAATAAATGCATTTTCTTGCGGGTAACACAATCAATAAGCAGGAAGGTTGTTAATTTTATTAACACTGCTACTTCAAAATCAAGGCTTATTGAATAACACCGTTGGTGTACTTACTGAACTGTAATTATGTAAGATTCGGAAAGTTTCTCTTTAATTAACACAGGAGGTAATGTTGCTTGGGAATTACAGCCACATGGAGCACATGGGTAATTGTGGCTTTTGGTAAACAGACTCCTAATATCCCCTAGCTCCTGCATGTGTTACATACGGAATCGTGGGGAATGTTAAATGCAATATGCCTAGCTTCAATACAATTATCAAAGAGGACACCGCGTATTGGTAAATGCAGTGCTCTGTTAACATTGGGGGGGAGGGGGGAAGTCTCCAAATTATACATAGATTTATTTATAGTCACCCTGGCACAGAAATGGCCTTAAAAAAAAATAACAGTATAAATATACAGGGGCAAAAGATATTCTGGAAAGTGTTGGGTTTACTCTGTATGTCGAAGGTCCAACCCATGACACTTCATATATTAAAAAACAGAAAATGTCACCCAGAAGCTTGATTCCATAGTGAATCATCCCAATGTGCTCTCCAGGATGGTGTATTCCAACAATATAAACACTGTAGTGAATCACATAATGTCTGTATGGATCATTTTTAAGAACTATCAGTTCATTGTTAAAGAAACACTTTATTGCCCACATACAAATTTTAAGAAAGTCACGTATTAATGTATATATACCCCAATGGAAATGCATGCATTTGATTGTAAGTTTTTTTCACTGGGATATATCTAAAAACAGCTTGCAAAACCTGCAGATCTCTTGTCAAACCCTGCCCAGACTTCCCGTGACTGTCCAATCACAGACTCTGCAATGCAGCTCAATGTGAGGTCTTTGTAAGGCAGGTGCTCTATTTTAAAATATGGGACTGGCACGCAAAGGGTGTTTAAGATCTTGTTTTGGCACAGTGCTACTAAAAGGTTGTCTACCCCTGCTCTAGGCAATTGCTTCCTCTTCAGTTTAACTCCACTGAGCTAACCAACACCAGGAAATAACAGGACTGGTTATTTGATTGAGGGGGTGTAAGAACAGAAACTGATAAAATTGCCAGTTTCTATTAAAATGTTAACTTTTCGTAAAATGAAACAAAGAAAAAAAAATTGGACACACTCTTCACATATAAAACACTTAGGCAAGACAATGTGTTTTAGGGTTCTGGAGTTTCCTTCTAACATCCACACGATGTCTTGATCATATTCTAACTATATTATAAGTTTACCGGTACTCTGTTGCTCTCGTAAAAGCTTACGGTTGAAATGTACGACGTATAAATTATTTCAGACCCGGGTCACTGCTTGCCTTTGGGAGTCATTTCAGAAGACGGTCCTTTGGTTGGTAAAATTGATCTACTGATTGTCCTCAAAGGTAGTGATCACAGAGTCTCTGAAATGAGCAGATAAGTTCAACTTTGCCTGGATTCATCAGGTATCATCAATTTGCCCAAATACTGGAGAAGACAGAATCTCCCACCCAGAGACCTGCTTGGGCGGAACAACAACTTCTACAATGTTCAAATGTTTTTTAAGCTGAAGGGCAGGGTTCGACAAGTGTACTTCGGTTTCCATCTTTCACCTATGGTATCTGACAATTTGGATGCACCTCAATTTTCTTACTACCCCTATTATTATTCAAACCATAAATTAGACCACGGGTAGGCAACCTTTGGCACTCCAGATGCATCTCCCCTGATGTTTTGCCAGCATTGCCTACCCCTGCATTAGACTGATGGATGATAATGTCCACATTCAAGCAGATATCCCCCATGTTTGGACGAATGTATGTTTCATTTTGGGTGAATTATGACAAGTGGACTCATCAGCGAGCTTAGTGCAGCTACTATTAAAGCTGGTTTTATCCTCTGAAGTCAATGTATGGAATGAGCTCTCTCCTGTCCTTAGCTAATCTCCACTTTCCTACTCCCCCCCTACTTTATGCTTATGTGATTATGTTCAAGAGGCACAGGAATGCAGAATTACCCTTCAAAGAGTCTAGTGTTAATGTGCAACATGTCTGTAAGGGTCTGAATAGTATTCCTAATTTTGAGAAAGTTATGCCCATACCATCAATCAGCAATGTCTTCCAGTAGTCTTTGTACAGCGCCTACAGTTGGCAGTGATGGACTATAAAGTTCTATAATGTTTTGCAGGGCTTTGGAGGACGATATTTGTAATCACAGAATAGTTTCTTATAATTTAAAACTCGAGTGCTAAAAGAGGCAACCACGAACTGGGATAAAAATAAGCCTTCAGAATTGTAGTATGTATAAAACAATTCCTTGGCTCAAGGTTGATTTGAGACAAGAATGCCAAGAAAAACAAAGTTTTCTTTTACGATACACAGTTTCCTTAATTTGACTGGCTTAAGTCTTTTTTTTTTTTTTTTTTTTTTACTTTTAGGTGGGGCATCAGCTGGGTATTTGTTAGTACTGCTAGAAGGTACCAATAGATTTTAGAAAGGAGAGAGTGCATTACCCCCTCCCTTTCACCCTCAAAGAGTACGGCAGCTTAATTTCCACAAACTCTTAAGGGGAGGTGATGGACATATCAGTGTTTCAAATGATTTGTAATTTTATTAAGCCTTGCTGAGTTAAAATTGCCATTCACTATGGAAAGCAGAGTAACTGATGACGGAGCGGTTACATTCTTTGTTTACATAAACAGTAATCCTTTCGTGCCAGGAATATATCATTAAGCTCACCTACACCAAAAAAATAACAACAATACATAAACAGAGCAAGAAATATTTTTGGAAACTCATTCCTCCAGAAAAATGTATGATTACTCTCGTTTAAAAAAATAAATAAAACATTTTTAAAAAGTGGAACATTTATATCCCCCTTTTGTGTGTGTGTGTGTGTGTGTGTGATGGGGGGGGGGGGGTTACTATTTTTCTAAAGATTCCACTGAAACATAAAAACCTCAAATGTGTTTTGGAAGATGCCAGACTTAAATAAGAACGGTGCTTTTGTGTCTCATGGCGAGAGGAAAAGGGCTCTTTAAACCAGGACATGCTTGACTGAGAAGGAAAGTGTGCAGGGAAATATACAGTGTTGGTCCTTGTGTGCTTTTCACTTTTTCTGTTCTCTGTTTAAACTTGTTTACGCTGAGATAAAGATGACACAGTCCTACAATACTCTACTTCCAGATAGGAACAGGCAGTCCACGGTTATCTGCTCATAATTCCAAACATATGGTTTTATCTTTTGCAAGCTAGGCTGCTTCATCCTTTGAGTGCAGGAGTGGCCTAAACATTATAGCACAGAGCTTCACAAAGAAAAACACAAAACATCAACAAAAACATATTAAACCCCCCCCCCCCCCAAAACCCTCTGCATTCTCAAAACAAAATGTGAACCCAACCATGTGATACGCAATAACTCATGTCACAATGGACTAGTTCCGTTTGGAGAGTTCACAGTTGCTCAGAAATAAAAAAAATACAGATCTATAAACAGTAATAGGGGACCCCCATGTGCCGCAGTGATGGAATGTACAAAGCCCACCTTACAATGCACAGTCTCCAAACTAAACAACATTTATTACATGATGTGTTTTATTAAGGTTCCATTCAGCTAACAGATCTGAAAAGAAAGATGCAAATGGTGTAGCTGCAATAAGCTTTCTGTTTGCGGCGTTAAGTTACTGAGGGCAGTAATTATCCTTCCAAGCCAAGAAAGCATAAACTTCCCATTACACAACTGGCTGCAGGTGTCTTAAAGGACCACTATAGGCACCCATACCACTTCAGCTTAATGAAGTGGTCTGGATGCCAGATCCATCTAGGATTAACCCTTTCTGCTGTAAACATAGCAGTTTCAGAGATTTTCACTGTGATTTTCACAGTGAGAAGACGCCAGCGTCCATAGGAAAGCATTGAGAATGCTTTCCTATGGACTGGCAGAATGCGCGTGCACATTCAGCCGATGACGGCGAAAAGGAGGAGGAGAGTTCCCGCGCCGAGAGAGCCCGGCGGGGGAAAACGGGTAAGATTAAACCCCTTCCACTCACTAGAGCCCGGCGGGAGTGGGACCTAGAGACCCTATAGTGCCAGGAAAACGAGTATGTTTTCCTGGCACTATAGTGGTCCTTTAAGACTCAATGCTCACTTTAGCTTTCCAAATCACTAGCCTCTGCATGCCAGACTAAAGCAAACTGTGTATTGTGTCATTTTATCCCAAGCTACTATGGAACTTCAACTCCCATAATGTTTATTAGGTCGATGACCTGCTCCTAAAGGGATACTATAGTCACCAGAACCACTACATCATAATGTCCCTGCAGGCATTGGTGCCCAGTAACTCCTCTAGTGGCAGTCACTCAGACGGCCACTAGAGGTTCTTCCCCTCTTGCCGTGTGTGCGCATTCAGCCGACGGGGCAGAACGGAGGCGGAGAGGAGGAGGAGAGCTCCCCGCCCAGCGCTGGAAAAAGGTAGGTTTTTTCCCCTTTTCCCCTTTCCAGAGCCGGGCGGGAGGGGGACCCTGAGGGTGGGAGCACCCTCAGGGCACTCTAGTGCCAGGAAAACGAGTATGTTTTCCTGGCACTAGAGTGGTCCTTTAAGAACAAAACCCTTACCAATATCCCAGGGAAAGGGATGTTCACATGCTACGTACATCTTAGCAGACAGAGATTACTGCGTTTTTACCCGATCCAGGGAATGAGAAAAGCAAATCTATAAACTCGTAGGTGGAATTAATTGTGGTTTTATTATTATAAGCTGTATAAAATGTTATAATGTATAGCACATGTATAGATGGAGCAATGTTTGGGTACACGCACAGTTTATAGGCTTAGTATGCTAGTAAATGGCCTGCAGCTCAAAATTAAGTTTGGCTTTTTTTTTTTTATAAATCTCTCTGGTACACCGGTATCCATCACATCCCGCAAATTATGCTGGGATTTCAGCATTCGTTCTATAGTAACGCTTGACATCAACTTTCTGTAGCAAAATTCTTAAAAGGGCACTCCATGCTTACACTCTTTGCAGAAGTAATCGTGTCAGCTGTCACCGTCTTTCTGTAGCTATAGGCCTATCCCTCTTAATCACATACATCACAGGATGAAGTAGTAGGGATAGGATGGTAGCGGTTATCTTGGGCAATGGTTCATTTCGTCTTTTGTAATGAATGCAACTGCATGATCTCACAACGTCAATCTCGAAAGTCAGAGATTTTTTACATTTGCAATGCCTTATTTACAGTCAGGTCCATAAATATTCGGACATCGACCCAATTCTAATCTTTTTGGCTCTATACACCACCACAATGGATTTGAAATTAAATGAACAAGATGTACTTTAACTGCAGACTTTCAGCTTTAATTTGAGGGTATTTACACCAAAATCAGGTGAACGGTGTAGGAATTACAACAGTTTGTATATGTGCCTCCCACTGTTCAAGGGACCAAAAGTAATGGGACAATTGGCTGCTCAGCTGTTCCATGGCCAGCTGTGTGTTATTCCCTCATTATCCCATTTACAAGCAGCAGATAAAAGGTCCAGAGTTCATTTCAAGGGTGCTATTTGCATTTGGAATCTGTTGCTGTCAACTCTCAAGATGATACCCAAAGAGCAGTCACCATCAGTGAAGCAAGCCATCATTAGGCTGAGAAAACAAAACAAACCCATCAGAGAGATAGCAAAAACATTAGGTGTGGCCAAATCAACTGTTTGGAACATCCTTAAAAAGAAAGAACAAACCGGTGAGCTCAGCAACACCAAAAGACCCGGAAGACCACGGAAGACAACTGTGGTGGATGACCAAAGAATTGTTTCCCTGGTGAAGAAAACCCTTCACAACAGTTGGCCAGATCAAGAACACTCTCCAGGAGGTAGGTGTATGTGTGTCAAAGTCAACAATCAAGAGAAGACTTCACCAGAGTGAATACAGAGGGTTCACCACAAGATGCAAACTATTGGTGAGCCTCAAAAACAGGAAGGCCAGATTAGAGTTTGCCAAACAACATCTAAAAAGCCTTCACAGGCTTATGGACAGATGAGACCAAGATCAACTTGTACCAGAGTGATGGGAAGAGAAGAGTATGGAGAAGGAAAGGAACTGCTCACGATCCAAAGAATACCACCTCATCAGTGAAGCATGGTGGTGGTAATGTCATGGCGTGGGCATGTATGGCTGCCAATGGAACTAGTTCTCTTGTATTTATTGATGATGTGACTGCTGACAAAAGCAGCAGGATGAATTCTGAAGTGTTTCAGGCAATATTATCTGCTCATATTCAGTCAAATGCTTCAGAACTCATTGGACGGCGCTTCACAGTGCAGATGGACAATGACCCGAAGCATACTGCAAAAGCAACCAAAGCGTTTTTTGAGGGAAAGAAGTGGAATGTTATGCAATGGCCAAGTCAATCACCTGACCTGAATCCGATTGAGCATGCATTTCACTTGATGAAGACAAAACTGAAGGGAAAATGCCCCAAGAACAAGCAGGAACTGAAGACAGTTGCAGTAGAGGCCTGGCAGAGCATCACCAGGGATGAAACCCAGCGTCTGGTGATGTCTATGTGTTCCAGACTTCAGGCTGTAATTGACTGCAAAGGATTTGCAACCATGTATTGAAAAGTGAAAGTTTGATTTATGACTGTTAATCTGTCCCATTACTTTTGGTATACAAACTGTTGTAATTCCTACACCGTTCACCTGATTTGGATGTAAATACCCTCAAATTAAAGCTGAAAGTCTGCAGTTAAAGCACATCTTTGTTTCATTTCAAACCCATTGTGTTGGTGTATAGAGCCAAAAAGATTAGAATTGTGTCGATGTCCCAATATTTATGGACCTGACTGTAAATATTACCTTCAAAATTGACCCTGGAGTGCTGCTAGAAGATATAGCTACTCTGACACATGAGTGTGAACCTGGTTGCAGTCACAGGGTGCTGGTAACAACCACCATGGCCCCAGTGCAGACACTGCCACGCAATTCCACCACAGCCTCAGGGTTCTCTCTCCAATGTAGATGCAGCTGCGTCAATTCCCAAAACCCAGCTGCGTTGGTTTGAACACAGTATCCTTGTAAATTGAAGTTGTGTCACGCTGGCCAAAATCAAACTTAAATAATGCGAGCCACAACCATTGTGCCTTTTTATATTTTCTTCATTGTTGGGGTCATGTCCGATGTACTGTGCATGCAAATCTGAAGGAAGAACCTGGGTCTATTTAAACTCATGGATTCTCTGGTCCAGTGCCCCCTCATGGTTTCTATAGCCCTTAGGCACATTCCATACTGTTTGTGACTTCTGTTACTGACTTCTACAACTATTGACCTTGATTTGTTCCATTTTTATTTCCAGTAGTTCCTGACCGACTATGTTATTGACCACGTGTATTCCTGTACTGCTTTGTGTACTAGGCCCGGCCCTGTCTTTGGATATATTATAATTGATTTCTATTGATACTGTATTTTTTGTACTCTTCCTCGTATGAATTGGTATATACACTTACGGTAGTTGTGATATTTCCTATTTCCATCTGATATTAAGCCTGGCAAATTTATGTTCTCGCAATACGTCTGTCTATCATTTCCCTCTGTGCCTTTGGTAGGATTGATGACACATCTTCACATTTTCTGACAAGTGTCCTTTCCTACAAATGACTGTTTTTTCTCCCTATTTACTAGAAATTCCACCCCTGGTTATCATTATCAGTAGTCTTCTTTCATGCTATGATTCTTCTTTCCAAACCCTCCCCCTCCATTTATTAATATCGTCAGTTAACTCCTACACATTCTCCCACTCACATCATTAACTCCATTACAAGCCATCTGACATAACTTAACTCCTGTCCTCTGCTAGATAGTTTTTATTGTGAACGTTAATGAAGAAAACTCTTTCTTATAATACATTGCAAAACGTAATTTGCAATTTCAGTATAACCTTGCAGTCCAAATATTTTTGAAACCTTAAGAGATCTGTTCACAAAACTATAGCATTTCATTAACTAACAGGTGACCAAGTCAAAGAAGCATAACTCAATATAGGTTGCCAACTTCGTATACATAAAAATATTTCAAATAGTGTTGTGATCATTTCAATCAGGCAGCTGCTTAGTGGACAAACCTTTAATTAGTATATACTTCTAAATAACTGTACTTCACCTAATCTGGATAATTATAGTATAATTTCTCTGTTTTTAATAATAATTTATAGGTCAATGAAAGTAAAAGGAACACTATAGGACCAGGAACACAAACATGTATTCCTGACCCTATAGTGTTAAAACCACCATCTAGCCCCCCTGGCCTCACTAAATATATTCAACTCTTACCTCTATTCCAGTCTGCTGGTGCTGGCTCCGTCCCTGATCTGACATCATCAGAAGTGATGATCTCAGCCAAACACAATGCTTTCCCATAGGCAGGGCCGTTTTTTAACACGGGGCAAACAGGGGCAGCTGCCCGGGCCCTTTTACTTCTAGGGGGCCCAAGGCAGCTGCCCTGTGAGCCCAGATGTCCTCGACAACTCTCCCCCTCCACAGGCCCCCAAGTGCATGGCCCATGAACAAAGGGTAGATTAAAAGTGTGAATGTGTCTGTGTGTCTCTCGGCCAGTATGTCTGTGTGTCTCACAGTGTATGTCTGTGTGCATCAGTATGTCTGACAGTGGATGTGTGTGTCAGTAGGTTGTCTGTCAGTATGTGTGTGTGTCATTGTATGTGTCTGTGTGTGTGTGTCAGTATGCCTGTCAATGGGTATGTCAGTATGTCTGTCAGTGTATGTCTTTGTGTGTGTGTTAGTCTGTGTCTGTATGCCTGTCATGGTATGTGTGTGAGTCAGTAAGTGTGTCAGTATGCCTGCCAGTGTGTGTCTTTGTGTCAGGGTATGTGTCTGTGTAACAGTATGCCTGTCAGTGTGTTTGTGTCTGGGTGTGTTGGCATGTCTGTCTGTGTCACCATGTCTGTCAGTATATATGTGTGTTTGTGTCAGTATGTCTGTCCGTGTATATGTCTCTGTAAGTATGTATGTGAAAGGTGTGATTGCATGCCAGGGAGTGGGGGGTGCCCAGGGGGCCCAAGAAAATGCTTTGCCCAGGGTCCTAGTGATATTAAAGACGGCCCTGCCCATAGGAAAGCATTGGATTGCCTGAGATTGTCTATTCTGGTGATCTCAGCCAAGGCGGTGAGCCGGGGGGCAGAGCCAAACGCCACCCTAGCCAATCAGCATCACCTCATAGAGATGCACTGAATCAATGTATCTCTATGAGAAAAGTTCAGTGTCTCCATGCAGAGGGTGGAGACACTGAATGTCAGTGCTGCACACTGTGTTGCACTGCCCCAGGAAGCACCTCTAGCCATCTGATGAGTGGCCACTAGAGGTGTCCCAAGGCTGTGATGGAAACACTGCCCTTTCTCTGAAAAGACAGTGTTTACAGCAAAAAGTCTGAAGGCAGTGACTATCCTCACCAGAACGACTACATTAAGCTGTAGTTGTTCTGGTGACTACAGTGTCCCTTTAAGTTGTATATGTTATTTATCTCTAGGTGATTATTGTCTCTTCACGTTGTATTTTATGTACTTTATTCTTTTTTTCTTTATTTCATAGAATTCAATATGATTAGCTCACTCTTTTCTTCTACATCATCAATGCATTTGAGGAACCAATTCCAGTTTTTGCACCCTGACACAAGGCATTAAACCACGTGCAAAAAAAACAAAAGCTATGGTTGGATCAAAATGAGTCACTATCTGTTCTAGTGACACACGTGAAATAAGGCTCCTCTCTTTCAACATGTCACTGCTCTTCCCTTGTTAGGAAGGCAGAGACCCAGATACATAGCTAATGGTATTTAATTCAAAACAAAAAGATAAAACAAAAAATACTTTTTGAAATGGCTGCAAGTGTTCTCGGATCATTGACATCAGGGAGAAGAGTTCCTCAGAGTCAGGTGGTAGAGTAGACTTTACATTAAGTAACGTAATCACAAATAGGTAGAATTATTACTAATCTCTAAAATATTTAAATCATTTGGGCTTATTCACAGAGCTGGATTTGCCATAAGGACGCCAATGCCACAGCATCAGAGCGGCAGGCAAGTGAGGGGCGATTCGGCTGGTGGTGCTGAAAACATGTAGGGACAGGGATACTATATGGGAATAGAGATTTGGTACTTTAATATTCCCTCCTTTTGTCAATGAGGAGACAGGCTTCTGGAAGATCAGAGCTCCACTCCATCAATCCAATAGTTTTTTTTTTCTGTTTTAAATACGCAAGAGTGAAAAATGAGGGAGAGACTGATGATGTGGCTGAAATGAAGGAGAGACAGGTTATGGGGATGAGATATGTGTGGTGAAGAAATGGTGGTGAGAAAGATGAGGGTGAGAAATGTGGTAAAATAGGCCATGGAAAGAAATGGAGGAGAGATATTTGAAGGATAAAAATAGCAGGACAGGTGTTTGAAGGGGGAGCGAAAGAGAGGTTGTAGCAGGAGGCATGGAGGACCGACAGAAGGAGAGGGGACAAAAAACTAAATATCCATAAAAATGTGTGGAATATTTATGGTTGTAGTAACTCCATAATGAACATTACTGTCAGAATTACCTCATTGACCTTTCAGTTCTCCCACATATTATCTCTCTGTCAGTCCTATAAGTTGCTGGGGCTTAATTGTAATTCTTTAGGAAATCCTTAAAACATTGAAGGCAAACCATGTAAACATTTCATAATTTCTCTCCATTCCCTTCTCCTCACTGTTCACTTCTCTCCTCTCAATATTTCATGCTTTCATATTGTGACTGACTGCCTGGCACCCGACCGGGTACCTCCGTCAATCGCTGCTTCGTAGTAATCCTTGAGTACCATAAGCACCGCACCAGACACCATAACCACCGTAAACCCCACAAACCTCCGCAGCTTGGTTGGCGTCTCGCTGTCCTCCACCCACCCTGGAGCCAATACCAGGTTTCAGCTTCCAGTGGGTAGACCTCTCCTAGTCCAGAGACAGAGCAAGGGTTGTAATCCAAGGGAGTATAGCGATTATAACAATCCCAAGAGTGGATATAGCTCTCCAAATATGAGCCTAGACTTCATGAAGGGTAAAACAAATCTGTTTAATGGCAGCCATGACTGGCCTTATTTGCAGGTCCCCATGCACTCCCCCTCTGAAACAGAGAGTAGACTACAGTAAAAACATATACACTATTAACATTGGCAATTAGGTCCAGGACACTCCCATACAAAATAGGTCAATCCCTCCCCTATGCCTGGGAGATAATTGAGTCAGCCACTGTATTAAACTCAATTATTTCCATGCACAGAAAACATACATTTTTACAAAGCCCCCAAAATACCTTAAAACACACAAAATCCCCACAGAAGTTACATCCCCTGTTAGCCCTGATCTGGGTGACCAACATATTCAAAAATCACCCAGATCGGTTCAGGAATTTCATGGAAGTCATAATTTGACCGACCGCCCACATGGTCCCATGCCCAAAACAGTTCTAGAAAATCAGGGCTTGTGGTCGGTCTAGTTCGGTAGTTTAAAAACCGAACAAACTCCCGAACAGAGTCAATGTTCTTACCCTGGAGCTTGTTCCCCTTGTTCTTGGGAATGTTTCCACCGAGCAGCGCCTTTCTAAGTCCAGCGGTGTTCGGGAGTTTCTGTGTCCGTTTTCAGTTCCATGAGATTCATGCCTAAACACCGCTGCTTGCGTTCGCGGGAACAAGATGGCCACCACCTTGTGGTCGTCCATAGGAATTGAAGCCACCCAGACAAACATGGTGGTCTCTGGTTTGCGTGGCTGTTTCGTTTAAGAACCAAATATAAAATCCCTCGAACCAAGTCTGTTCACATAGTTTTAAAGGGCCCATAGTCTTTTGGTAAGAGGCTGGTCAGCAGGCCCCTCCAAGAATACGTGACGAGGCTCAGTTCGTCACACATATTTCTCTTTTTTCTGTGACTGACATTCTCTTGTCCTCCATTTGTTCCCAGATCGCCAATTCTAATTTCTCATGGCCTAATTTCTCATGGAATGCCACACATCGTCCAACTAGAATGTCTTCTAAAGTCCAGTCATTTAAGAAGTCACTGAAAATGTGGCGGCGGGGAAGCATACTTGGGTAACTCTTCCCTCATTACAACAGCCCTCCGTCTGTCCTAATTTCCCCTGTGATTCCATAGTCCATTTGCTCTAATTACTGATCCTCCACACACCACTTGTGCAAACTAAAGTAGACACTAGTATCATATCCATCAACTCCTACTCCTCTCTGACATGTTCTTCTTCCGTTACCCCTTCCTCCTAGATTGTAAGCTTGTTTGAGCAGAGCCTTCTTCCCCTCTTCTGTCTGTTAATTACTTCTTGTTACATAACATCATTGAATAATTGTAAATGCAGGCACTGTATGAATGCTAATAGCAGAATTTATAAAGTTGAGATTACATTGCAATCAACTTTCATTTTGGAGAAAAAAGCATTTTACCTTTTGTGTAATAATTCCCGACTACCTTTATATTCTGAGCTTGTTAAATAAAGCCTTATTTTTATCTAACATGTCCTGTTGCAAGTACAAGTACTGTTTGTATAGGGTTGCAGAGTATGTTGCTCTTTGATGAATAATAAAATGAATAATAATAAGCCACAAGAGGAACAAAACGCCATAAAGGGCAGAAAGACTGCAAGATATGATAGAAACATTTAAATACATAAAGGGAATCCACACAGTAAAGGAGGAGACTATATTTAAAAGAAGAAAAAATACCACAACCAGAGGACATAGTCTAAAATTAGAAGGACAAAGGTTTAAAAATAATATCAGGAAGTATTACTTTACTGAGAGGGTAGTGGATGCATGGAATAGCCTTCCAGCTGAAGTGGTAGAGGTTAACACAGTAAAGGAGTTTAAGCATGCGTGGGATAAGCATAAGGCTATCCTAACTATAAGATAAGGCCAGGGACTAATGAAAGTATTTAGAACATTGGGCAGACTAGATGGGCCGAATGGTTCTTATCTGCCGTCACATTCTATGTTTAAGAGGGACAAGGAGTGTAAGAAGAAAACAAACCAGGATGAAAGTAATATGTACCTGACTGTTCATAGAGATACATTATAGGCAGCTATTTTGTATTTCCCTTCTCCAGTGACCCATGAAACTGTGGTTTGATTCTTATCATTAAATGAAGCTTTGATATGTGTCAGTGTGTCAAGGGAACCTGTGACAGGAGTAAAATATGATTCCGTGGCAAGAGTCTCTACAGTGAACCCATGGTATGGATGTAACAGAAAGTGGTCGTATGTGCCAATGTGGGTATCTGATGAAGCCAAGGTGGCAGTCTGTGGATGGTAAAACACTTTCAAATTGTAAAGCTATGGCAGGTTTGCAACAAGGGGGAGACCATCAGCGGCCTGTGGGAGGCAACGATGCCTGTCTGAGAAGGGGAAGCAGAGTTCCCTGGTGCCCATTTGCTGGTGGGGAGATGCAGAGGTGCCCGTCTGCTGGCATGGGGGATGCAGAGGGGCCCGTCTGCTGGCATGGGGGATGCAGAGGGGCCCGTCTGCTGGCATGGGGGCGTGCAGAGGGGCCTGCCTGCTGGCGGGGGTGTGCACAGGTGCCTGCCTGCTGGCGGGGGTGTGCACAGGTGCCTGCCTGCTGGCGGGGGTGCGCACAGGTGCCTGCCTGCTGGCGGGGTGCGCACAGGTGCCTGCCTGCTGGCGGGGGTGTGCAAAGGTGCCTATCTGCTGGTGGGGCGTGGGGTGCACAGGTGCCTATCTGCTAGTGGGGGGGGAGGTGTCTGTCTTGTGGGGGGAAGATGCTTGTCTGCTGCTGGTGTGGGGGAGGAGGGTGCCGATGGGGTATATATACCTCCACTGTAGCAATATGAGGGTCTTATTGACCAGATGGTCAAGTATTTTTAAATATGTTTCATTTAAAAAAATGTCATCTCTTTTCATTACATGCTGCAAGTATTCTTACAATAAATAAACATTTCTGGTGACAATTTCCTTTAAGGCAGAAAAATGACCTACATAAAGTGCACTTTCTCTAAATCTTTCGAGCTTATAGAGTCTGATGGTGCCAGTCATTTAGGAATTCTTAGTATGTAATTGTGTTTAAACGCATTTCTTCTCATCGAGTTTCTCGTACGGTTAGACTAACTCATTCGGCCAAGGTCACAAGGAGTATTATCAGGAATTGAACGGCAAAACATTTCTCCAGAATCTGTCATTCCACTTCCCGGCAGCGTTGCTCTAAACACGGAGCCCAAAATAGCTTAGGAGACAGAGAGAGAGAGAGAGAGAGAGAGAGAACGATGATAAAACCAAAAGCTCGGCTACACGAATAAGAGACCAGCGAGCATCCACATCATTCCATGGAAATGCTGTTGCCCCCGCTTGCTCCTCCTCCTTGCTTTACCTCTAGAAATGTGCACTAAAAAAACAAGTGGGTTCAGACCGACTCCTTCGGCGTTTGGATAGATGACTAGCTGAACGTGGGCTGGGTGCCAGTTAGTATGACCACGGTGCGCACTGACTGTTTAATGAAAGCCCCTAAAGAACACATTACACAGTGTTTCTTGAGAGAGCCAGCTAGCCCTACAGTGATTGCAATCAATAAAAACACTCTGCAAGGGGCCCAGAGGGGGAGAAACAGATTGAGAGAGGGAGAGATCTCTGTTAGAGCTCTACTCAGATCTCCTGCCACTCTATCTGCCCTTCCCCCTCTGACCAGAAAACAAGTGAAACTTTGGAAATCAGAAGGACAAACTGGTCTCCTTTTCAAAGCGGCAGCACAGCTCCGAGCTCTCCCAACTTCCAGCTTCGTAATAGCTCCATCAATCCCAGGAGCACGGCACAGAATATCTGGTTTGTTTTCATCCTTAACAGCCTGAGGAAGACAAGTGCAGCAGCGTCTACAAAAAAAGGGCTCTTGTATTTGCCTAAAACTGGGATTTTTAAACAAAAAAAAACAAAAACCATGGCATTGGATCCAGCAAAATGATCACAGGATGGGTGATATCTGTACTTTTAGAGCAACAAGGTACCTGCTATTATTAAGGCGACGTACAGTGTCACGAAACAAGCTACATGTATTAGAAGCCAGCATTTAAGAGGTAAGCTTGTTTGATACACTGATGTATCGTGTCTGCATGTTTCATTACATTTGCTGTTTTTGTTGTGTTTTGCTGTTCCACTTATTCCTTATTTACAAAGCCTAAAACGTCTTAGTTGTCTTTGACGTTTGGGTTGGACGAGGATGTCATTTTTACACCTGCACAGCTGGCATTTCCCTTGGCAAAGAGAGGGCAAGCATTTTATTGGGTTAAGGGATATTATTTATAGGATCAAGTATTTATTTATTTATTATTTATTTATAAAATATTTTACCAGGAAAGATGCATTGAGATTTCTCTCGTTTTCAAGTACTGATACAATAGTATGTAAGAACCAGTTAAAACAACTAGACAGAAATGTGTCTTTGAGAATAGATCATTACCCATAAAACAGGTTTCATATATATATATATATATAATATTCTACACGCTACATTTTAATAACAGCCACTGTTCTACATCACTGGCTGACTCAAACAGTTATGCCCTAATATTTTGGTAAAGTAAGAACTGGGTTTAAATTAATTCAGAAAGCAGGCAATATTGCAAACTGATAAATACATCTCCTAACAAGGACACCCCATCCCTCTACTGCCAAAAAGACACCCTTTAACCCCTTAAGGACACATGACATGTGTGACATGTCATGATTCCCTTTTATTCCAGAAGTTTGGTCTTTAAGGGGTTAAATAGATCATTTCAGGGCTGCTTACATTGACATGTAAAAGTCATGCATTTCACATGTGCTATTTAGATGCACCTAAAAAAATGTCATCACTGATTGCATTATAGTTAGTTCATCTAATGTCCATCTAGTGTATGCTTGTTTATGGTATATACTTTCTATAAATTAAGGGTTATAAAACTAGAACCCTTAATATATGGTAGTCTCAGAAGCCTCTGAAATATTGTATCCAGTGTGAAGAGTAACTATTTGTATAGTAACCTGCTAATATTTGATCATTAGAACATTTTTTTTTTCTACTGGAAAAAAAGTAGACAAGAAGGGGAAAAAATAAAAACACAAAAAATCTGAGATTGTTTATTCTTTCTAATTCCCCAATGGCAGCCCTGTAGGAAGTAAAGACATTTGTTACCCAAAGGAATTTTGCAGGAACTGTTTAGACTGTGTTGCATGCTGCAGGGGAGCTTTGTGTTCCTGTCTGTGAAGCTTGCTGTGTTTTGCTCATTACAGAGGAGAAGGGGAGGTGTAGGAGGGGGGTATGGGAGGAGTACGCCTGGAAATGTGAGCGCACATTGACCAACTTTCCAAATGTCACTTATGGGGGGTTAAACACAGCCCTCCCTCGAGTGGGAAGTAAAAACAAGACAAGTAGGTCCTCTCCTTGTTATTTTAAGAGCTGGGGGAATGAATGCATCAAATATGTGAAGAAAAGGAGAGAGGCCAAGCAGTTTGGAGCCATATTCGTTTTGAGAGTCTGCCAGATTGTAATTTGTTACACATGCTTAGTTTGACATGCTCCATGGAGCCATTCCTTCATTCTTAAATTACAAGGTTTTACGTGCAAAACAAACCACAATAGAGCTTAAAGGGACACAACAGTCTACTTTAGTGGTTATAGTGCCTGGGGTATGTGGGTGCCAAATAACAATGGGAGTTTCATTTCCAATATCCGTACAAAGTTGTAAACAACTAAGGCAGACTGCAAATGGGTCCCTGGGAAACCCATTTGTAGTAAAAATTCAAAAAAGTGTTTATACAGAAACGTAATCATCCTCAAAATGGCTCATGAAAGGTACTATGGGGCCTCATACCAGAATAAAAACTTCCTAAAAAAAACTAACTTACTTTATAAAAGTGACATAGACTGTTAATGGTACCCAACATTGAATCCATTATTTATGGTGCGGACAGTCTGATAATCATTCACCAACAGCAGCAATAAAATGCAAGTCTCCATGCAACATTGTTCAGTGTTCTTACACCCTACCCCCCCCCCCCCCACCCCCTCTCCAAAAAAAAAACCCAATTACTTTGGAAAACAAAACTCAGAAACAATCAGGAAAATACATGAAAGGGAAACGTTAGAATTTATCCTGAACCTATTAATATTAAAGGGACACTATAGTCACCAGTGCAACTACATGTATTACTGACCCTACAGTGTTAACACGACCATCTAGCCCCCCTGGGCCCCTCATGCCTCCATAAATATAGTAAAAATCTTACTGTATTCAAGCCAGAAGCTGTAAATCTGCATGCTGTTAGACTCAGGAAAAATAAGCAGTCTGCTGACATGTGATAGCCTGATCCAATCACAGTGCTTCCCTATAGGATTGGCTGAGACTGACAAGGAGTCAGATCAGGGGCAGAGCCAGCATGATTCAAACACAGCCCTGGCCAATCAGCATCTCCTCATAGAGATGAATTGAATCAATGAATCTCTATGAGGAAAGTTCAGTGTCAGCATGCAGTGGGAGGAGATACTGAATCACAGGATGCTCGTGCATAGCAGATCTGAGTGGATGGAGGCATATTATGCCTCCATCAACTCAGAAGTCCCTCTGGTTCACTCTGAGTGACTGCAACTGGAGGCGTTCCTAGCTCAGAAAATACAGTGTTTACATAAGAAAGGCTGCAGGGAGCTATAGTTCTCACCTGAACAACCTCATTAAGCTGAAGTTGTTCAGGTGACTATAGTGTCCCTTTAAACAACAAAGGGTTTATTCATAAAAAATTGAATGCTCTTTATAAAAAAAATACTATAGTACATGTGTTGTATTAGCTTTACAATCAGAGGGACAAGGTAAATGAGGCTAGGGGCTACATGGGAGGCACAAAATTATGTTCTGGGGGACAGGGCCTGACGGTAATGGCAACTGGACGCGTTCTGTGAGTGCTCCACATGCTTTTGGCAAATAAGCCCAGTCACCGGCAACATTGGCTTCCTATTTTAAACTGACTGAAGCATCCCGCTATCCAGCATCGACTGACCGGCTCGGGGTCGCATCCAGCAGTCGTCTGCTGAGATCTTGAGTGTGAGGCCTAGCGGACTGATCTCCCGGCCCGACGCGCCCTTACTCATGGAGCCAAAGCCCCGTTACCCCACTATGGACCGGCAGGGGTGATCCAGGTCCCTGCCCCGAGGGCTTCTTACCTCCTTGGGAGGAAGGCAGCAGTGCCGAGATCCCCACTGTTACCGTAAATGGCACATCCAGCCTGGCAGCGAACTCATCCCCCCGAATGCATCTGGAGGAGAGCACCTGTATTCTTCAGAGGTTGAGGCACCACTTTCAACAGTTCTGGCAGAAGCTGCAGGACAAGTGTCTACTGCATGTCACACGAGGTCCAAAGTCTCACCGCCTGCACAGATACCTCAAAACCCCAGCGACAGACATGTGGCACAGTGTCCAGCTGCAGCCCGCCTCAAGCGGCAAGGACCGCAACGCTGTCGCCGGAGGTCGGCAGTGCATGACCATCTGCTGAAGCAAAGCACACACAAGATGGGCAGGAGAGCTCCCAGCCAGATGGCAACACACTGTGGAATGCTGACTGCCGCCCAAAATCTGCCCTGCCATCAAGGTACTATTTCACCGGTACTTACACCGCTGGGCTTGATAATTAGCACCACTATGCAGGACTTTTATGGATATGTCTATATAAGCTTCTTTGTCAATCTGTGCACAACAGAAAAAATAAAAAAAAGAAATTATGTTCTGCCATGGGTGACTGTAAGCTCTCAACAAACCAGAAAGCAGGATGCTCACTTAACTTTGCATGGCAGTAGCTTATCCCATAAGCAGTGCATTATCCGCATAACAATGGTTTCTGGGAGTTGTAGTTCAATTATCAGCTTTCTACTAAAACAACAGGTGACCTACAAATTCCAGATAACAAAACATCACGTACTCAAGAATTCTGGGAGGGAAAAAATAAACATTGCTCCCTAGGAGAGAAGGGGAGAACAGGTGGCGTATAGGACAAAATAAAGAAAATAAATGCAAGTAAAAAAAAAGAAAGAAATAAGAACTCTATCCTAACGTACACATAACGCTCAACATGTGGTTGCTTGTAGTGTCCCTTTACTCCAAATATATAGTTGGCCACCTAGAAGTGGTTCCAAGATTGTTGAAAACTGTTTATTTTTTTAAGAAAGCCTGTTTCACACTCTCTCTCACTCACGTGTCCTGCACTACCCCATTTGCTCTTTTTGTGAATAGTAAATAAAAGTATAGTGTCTATTCAGTTGTTTGCATTACAATCATCCTTATAAAAGGCTCATCAATTGGGCATTAGGATGGCACAAACACTTTTTAAACATATACATACTTGTCAGAAAAGTGATTTAATTAGCATAATTTATAAACAGAATAATACTGACCAACAACATTTGCAACATTGTTCTCTCTAAGCAGACTCGATTTCTTGGCCTGAATGGTCAGGTGATGAATTGTTAGATCAACTTATTGGCTCCAATTTTATCTGCACATATTTAAAACACGATCATTAAAAGTGGCTGATATGATCACAGAGTCATTTAAAATTATCCCCAAAAAGATGGTGTATTGAAAAGGACCATCCAAGGCAAGGTTAGGGTTTTGCTTAGTGCTGCGTTAGGAAGTCTTACAGTTAGCAGGTACCAGTTTTCAAGGTGCTTTGGACTGTATATCTTCAGTCCCCAGCATGCTGCAGGAGATCATTGATCCAAACAATACATCGGTGGTCCAGGCTCAGAAGATGGCAAAATCCCTGGCTTATGTCCAAATGCAGAGAGAGTGCAGGCGCACACAGTCCATCATACCGCAGAATTTTTATTGGAATAAGCACAACATGACAATGTTTCAAATGACAGTCAGACTTGAGAAAGGCTGTCCCCATCGGTCAAAATGTTGTCATGTTGTGCTTCCACATTGGACAAAACGTTGTCATGTTCTTTTAATGATATTGCAGTCATTCAAAAGAAGTAGCAGTAAAACATTTCCCATTTAAGAATGATTTTTTTTGTAATTTTTTATACTTGACTTTTCCAAGTAAAGAGTGTCTGTTATGAACCTTCAGAGTGTAAAATGGTGACTTGGGCCTAGTAGGAGTCAAAAGTGCAGCTCCAAAGTTTGAACAGGTATTAAAATGTGTGCATGAACCAACTTATCTAGGTGGGTAGCATGTCAGTATAATACATCGGAGGAAGACATGTGGGTGGTCTCATGCAAGAGGGAGAGACATGGGAAATGGTCCTATGGTGCAACTATTTTATGCAAATATTGTGCAAACAAATCAAGGTGACTTCTTGAAACATATTTCCAAAAACGGACAATATAGTCACCAGAACAACTACAGTTTATTGTATTTGTGCTGCTAATTAGAATCATTCCCTTCAGGCTTTTTGCTGTAAACATTGTCTTTTCAGAGAACATGCAGTGTTTACACTACAGCCTAGTGATATCTCCACTGGCCACAACTCAGATGGCTGCTAGAGGTGCTTCCTGTGGCAGTGATGCACACTGGATTCAGTGTATCCAGCCACTGCATGGATACACTGAACTTTCCTCATATAGGTGCATTGATTCAATTGAATACAAGTAAGACTTTACTATATTTAGGGCGGCAAGGGGGTACCAGTGGGGGTTAAATTGTAGTTTTAACACTATAGGGTCAGGAATACACATTTGTGTTCCTGACCCTATAGTGTTCCTTTAAAAATGTGCAACAGCTCTTTATGTGACAGCCATGTATTTAAGTTACCAGATCCAACATTTTCATGTAACACATATCTATTTTTTGTATAAATGTGCTGCCATGCAATATGTGGAATTTACACGGTGTTGGACAGAACTCAAACGTGGAAGAATTCCAAAGGAATTTCTTGATAAAATAACTGGTTTCTACCATCCATGACTACATAATATACCACTTTTCATGTACAGCCCAACAGCATGTAGAAACAATGTGTATCCAGGAGACAAGGTAGATTTGGTAGACTTTAATAAAAAATAGATTGACAAAGTTCTAATAACTTTGTAGAATCAAACAGAATAATCAATAGAGGATCCAAATCTTACAAAATTAAAAATGCATCCTTCAAGCAAGGATAAAAAATGTGAAGTGCACACGGCCCAAGTCAGCCTGAGTTGCTAAATTTTATGTCAATATTTTTCAAATGCATAGCCAAGTCTCAAGTGACATGAAAGCGTTACAACTGTGTACATTATTCAGAAGCGGCTTGTTTTACATAGCAGTGAATGGGCTTCATTAAGTAGCATAGGAACTAGGGAATGATTGCTTAGCAAATCGACTCCACTGCTCCCTTTATGTTCATTATACGATTTGTGTATCTTCTTTTTATATACATTGAACACATGCCAAAGCAATCCAACGCTTCAGATGTGTACCTTTCCGAGGAAAAAAAAGGCTATTTTCAAAATTTTATAGGAGTTTTTTTTTTTTTTTTTTAAGTTCTGGAATTTACACTGAAGTTAATTGCACAAGAAAACTGATGCTTAACCATATTTAAATATAAAGAAAACACTGTGGAATCGGCCTTACACATAGAACATTGCAGACTTCTGGATTTAATTTAAATGTAAAATGGAAGATGACTTTTGGATGACCAGCCCGTGATTATCCAAAAAAGACTCCAAAGGAGACGAATGCAAGAAAATCCCATCCATCATTTCGACATCCTATATATTTTTACAAGCAAAATCTTGTGCATGACTGTTTTTAAACCCCCTGCAGAGGAACAATATGGCAGCTATTACAACCTATAGTACAGGTCTCCAGCAAGACATGTTTATTTTTTTTTTTACACATACGTAATAACCTTTTATTTTTCACGCTTCAACAAGTTTGTTAGAGAGGAAACAGTGAACCTGTCGATGCAGATTTATAAGAATGGTGGGTAGCTTGTCTGACATTTGTGTTGGGCAATAAGTGTAATTCTTCATCCTACCTGCAATGATAAGTGATTCTATATTCTGTTAGTGCATTGGACCCAATAAATGCTCAGCTCCCATAGCTTATTTCAGTTTAAGGACTATTAAAGGCACCCAGACCACTTCATATCTATGAAGTGGTCTGGGTGCAGTGGCCCTGTCGTCTTCCAGACTGCCACTAGAAATGCTTCTGCTTCTTAATCCAAAGCTGCTTATAGAATATTTAATTGCCGCAGTGCACCTTTTTGCCATTGATGCGAGGAAGCCTCAATGTTTTCCAATTGGAAAACATTGGATTGGCCAAAGAGGTTCAGTTGCAGGCCAGAGACCAGCGCCAGCGCCATGTAGGTAAAACTTGCCTTTCAAACACTTATGGGGGAGGGACCCTAATAGGTGTATTAAAGCTATAGTTTTAGGAATACATATTTGTATTCCAAACACTACAGTGTTCCTTTAACATTCTTTGATGCTTCTGGAGCAGAGGGGTTAAACTCTGTATGTTTTTATAGTGAAACACTGCACATACAATCTAGGTACCATGACCACTTCAAAGCCCTGAAGAATCATGGTGCTTGGAGTAACCTTTTAATGAACACCTTTCTGTGAATTACAAAGAGACATTGCAAATGCCACTAGATTTCCACTAGAGTAATTACTGAAGAGGGGAATCCCAGAACAGCCTTTTTACAGGAACTGAAAGGTTAAAATCTAGAATAAAACAGATCATGCAACGAACAAAAAAAGCCCCACAAGGACTGACATCATAAGACAGCTCCGCAAAGAATGCTAGTATTATAGGTAGTTTTTTTTTTAATTTGTTTTTCGTTACTGTGAATTGAAATGACAAATGTCTCGGACTATATTGTGACTCGGACGGTATTATTTAAAAACCAAACACCATTATTTTCTCTCTTTATCCAGCAGCTGTACAAGCAGTATAACAATATTTCATCCACCCCCTTCTAAGGCATACAATCAAATGGCATCCATCCCAAAAGGTTACTCTTTCAACACTTTGCTTTTCATTAGTTTTTTTTTTATTCCTCGGTTTGTATTCTATTACGGCTTAGGACACAGGCCGCTCCTACTGCTGTGTTCTACCTGTGATGTTAAAAGAGGGAGTCTCAAAAACTTTCCAGCATTTATTTTACAATTGGTTACAAGACAAATCTGCTGTCTTTACTGCTGTATACACAGTGTATGTCCACGGCTTAGCCAGGAGATTTAAACTCTGCTTGATTACATGTTCAGAGAAAATAGATCATGCACTAAATGAAGTGAAATCATTCTTGTTTATGACATTCTTGTGGTCGAAGCGAATGTTAACGTTAAACAGGGATGTTTCCACCGCAGGGGGCCACATGTGTAAAAAGCTTGGGTGGCTTGAAAGGGACACCTTCAAGGCATAAATATCTATAATGACACTGCTGTGATGGCAAGTCATGTTTAATTCTCATATGTTCCTCTTTGGGCCTCAAATCCCCATTAATCCACAGTAATGTGTATCTTGCATGAGTGAAGCACAGCGCTCAGCAGCAATAGAACCCTCAGTGATGTTTGGCGTGTATGTGTATATCATAGAGCTCCAAAGAGCTCAGAGTAATAGGTATTTTATTTATTTTATTTTTTTACTTATTTCTAATGTAACACAGAGAGCAAAATCACTAAACACTAAATTGCAGTCAGCTGAAAACTGAACATAAAGGGATTCTCCAGTGCCAGGAAAACCAACCCGTTTCCCTGGCACTAGAGAATCCTGGAGTGGCCCCCTCCCTCCCACCCCCCATCCCATGTCGCTTGAAGGGGTTAAAACCCCTTCAGCTACTTACCTGAATCCAACGTCGATGTCCCTCAATCTCAAAAGGCAATCTGCAGATTATTAAAGGAGTTTTGCATCCACCATAGCCATTACAACACCATTTTACATCCACCATAGCCAATACAACGCTATCGGCTGACATGTTCAGCCAATCAGTGTCGTGGCAAACTGGCTCTGCTAATGTGGAAGCCTTAGCAATCCAGCAAGCAAAGGGCAAGACATGGTCATCTGGAGGTCCTTTGGTTTGTGACAAGCTCCGTGAAAGTAGTTTTTTATAGAACCATGGGACGGGGCATGTAGCCTGCCAACAAAATGACCACTAAAAGTTATTGTGCACAAAGTGTCCTTTAAAAATTACTAAAGAATCAATACGGTTTGTATACCATCAATCATGCACATTACAGGTCCCTGCTTCATGGTCTACAGTAGCCCAAATGCTTTAGTTTGGCCAGTATACTCCCTTCCCTCACAAGCCAGTCTAAAGACTAGTGCAGGACTCAAAGCAGCCGGTCCATGGACTACCCTAAAGGGCTGGCAGCACAGCTGAGTGTCAACTTGGTGCACACGCTCAGGAAAAAGACATACTTCATTTTTGAGAGGGCTGTCCTCACATCTCAACATTTAATAGATGGTAAATGTATCACCGAAACCCTTCTGTGTCCCACTTACATACCTCACACAGATGGACGTATAATATACTACTGGCACAGATGCAAACATTTAAACACGTAGGGTGCAGCAAAAAAACATTTTTGGGTTGGTCTGATAGGCTCATCTTAAAACGATATACCTAAGGACAAATCTGTCCAGTATCGGGCTTGAGCAGTCAGATAGTCAGATCAATGTAAGACCCCTTTATGCCAAAGGTAAGCTGTGGATGCCACAGTAAGTATGTAACCTGTTAGTACTGAAGCAGTGAGACACTTAGCCTGATAACATGATCCAAGCCCAGAATTAAATGTGACTTAATGTGACATGGTCGATGTTTTTACGCCCATAAATGAAAAGCCTTCTGTTCACAATTACTATTATCATTTTTTTTAAATTCAGTTCTAATTGAATTTTCAAGATAAAGTACTAATGAGAAACACAAAAAAAGAGGTTTGCAGTGAGATAAAAGAATAATGTTCACAATTATTTCTAATTTCTAAGAATTTAAAAAGGAAGTGCTCAAAACAAAAACATCACTGTGTATCAAAATTAGAAATGGTATTTAATGCTCTTTACTGCTACACATTATATTAGACTGAAGTGATTTCATACATGTGCCAGTCACGGGGGAAGCTGGCCATACTGGCTACATAAGGGATAACCGTCGTATCAATTTAATCAAACATCATGAATAAAATGTAGTCAACTTTTCGGATATGAAAAATTAACGCCTTTAAAACCATTCCCAGAAGAAGACCATACAACTGGATTCCAAAATAATCCAATAATCTGGGAAAGCTCTTGATACTTGAGAATATAATATTGAATATTAAAGAAAATAATAATTTCTTACCCAATATACACATATAGACCACCATGGTAACCTTAGATTGATAGGAGCCACCGTCTCTGGCAAAACAACATTTCACAACTGCCAATATTAATTCTGCCCTCCTCTTCTTACTAATATGCCGTATCTGACTTGGCATATCAGTAATGGGAGAGCAACACAATTAATATTTGCAGCCACAAGCTACACATACAGCCCAAGGGTGTGAAACCCATCAATCGCATACACCCAGTGAAATGTATGTCCCGGTAACGCGTAGAAGGACAGAAGCCTAGCATGATGTCACAGTAGAGCACAAGAACAAGTCCACATACATATCTAGGAAAGTTACCGAATAGAAAAAACACGTTTAAGGAGGGGGTGGATTTGTGCTTTTCTTTTGGTATTTCTGCCACCTGATTTAAGCAGACCATGCATCGCAGAATCGGAAAGTGATGTGGGACACCGCATGAGACATCTGGAAAGTCCACTTTCTTCCACATAACAGGTGTTCATTTATGAGAGCAGCTCGCGGTGCTGAAAAATCAAACAATTATTATTTAAGCAGACAAATTAAAACCCGACGTCTGCTTGCCCAAATACAAGTCTATAAAAGCTGTTTATGTGTGCGCAGGAAGACTGCAGCAAAAGCATTTAAAAACCTATTTCCACTGGGGATCTCAGACAAGGGCATTAAGAGAAACTGCAATGATTGGAAGCCGAAGAATGGGAAATATGTATCTCTGGCCGGAAGAAAAACAAACATGTTATTGATTCTGGGATGGACAGGTTGGCCTGAGACTGTCTCTGCAGTTGAAGACATAGGAGGGTGTTGAGAAATTCCTCTTCTTTCTTCAAGAAGGTCAAGACTAATTGTCCCATATGGACAGCACTTCCTGAAAGCCCCCCAACCTTGACATTTAAAGGCCCAACGAGGGGCTTTATTAATGTAACTGCACAGATTGAGATGCCAATTTAAATGCAAAATGTAATCCTGTGTGCCATGCCAGATAATTCTTCAACTTCTATAGTTTTGACCTGAATTTTGCAAGTTGGTTGTCACTATATATATCACTGCTCACCAAATACCATTTTAAAGTTTTTGGTTTGATAAGAGGGCCAGTTAATGGCACACACAATAGAACCATGCATACAATTTACGAGCAAAGATAATTCAAGGAACACTAAAGCGCAAGGAATACAAACATATATTCCTAAAATTATAGTATTACTCTACCCATTTAGGTATCCCCTCCCCGCCAGGGTTTAAAAGGTAAGATTTACTTACCCACTGCATGCTGGTCCCTTTGTTGCTACGCCACCTTCTCCCCAGAGGTTAATCTTGAAGATATCAGCTATGCAAATGCTTCCTCGCAGGGAAGCACTGGAAGCTAGTACGCATCGAGGGGAAATGCTGCACCAATCAAATGGTTTCTGCACCGAGGGGAAATGCTGCACCAATCAAATGGTTTCTATGAGAAGCATGTGATTGAATAACCAAATCTGACTTGGCTATTGCAGTGAAAACACCACTAGTGGTCGTCAGGAAAAAAGCAACTAGATGGGTGTTAACCCTGCGATGAAAGCATTGCATTGATTCTGCAAATCAGCAATATTTTACATTACAGAGTTAAAGGACCACTCTAGGCACCCAGACCACTTCAGCTTAATGAAGTGGTCTGGGTGCCAGGTCCAGCTAGGGTTAACCCATTTTTTTTTATAAACATAGCAGTTTCAGAGAAACTATTAATGGGTTAAGCCTTGCCCCAAATCATCTAGTGGCTATCTCATTGACAGCCGCTAGAGGCGCTTGCGTGATTCTCACTGTGAAAATCACAGTGAGAGCACGCAAGCGTCCATAGGAAAGCATTGTAAATGCTTTCCTATTTGACCGGCTGAATGCGCGCGCAGCTCTTGCCGCGCATGCGCATTCAGCCGACGGGGCGGAACGGAGGAGGATCGGAGGCAGAGATCTCCCCGCCCAGCGCTGGAAAAAGGTAAGTTTTACCCCTTTTCCCCTTTCCAGAGCTGGGCGGGAGTGGGACCCTGAGGGTGGGGGCACCCTCAGGGCACTATAGTGCCAGGAAAACGAGTATGTTTTGAGGCTGATATGCCCCCCATTTCTTGTTGCTACAGGTCACCAATAATGAACAAAACCTGAAGACGAGGATAACTAAAACTCCATTTGGACATAAAAAGCAGACTTACTGGAGTAATAAAATAAATAAAAAAACAAGCTTCTTGATTGTCCCTTAAATTTAAAAAATTCTGAAAACTTTCACTTTTTTTTCCTTTTTTTAACAACCTAAATGCAAGAGGGAACATTACTGTTACTTTAAATAGTTTTTCTTAGAAATGATCCTCGCAGCGATATAGTGTCCTTTTCCCAGAATACAAAACTCGTGTGTCAAGGACACATAAATTGTTACTGCTCAACTGCGTGATGTAGAAAATACTTGTACTCTGAGCACCTCGGCTTTTTGTTCATTTATGTCGTAAGCCCCAAAGCTGTTGGTTCTGAAGGAAATTTCCTTCCCCCAGGGGATCGGGTTTTTAGGAATCAAAAGGGAATGGATGAGGCTACAGCAAATATCTTGTTCTGCATAGAATGCCAATTTTCAGTTCTTGTTGCATAATAATAATGTGAAACCGAAAGAAATTGAATTTCTCAAGTCCATGTCTCATTGTGTGGTGTCTGTCATTTCACATAGCATCTTCCTTGCCAAGTTTCATTATTCCCTGTGGGATAGCTATATTCAACTCATAGTAAACAAATGTTGCAAATGACTAAAGTATTGAGTTTATTTTAATTTTTTTTTTTTTTAATCCAGTATTATCCGTAGTGTAGTTTATCACAACATAAGCTGACAATCCAGCCAGCAATGCACCGCCTTTAATACTTATTGTGGATACATTTAATATGAATTATTTTTATTATTTTTTTTAAAAAGGCCAACTCCAAATCTTCCACTCCATCAGAACCAAGTCCTCCTAACACATTTATCCACAAACCTCAGTCTAGCAAGGATATATGTTATGTAGTTAAAGGAAAACTCCATTAAAATAAACTGTTTAGTAAATATACCCCAAGAAAATAGGCATGCCATTCGTGTTTCATGTTTCTCTTGGGGTAAATGAAATCTTGGCTTACAAGAAGTCCTCCTCTTTTTCCCCACAGCAAGGACTTACTGTGGCTGTCCAATCGCAGGCTTCTCAGACTATAACTCATTGAGAAGTATTTGACAGGCAGGTGCTCGGAAAGATTTGCTGCCTCTTTTGTTTATCTTCACGGGAGCTGAACTACCAAGAAGTGACAAGGACGCCTGTCAATCACATGAGATGTAACAAGATTCATTTAGAAAAGTGCCAATATTTATAGAAATTGCCTGTTTTGTAAAATGGCAAAGAGAGGACTCACTATTCGTGCGAACATGCTTTAAGTGTATCGAGTGTTCCTTTAAGCAGTAACAAGCAGCTTACTTCCAAAAGAAACATGAATTAAACTACTCAGAAAGGTAACAGAGGCCACAGCGGTGCTTCTAGTTTCATTTATGTTTTTTGTTTCAGTAAACAGGTGGCAAGACATACACGTCTACAGATTTCTATTGCAGACTTAGGATTTTGAATAGTGTGAGCACAACACACAAATGAGTCTTATAGTTACTAAAATGTAAAAGCACTGTGGAATATAGTGGCCCTATACAAATGTCAGTAATCACAGTACCCTGTGGCTTCCAGATTTGGGATGTGGGCATGTAGCTGCAGCTTTAATGAAATGAAAAAAAAAAAATTATGGGGATAAAGAGAGCCCAAAAGGTAGATCCCCAGATATTTCAAAACTACTGCTTCCATGATGCATTCCAAAGGCATGCAAAGCATCGTGGGATCTCCTTTTAGGCACCCCTGGCCTAATATATGCAAGGAGTAGGGGTGGTTATGATGAATGAAGTGTGCCTTAAAAGGTAGTAATTCCTGTTCAATGGTTTTTGAATGTATGATATCGTCTGTTCTCTCTATATATTACAAATACCTAAACAGGTGTGTTATAGGAGGACTTGGGTTGTTTGATCTGCACTGGTTTATGGAATATAAATGTATGTTACTGGATTTTGAGCTGTGCATGAAATTGTTGCCAAGCAGTATGGATAATTCACAAGCTTCCTGGCCTGAAATCAGTTTATTTTCCAGCATAGTTCCCATGGGATCCCAGCGATGTTTAATTGATTTATCACCAGAAACACAAGAAGTATACAGAATGCCAGGGGCAGTGTTTTCAAGTTCTGCCATATAGCTCGCAGAACGTACGTGACCTACAAAAACATACGGCAAACTAGCCTCCGTATGTCTTCCAAAAGGGATCCCTGACATAGTGAAAGCAGCACTAATCTCCACTCTCACTAAATGCTCTAAATATAGAGTTACAGAGAAACAAACATTATTAAAGAAAGAACTTCGCTAGATATCCCGTGATATTATGTAATATGTATATTACAATGTATTATGGAATGTTTGCAGTCCTAGAACCTTTGGGGTTCTATCTTTTAGGCATTCCTGCTACTGTTACCCCCAGATTAGACTTTCACATATAAATCATGCAAATATCGATAGAACTCCAGAAAAAAAAAAGTTTCTCTCCTCTGGCTATCTTGATGAAACTAAGAATCATTTGAGGAATATAAAGACGATCTACTGAATTGCCTATATATAAATACATATAATTGCAAATGACACATACACAATCACTTATATGGTTTCTAAGAAAGACGTAGATATGCAAAGTAACCTTTTCAGCAGAAAAGAGACTTGATTCAATTAGAGGAAACAAAAAGTATAAGTTTTCAATTTGGCAATGTACAAAGCAAAGCCTCAGCATTGTTCCAGATCTGTGGATTAAGATAAGATGGAGCGTTTAACAGAAAGAAAACCACAAACATTTGCTCCTGGTTCCTACAGAGTGCCTTTGAGTGTTTGCTGAAAGCAGTCTTGTTTACCAAACTAACAAGAATTGGGCTTCTTCTCATTCACTTTCCAAAGGTGATGGTATTCCTGACTCACAGCACAACAATCCTTTCTAGGCTATAGTTTAGTTTGAATATAGTTATTAACACTTGCCAATGGCAAGTGAAAATTTAGCACTGGCGACTAAAAAATCCCCCGTGTCGAGTGTACCATGGACCATGCAGTGGCAATTCAATTTTATGGCCTGGCTATTATAATAATTGATAAGAAAGTCCCGTTTCTACTTGCTGGTTTTGCACCAGATTAAACATGTTCTTGCATATCCCTGTAGTAGTTTAGCCTACTATAGTCCCATAGTTTAATCCCGATGATTACTGAGGCACATCCCTACTGAATCCCAAATTCTCCTAGTCTGAGGACTTACCTTACATCCTGCAGTGTGCCGGTCTCAGCACTGAAGCTTTTGTCAACCTTGGCTTAGAACATCTGTCTTGATGACCTCAGCCAATCCAATGCTAGTGCGCATGCGCCAATAATCAAATGGTCTCTATGAGACCATCTGATTGAATTTCCACTAGAGAACAGCAATGATTTCAGTTGCAGGGTTAAAATGACAGGGGCATGGCTATATATATATATATTTTTTATTTTTTGCACATATTCATATATATTTTTTGCTGTTTCATATAATTAGAAAATATTGACTGGGTAAAAAAAAACCAAATCCACCAAAGTAAAAGTATGCAAGGTAATATTTGATGCACTAAAGAACATAAGAAATGTATGGACAGAAAAAAAGTGATGTTTACCCTCCCCTATTTTTATGCTTCGGGTAAATATTGTGCATATCGCAAGAAATATGAGACACAGATGGAGGCACTTAAATTTCAATATATGGGTCCGGCTGCCTGCCCACATTAGACTATCATGGCTCGTTGACCGCAATCCTTAAGGTTTGTGGTTTCAGGATGTTTATACCGATGTTATGTCGTGGATGAGAAGACATGTACAATAATGTAACATAGGAACATATGGTACACAGAAATCTAACTTGATATGCCCCTTCCCCCACTTTCGACCAGCACAAACGTTACAGATGAATTGATAAATGAAAACCAGAAGTTGTAGTGCGGACAAAGATGCGTATTTTGCTTATCACAAAAGCAAAACTCTCCCTGTTTTAATAATAAAAAAGAAAAAAAGAAAAAACCCTATATGGCCTTATTAAGATTGTCAGAATTTACTTGGACAAGGAATGCTAAAAAAAAAAAAAAAACTTCAAAGCTTACGGAAATCTGTACACAATGTATTTTTTACAGTTGTTCCTGGTTAATAACAGGACTTGGCCATTCTACTTGGCATTCTGCAATATGAACAATATTTTTCAGCGGCCCAAGTAATGGGGATGGCTGAGAGTGATGAGTAATGGCAACATTTTGAAAGCAACAGTTAGTCTACCAATGTACCCCTAGCATAAAAAACTAAACAAAAGTCTGCATAGGGGTTATGGTCAAGGTCGTATAAATACTGGTTAGTAGTATTGTACAGTTCTGCCTACAGTATTGCTGTGGTTTTGCTAGTTTGAATGTGTTTCTAATCTTTCAGACTCAACAGCCAGCTAATCAACTCTACGAGCCGATGTAATCTTGCAAGTAATCTCATGATGGCGCTATGCCGTCTTATAAAATAGCTAATTGGGGGGCTTTTGGACAGCGCTTTGCGGACGTGGAATGGCCTACCATCTAGCGGTAAAAGCGGTGGCTACATGTATACGCCCCACAACTCGCCGCCGCCAATATGTCTTCCTACCTCTAGCCTCCAGAGCAGCCATCCGGCTGCGTAGACGCCAAAAATCTTCGTGGCGGAAACAGCGCCAAGACACTCGGGCGCACCCACTCGCTCCCACACGCGCAGGAGCCGGTTCCTCGAGCAAGCACTGCAAACAAGCAACTCACCTGTCCCAAAAGTCTGATCGACGAAGCACCACCCTACCGACCCCAATTCAAGCTGCAAGCCGCGATGCTGCCCACAGGAACACCTGGCGGATCACTGCTGGAGCGACATCTCAGCCTGGGAACATCAATGAAGGGGCCTCCAACGACATCACCCGAGGCATCCCCGCACTGGGTATAGGCTGAGGCGCCCACTGCTATGCCTCACAGCGGACATGCCTTACTAAGCATCCTGGGGGCACGATTGCGACTGCCGTTGACCTGACTGTGCATTCCAAGTGATTAATGCCTGCCCATTTACTTAGCCTGGAGCAACCCTCCATTCGGCAGTTTTACGATTGCACATGCAACTAGCTCGAAGCACTGCCGCAGTTCCCTAACCTTTCTATGTCAGTTTACTTTTGTTGACACTTGTTTCTGCATCTTGTTAGCAATTGATAAAGCACAGGAGTCTATATGCTTACTTAGACTTGCGAAGATACCCTGCGGTATAACTATGCTCCCTTAGCTTGTTGACCTCCACGGTTGCTGGAATAGCCGGTAATCCTATTCCTACATGCTGAACTGGTAGGCTTGTTGTTTAGCCATGTTTTTTCACCATTAGCATACAATGATGTATATTCATGCCATATCACACTTATATTGCCTGCTATCATAGCTTAGCATGTCTACACTACTATGTTTCTTACCTGCAAAGCCCAGAATGGCGTAACCGTCACCTACTCTCAGACACAAGCTAGACCTGGCGTGACATAATCGTCTCTAACATTGCTACACAATACTTAAGTAAGAATCAATGGGAATTCAAGGTTAATTCAAAGAGAATTTAATTTTTAAGGCCAAAATAGCTGGATGGGACAGCTATTTTCATCTTTTATTTAAAAGTCACTTTGACTTTACAGCAATGCTCACATTATAAAGAACATTATATTTGTTTGTGTATACAGCAGTGTATTTACCGCGAGGCTGACATTTGCCTTGGGCGGCACTTTCATGGGGGCGGCAAAAAAAGGAGCCTCCCAATCACCCTGGCAAATGCCTTGCCAGCCTCATGTTCAGGGAGGCCCAGGAGCTGGTGAGCTGGCCTCTTCAGGGAGGCCCCCTCCCTCCCCCAGACTGGCATGCGCTGATGTAGGTGGATGCGTGAGGGAGCACTGTTTCCTGAGCTCTCCCCTATTCAGCTCCCTCGCGCGCACCGCAGTGATGCCGGAGCCGGATATGACGTCACTCTGGCTCCAGCATCACTAAGAGGCGCGCGAGGGAGCTGAGCAGAGAAATCAGAGCTCAATCGCTGTCTCCAATATAAGCCTGCTTGACCGCCTGCACGAACACTTGCCAGCCCAGCCAGCAGCAACCACACTGGACCCCAGGGAAGAATCCACTCCAGCACTCCGAAAGGTAGGGAGGCTGGGTGGATTAAATTAAAAAATATATATATACATTTTTAAAAATTGTGTGTGTTAGCGTGTGTCTGTTAGTGAGTGTGTGTGTGTCTGTTAGTGTATGTGTTAGTGTGTGTCTGTTAATGACTGTGTTATTGTGTCTGTTAGTGAATGTGTTGGTGTGTTCTGTTAGTGAGTTTGTTAGCGTGTGTCTGTAAGTGTGTGTGTCTGTAAGGGAGTGTGTTAGTGTGTCTGTTAGTGAGTGTTAGTGTCTATTAGTGTGTGTCTGTGAGTTTGTTAGTGTGTGTCTGTTAGTGAGTGTGTTAGTGTGTTAGTGAGTGTGTGAGTGTGTTAGTGAGTGTGTGTGTCACTAAGAGTGTATTTGATTTTGTCAGTGAGTGTATATATATATGTCTGTCAGTGAGTGTTGTTTATGTGTTTTTGTCAATGTGTATCTGTCAGTGAGTATATGTGTGTCCCAGTATGTGTGTCTGGCACCGAGTGAGTGTGCGTCTGTCAGTGAGTGTGCATGTGTCTGTTGGTGAATGCGTGTGTCAGTGAATGTGAGTGAGTGTAAATGTGAATGAGTGAGTGTGTATGTTTCAGTGAAAGTGTGTGTTGGTTAAACAGTGTGTGAGACAATGACTGTGTAACTGTCAGTGAGTGTATGTCAGTGCATGCATCAGTGAGGGCATGTGTCTGTCAGGAAGAGAAATTTGGAAGGGTCTGCCCGAGTTTTGTTCTGCCTATGGCAGAACAAAACCAAAATTCACCACTGGGTGGATATATAAGGATTAACATGTATGCATGCATGTACAAGGGGAATGGTGCATGTTTGTACATATAAATGAAACGTATGAATCTACAGGAAGTGATATCTTCAGGACTGTGTTTAGCAGCTTCGTACACAGGTTGGTGCTAGATATTCTGAGATGGAACATTTCACGGGTGGGGAAAAGTCTTAATTTTATATAAGATAAAAAGTACAAGATGAGAGTGCACAATAACAAAGACAAAATGTAGCTGTAACACAAAATTCAAAAATGCCAGTTTGATTCAATCAAATATTAATTTGTGTTCATTTTACATCACCCTAAACCAGCCCCTGTGAAATGCGATTCAAAGGGCAAAACACGCTTTCATTTCTCAGAAATCTCACACAGGAAGTATGATGGTTTATGTATAAATTGCAGACAATTGGCCTACATGGCCATCTGCTGAAAACAAGGAGTCAGTCAGCGGAATTAATATGTAACAACTGTGATGTTGCAGCAAGGCACTGACCTGGTGTATTAGCTGAGCAGATAAATACTAAGTAGCACGTCCTTTATTGAACTAAAAGGTACAACACACCTTAATCTAATTTCTTCTTAAAGTGAGTGCTTAGTTATCCATAGTCATACGTCCCAACAGTGTTAACGGAACACTATAAGCACCATGACTACTACAACAAACTGTAGTTATTATGGTGCCGAGAATGACCTGGCTCGGCCCCTCCATTTATCTGCTTGTTCTGCCAGTAAAATGAGAGTCTTATTCAAAGGAAAAGCCTTTGAACAAGACCGTTTTCTCATAAGGATGTCCCTTTAATGTTTATCTTACCAACATGATCACAAAACAAAGAATTAAGCACTCAGTTAATCGTGTACTAAAGACTGTAACTATGACACAAGATATCCCTTAGGCACTGTCACATTTAGAAGCAGACAGACGAGGTGATCATTGAAAAGAACTAATTACATCCTCAGAGCAGAAGACTGACCAACGTCTTAATTAACAATGGGGTTGACAAACCCCCAGGAGCCATTACTCATAAAAATACGACTGCTTACAAGGTCCACAACTGTATAAGATGGCTGGTAGAAATTCAAGACAGACCGGTCCTTAAATATGTCTGCCGGGCACCCAGACTCCACAACAATTTGTCAACCCCTGCTTCTTTATTTAAAAAGCTTTGTCTGTATCATGCACCACTACTGGTCAATAACAGCTGATCCATATCATATGGCTATTTATAGCTGCACATATTCATTTTAACCCCAACGACTGCTACACCAATAAAACAAAATGTGTTTATTAAAAACTGATGTCATGAAAGGTACGCAAAAGAAAAGTGGGAAACATATTCACATTTTAAATAATAAAAAAAGCTCTGAAGATCAAAATGTGTCCAAACCCAACACGAGAACAGGATATAGGTGCGTTAAGAATCCTACACCGACACTGTAGTTGCTATTTATTTTTCATCAGGACAACAATGTAGTGATGCAGATAACGATAAATGTAAGAATATTAAAATATAAATGATGTTCCAGTGCTTTGTGGCACCCTCCCCTCTATGCAGTTAGACTGGATTAAAAATTACTAACTAGATGTTGCCAGAATTCTACCCAATCTCGTGGATCAATCTGGCGTCTCAAAAAAGACAAGAGACAGATTCTCATTCCCAGCCCTTAGTAAAACAATCCATTTTTGGTGAATACAATAGGATCTTATCTCCATCTCTCTTGCTAAGCAGGAACTTCTGGTTTGTTAGAGGCCCCCTGACATTACTTTGTGAACAGAGATGCTGTTCACGGTGTCCAACGACAAACTCTCACCGCTGTTTCAAACTATTGTTTGTTTGTTTGAAGAGACAGACTTTCAGAACTTAGTAAATGCATTGCTTATTTGTCCTTGGTAATTTCGGCCTGGATGCTTATCTTAGAGGGAAGAAATAAAAAATAAAAACAAGTAGAAGAGAAGCATTTGAAGATGCAATAAACCGAATTTAACTCCTAATAAAAAAATAAATAATTAAAAAATCTGAATTAAAATGTTTTTTTTAAAGAAAAAATAATAATGATAATTATGGAGTCTAGAAATCCTTAAGAGCAAGTTCACTAAACAGCATGTTGTACTGGATATGAAAAATGAATGCGCAATTTAAGCAAAAAAAAAAAAAGATTTAGTATTAGCAAATTAGCCAACTCCGCCACGGCTTGTATATTTTTTTGCTACTTTTTACAATTCAAACTTTCAAAACTCTACAATTCAGTGAGTTCCAAGTGAATTTTTACATTTTACGCCAAAAAAGCTAAACTCAATACAGCTATTCAGTTTTCAAGTTTGAAATTCACTTTGAATTTCCAACAATAATAATTATTGTTGTTTATTATTATTATTATTATTATTAACAAAAATAATAAGCGTTAACATAATGTTCTTTGCAATAAACTGCCATTCTAAGTTTGTCTAAACAGTACATATACATATATATAACAGTAGGATCGGCTGGGAACGGTCAGCCACTCCATGCATGTACAAGGTGGTACATCATGAATACATATTTAATACAAGTAAAATCCTGCATATAAATCATGGCTTGCTTATTGCTACCAGCTTCCAGCTTCTTAAAAAGTATGTTTGTTTTTTTTACATTTTTACCTTCAGCCATAATAAAATGTCATTTTGTGCCAGAGCATTATCAATAGCTACAAAGTCCACATATCCTGCATACCGTATATTGTCTTTGTACAAATGAAACCAGGGAAAATGAAATTGTCATTGTTTGAGCTCACATTCTTACAGATTGTTCGCATATTCCTACATCTATTCCAAGACACCTAAACAGGTCACTATGTTGTCATAACATTGCAGCTTCCCTAAAAAGGGAGCACGCCTCTTTTAAAGATAATAAATGCTCCTAACAGGCTGGAGAGTGCCCCAGGGGCATTGACAAGGCCTCACTATTAATGCCCCCTTAACCCTGCTGTCAAACTCACTCAGGCTTCTGATTACAGAGAAGTTGTTTTTGTAATGGAGCTCTGAGCCAATCAGAGGGATCGGCTAAATCCTGAGGATTAGTGTGTATAGGAGGTCACGTGTGTACACAGTAAGTTTATCATCACTATGGGCTATGGTTCATTCTCAGTCAGCATTCTTCTTGGTATTGTGTGCTCTCTGTGCCTATGAACCAGGGAGAGAGGAAAAAAAACACATTTAACTACACAAGAAATTTACAGCTTTCCATCTGTTTTGCAAAAATGTGCTTGGAATTTCAGCAACCTACAGCAAAATCTCCAAGCGGTAAACGCAAGGTGAGTAAATTTGTTGTTTCCTAAGTATTCTGTGCGTTTGATTTGTGCTGGGTGCCACGGCAAACGAATGAACGATTTGTAGTTATTGGAGATTGGCAGCAATTGATAAATCCCATCAGTCAGTTCTAAAGGCAAAGCAATCCCATGACAAGGAAACAAACGACTTGAATCGGCTAATCGGCCTCAATAATTTTTTTTTTAAGACCGTGAACAATTCTTTGACAGCACTATGTCCTCGGGCAACGCGTAATGGGAATTGCGTAGATAATTGTCTACAGTATTTGCTCAGCCTAATAAAAGGATCAGGGTCTTGTTTCAAGCGAGCTGTGTAAATGCCAATGAATAACAAATGTGGCCGGCCTAGGATAGTTCACTCAATAAAGTCATTTTGCATGGGTAAAGCTGTGTACTGTATTGAATACTATGTGTCCTGCATGCGTTAACCGTTTGCGTATCAGAGGACTGTGCTGCACGCTTGCATTTAAGCTGTGGCTTGAGATCCTATGTAATATAAGAGAACAGTGTGTTTAACATTTTGGGTAGAAAGGGTTGTTTTTCAGGTCATGTTTTACAGTGGCAGTACTGAAAGAGTTAACCTCTTCCAGGGTATTTCACTAAATTTCTCATTTAAGGTCAGTAAGCAAACTGAAACAAAGCTGGAGAATGGTTTGAATTTGTCCTACAATTTGAAATTCACTTTGAATTTATTCTGTATTTTTAACAATTCACATTTTACTGAATAACCTTACAATATTTACAACATGGGTGATTTCTCTACTGTACTACACAATGGCTTCTATTTTATTTTATTTCTGTTGGGACATAAGTATTTGTGACATTTAATATAGATCTAAATTCAAGCACACATTCCCGGCTTTTTGTGCATGGTACATTTGCTGTGCATAGACTTAATTCAAACATTTATATATTGCCACTGGTACCCTGATTTTTGGGGGCTTTAACCCCTTAAGGACCAAACTTCTGGAATAAAAGGGAATCATGACGTGTCAGGCACGTCATGTGTCCTTAAGGGGTTAATCTCCTTGAGGTTCTGGAATTTAAGTCAATTGTTCCAGAAAGTGGTGACGTTATAATCTTGGGTATCCTTTTAATGAACAATGAATGTCTATGTGAGTTTTGCTAAAAGAAGATTTTTATTTTTAGCATGTAAGCTAGTGGACTAGGGCTGTCAAAATAACTGTGAAAGTTATTGACAGCTGGTAATTTAACCCCTTAAGGACCAAACTTCTGAAATAAAAGGGAATCATGACATGTCACACATGCCATGTGTCCTTAAGGGGTTAAAGAGGCTTCAAATTTGAGGCCAAATCTGTCAAGTTGCATACGAAGCTGACTTGGATTTAAAGAGGAACCCTGTGTATCCATTTTTTTTTGTCATTTTATTCAATGTATTCACGGTATTTGTTGGCTCCATACAAAAAAAAAGAAATATAATAATATTGCAGGTGCAATAAATCCTTATGACAAACTAGTCTCTACAGAGCCGTGTTTTTTTGGTACTAGAGACAGAAGGGTATAATATGACTTTACTAATGAGACACGGAGCCGTAGGCCTTTACAAGGGGTCTATGCCCCTCTGGAGGCCTTAATCACAAGGGCAGCCTGGCCCGATGTCTGTAAATAGATCTCAGGATTAAAGCTGTCCCTGTGACACTGTAATCATTCAAGCATTTCCAATCACACAAAGCTTTGTAGAGTTTTACCGCTTAGCGAAAAAAAAAATGTAAAAAAGCATTCGGTTTGTGTAATTCGGCAAAGTGCGCTGGGCTTTCAGTGCATTGTCAGTGTTTGTTCACCATGCAGACTTTCAAAACAGACAGTGGAAAAGGTAACGTATAAACCAGTGTTTTAGCTTTGGTTACTAGCCTGTAGAGAGTGAGGAGTTAAACAGTTTTTTTTTGTGCTTTTACACATATTTCGGACGTTTGCAGTAGCCCAGTAGTGTATGCAGATATAGAGGGAGCAAATAAGGCTTCCTCACAGAAAAAGTGTGATACAAAAGCAATTAGAAGTAAATAGATTTAATAACCAGCAGCTCAAAAGACACTCGCATGGCGATATCTCCTTTTTCACCCCCCAATTAAGGTAATTTAAAATTATCTTGTAAGTGGAAGACTTAAGACTCTAAAAACAAAAACAAAACCAGGAAAGGGTTATATCCATAGACTTATGAGTACACAAATGTTTGGCAGCTTGGATCTGTCAAATACTGATACACGCAGTTTTAAATACAAGTCCCCTTTATTCACTCGGATGTTGCCATTCTCTTGTATTGTTTATCTTTGTGATTTTTCCTTTGGTTGAATCGTCATTCCTAAAGACTTATCACCACAAATCTTCTGCACAATTACCTATTTGAAAGCTGTGTTTTGCCATTACACTAGATGCAAACTTGAAAAGGGTCAACTTTGACTTGGTCGAGCTGTGATCAGGTCTGTAAACGGTAAACTCCAAGAGGTTACATCGACAGGCTACCGATATACAGCTAACTAACATTGTAGTTCAAACCTGAGAAACAGATAATAAACCCCAAAGAGTTAATGATTTTAGAGAGGCTGCAGGCAAAGACCTGTCATTGAAAGCCATCATTAAAATTGCCTTGGCCATCTCTGTGAAGGGATTTAATTAGAAGGTAATCTTTTACGAAGATGAACAAAGCAAGGTGAAATAACAGGAAACATTAATTAGGAATCCAGGTGCAAAGATCAACACTCATGCTTTGGTGTCTTGATACACAGAGCAACTCTGAACTTGATGCCAACTTCCTGCACACTAGTGATTTACAGAGCTCGAACGCTCTCGGCACGCGTTCGGTGTGAATAACAAACAGCTGGGAAACAGAATGTCTTCCCGTGCAAGTGCAAGATTCTAGAACCTTAAATCACGTCAAATTTTACCTTGAAAAGGAATTTCAAGCTAGATGTTATGAGAAAAGCTGAGAAAAAGAATAAATGTAACCGCAATTCCCGAGGACCCAGATGCAGCACAAGTAGATTATATACTTGCCAAGTTGTCAAATACACGTGGAAGTTCAGTCCAAGTGCGAGTTGACTTATGTTAGGCCTTGACTCCAGACTCGGCCTTGGAACTTAGGCAGACATTGAGACTAGATTGTGTTAAAGTCCACCTGTAAACGGAAACTTGTATTGGCAGCGATTTCAAATGATTCCTCTGAATTTTAAAGCACAGGTCATACACCACAATAGTTTACTTTTGCAGAGGTGAACGAAGGTTTTCATTAAACATTTTCATGGAGTAGTTTGTCAAATTCATTTCTAAAAAGCTTTATTTCCAGACATCCCTTCTTCTCGACGGTTATCATACCATCAACAAATAGGGACAGACAGATTATCAGTTCCGCCGATTATTAGAGTCAATAGTCCGCATATTTCTGATGATCAATATCAGTCCTGCAATTTACCGCTATTACCGAAAATATACCTCTCCCGGTCACCGCACGCCACCTGGAAACTCCAGCAGCCAGCCAATACAGCACTACGGAATTTGCTGGCGCTATATGAATAATAAAATAATAATAAGACGCCACATTATGACTTCAAGCCACCCCTTCCTGTGAGAATGCTCATGCGGAGCTCAGCAGAAGGCAGGGAGGTGAGACAGTAAATAATTGCTGTCAACAATCACACTCCATTCAGTAACAGCACTGTACTTGCTGAGATCTTACTGACCCCAGCATGTACTGGCTGCCTGAGAGTAGGAGTGTGATTAATGTTAGCATGTCCAGTTGATGCCAAGTTTGTGTAGGATTTTTTTTTTAAACCTTTAGATGTACAGAATATGGGCACCAGTTATCGGTAATCGTCCTTAAAGGTATTGGCTTTGGACAATGATATCTGTCAATCCAACAAGCTTGAAACCGGGATATCAGGCAATGCCTAAGCGTCAGCAAAGAATTACTCAAATGAAAACAGGATAGATGAGCAGATGGGAGTTGTAGTCCATAGTTCACCTTTTTAGCTTCCAATTGTACTCCCGGGGGGTGGGGGAATCCTAGGTTACATTTTCCCAGCTTGCATCTAAGCTCACGTTATCTTCACCACAACTCTACTATGATAAAAATGTTTATTACTAGGAGCAGAATCTGCAGATAATATAACTGAGGAACCAGGGGAGGAATGCATTCTGATTGCCTAAGCACATTTTTTTTTTTTCATGGCTGTAAATCCAATGTCCTGCTTCAGCTATGCACAAACATTGCAAGAAAAATATTGACATAAGAGAGACAATGTCCTAGTGGATTCTGTACTCTACAGCAAATATCCTGCGAGAGCAAATGGCCAGAATACAGCATGTTTCTAGTTTAGTTAAGTACGGCGATAAATATTTAACTTCACCGATTTCTCATTAGAGAACACTGTGTGGACATTATTACTTTAAAGACGTAAATCGGCCAAAGAACGCTGTGGATATATTAGTAATGCGATTTTAATCAGTCCATAGCAGGTTTTGTGGTTTGTTTGTTTTTACCCAAGAGGCAACTTGTCTTAAAGAAAGAACAAAATATACATAATTGTCTATTTACTAATCTCTCAGCCGTGTAACATGGGTCTCTTTTACAATTATTTTCTATTTAAAAAAAATACAAGATTAATGCAGACTGAGGCCTGTCATAAGTTTGTGTCAGGTCTGTTATATAGCAATTTTTTATTTAAAGGGACACTCATGTCACCATAACAACTTAATCTAAATGTTATGTCTTTATGGTGCCAGGAGATGATTGCTTTTAAAACCAAAGCAAATGTTCTGATCCAAAAGGAGCAGTGACCAGAAACCACCCGTAGGACTGAACGGTTTCATCATTTTGGGTCTGATCAGCATGGTGTTAATTCTGGTCTGCTAGTTAGTCACTCATATCATATAGCTAGGAGGAGGACGGCAGAAAGACTGAAATGAGCGCAAACACAATAAAACTCCTCACTTATATATAATCAAACTTTTCTTGCGTTGCACTCCCTGACTTCAGCAACAACCCCTTCTAGCCAGTCTGTGTTAAATGAACCTAAACCATCACAAAGTCCTATGTTCGGGTCGATTACACATGGGTTATTTGTGGCAGTAAAAGCTACAGTTTGTAGGAGGAAGCAAAATTTGTAAATGTTTCTTTTAAATACAGAACAGTAGATTTCGGAAATGTGTCCAGCTAAATGATAAAAGGTTATAGGGACACTATAGGCACCCACACTTATTCATATGAATGAAGTGGTCTGGGTGCCATGTCCCTCTCGTTTTTGGAAGGTTTAAAATGCCTTCACAGAGACCATCTGGTTGGCACAGTGCAATGTTTTGCAATGCATGCACACTAGCTCTTAATACTTTCCTATGGGAAAGCACTGGATTGGCTGAGAACATCAATATTAATGATCTCAGCCAAGGAGGTGGGACCATCCACAGAGAGCGGAGCAGCATGTGAGATAAGATAATTTAACTCTCTTTATACCCTTACAAGGGGGATGGTCACCTAAACGGTGACTAAGACACTTTAGCATTAAGAACCTGCTAGTTTATTGTGTCTTGACACTTGGCTCCAAATTAACACCAATGTCTACTTCAAGCTTGCTATGGCAACTTAAAGGGTCACTTCAGACCCCTAAACAACTTTAGCTTGCTGAAAAACTTTATGTGTGAAGAGTGTGTCCTCTTTTTTTCATTTGCAAAAAGTGCAGATTTCAAAATAATCTGACACTTTCATAAATTAAGCTGGTTACACCCCCTTAGATTTCAAGCAGACAACAGGTAATTTTACTTCCTGATCTGGTTAGCTCAGTATTGCTAAACTCACAAGGCATAAATTACTCAGAGCATCTGCCTTGCAAAGGCTTCTAATTAAACTGCATCAAGAAGTCTGTGATTGGACAGCCACAGAAGGTCTAGGCGAGATTAGAAGGGGAGGGATTGCAAAACCAGCAGACAAGAGAAATGCAGGTTTTTTTTAGATATAACCCCAATTGCAAAAAAATACATCATTAAATTCATGCACGTTTTCATTTTGGATATATCTACTAAACTGTGATTTTTATTTTGTATTTGAGTAGTGGAGTGTCCCACAGTGTGACAACCGTGTGCTACAAAAGATGTCTCAGTAAATATCACTGTCCTTTTTTCCTCCAAAATAATGAATTTTTAAATGCAACCAGGTTGCGTTAGTAACCTAACTTCAGTAATCATTGATTCTTAGTATTTTACACCATTAAGACCCATTCATATAAAAACTTTAGCATTCCTGCTACACTTCCCATGATACCTACAATCAGCCACATTAGAAAGTTGCGTGCAATATCTGGGGTTGCACTTGTCAGCCCCTAAATAGTGTTTGTAGCGATCACAAAGTTTTGAAACAGCTTGAATGAAGTAGGGGCGGGCAGGTGAATCACCATGTGCATATTAGCACACGTGCACTGTCTAGCTATGCATCATGGGAAATGAGACCAGGAACAGGTGAAGCGAACAATCTATATAAATATTCACCCTTATGCTCTTTTAGTGTATATATTCTGATTCTAACTGAAAGTATCACTGCATTTCTAGAAAACATTAACAGGTATTTTAAAAGGTTTCTTTTTTGCAATGATGTGTGTTTGTAAGCGGATTTTGATGTATTGTGGAAGTGCAGTAAGTTGCGACACAGTCTTCTACTAGGCACAGGGTGTAAAGCACACGTCAACAGGGCTTTGACTATGTAAGGCACCTGTATATCTGCAGACATTCTCATTTCGCGCATATAACGGTGTGTGTCTACCCTGAGATACTTCTCAACCTTGTCAACAGTGAGCGGTTATAGTTGCTGCTCAATGAAGCTGAAACTCTGAGCTGCATACTTGGTAAAGAAACAAGTGCAACGTGTGGTGTGCGCGAATTCTTAACAAATACCAAGCAGCACACAGATCTGCTCTGATCGGAAACGGAGCAGAACAATACTCAGGAAAACGTATCAACTTCCTTCCTCTGTTTTACTTAACAATTGCACTTGAAGTCTGTACCACGAGGAATGTGCAGCAAAAGGTAGGCGCTTATTGCATTAGGACGTGGTTTAAACATTGAATTAGTGCCTCTTCCAGTCTTTTTGCCAACGGTAGGGGCTGTAAATTTCTTTTGAATGTTTACTATGTTTTTGTAGAATGAATGCTGCTGTTACTTTATACATTGCGCTTATTCAATCTAGCTTAGTAAACAACAATAATGACTTAGTTAGCTCAACGTATAGCAGTCATAGAATGTGGTCACAATGATTGGCAAAAACAATGATTAAATGTTAAATAAACATACGGTAGGTCTTTTTTTTAGATTAGCATTTTCAATAAGGATTAAAAGTGATAATAATATACTGAAAAAAAATAATTATAGAAAGAAACAAATGATAAAGGTATTGCTGGTCGTAGTAAAAAAAGTAAAAGTAAAAAAAAACAAAAAAAAAAAACTATTTACTTCAGAGTGTGGAGAAAAATGTAACAAATTCTGCTAACAATCTTTTCAGTGAACTAAATGTAATTTTCTCTGTAAAATATTTTGGCCGCATCATCACTTTTTGGGGGGGAATCATCATATAATTCCAACACCAGAGCAACAAAAAAAGGCAACATATTTGTAAAGAGTGCTTGACACAACAATACATGTAGGTAACAGGGGAAGCCCCTACACCTCTGTGGAGCACTGCGGACTATGATGGCAGCGTTTAAGAAACAATGATGAGATAGTAAAAGGTTAGACGCTGCTGACAGAGCCAGGACACAGCGATAAGGTTCAAGTGCAGGAAAGGCGTTTTAGGAAGGGTGCTGGCTTGTCATGTCAGCTATTATCGACTTGCCCAAGGATTGTTTTTGCAGTTAAACAGGAAACAATATATTCCCAGAAATATTGTAAAATAAAGTAAAACAATTATCTCTGCCAAAGTACTGCTACTTCTATTTCTGTAAACGTTCTAATAATCCACGTTATTTTTTTTTTTCTATTCCATGTAATTCAGACTAGCTGCAGATAGTGGTCTGTGTGAACAGGCTTATTCGTTATAATAAGAATGGTCTGCAATTTAGAGAACCATTAAAGACACCCTCTGACCACCTCATCTCAATGAAATGGTCTGGGTGCATTGGCCCTGTAGTTTTAACCCTGCAATGTAAAACAGTTTTATTAAACTGAAAGGCTTATTAGTAAACAAGGATTTGTTGTGAGTGAATAGATATTGTGGACTACATTTCCCATAATACCCTTACAAGCCATAATGCTGGCAAAGCATCGAGGGACATGTAGTATACAAGATCTGTAGTCACGAAGGTTCCCTATCCCTGTCCTATACCAGAATACAATTTTTAGGCTCTATCATAAAGCTCTGATGGTCCATTAGGGATTCAAAAAAAATATCTGAAGCACAGTTGGGAAGGAATGAAAAGCAATTATTGTCATTTAGGATGTTTATCACCGTGTAATTAACATTTACGGACATTGGCTATGAATCATCTTTCCCAGAATGCACATTACACATCACACAACTCATAACAGTAAACAAAAAAGGACAACGGATGGGGTCAATTAAATCAGGGACAGTATTATTTTGCTTTGATTAATGTTTAAGCATATCATTTCATATTCATGATTACCCACATATACTGCATATTGTTAACTTGTCTTCTCTCTTTCTGTTCTCTTGCACAGCTCAGCTGGTGACCAGCTAAAAAGTCGGAGATTGGTGTCACTATGTGGAGCTGCGAAGATTTTAATTACACCGACAACACTGAAGACCAGCAATTGTGTCATGACTTCCACCTTGTACTGTTTGTCTTCTCCCTGTTCTACCTCATTATCTGTTTCCCAACTGGTCTATGCTACAACGTGCAGCTTGTTCTGGTTAATCTCTATAACAAAGCAACTATGACTATGCCAGACGTCTACTTTGTCAACATGGCCATCGCTGGACTGATCATCAACGCAGTGGCCCCAGTCTACTTTTTGGGACCAGCCTACACAAAGTGGTCCCTGTTGAATTTTGGAAATGAAGTTTACATAACACTGCTTATCCTCTTCAACGTGTCCTCTTTGGTGATCATGTACTCAACTACTTTACTCAGCCTGGATTATTATATTGAGTGTGCCCTGCCACGGACATACATGTCAAGCGTCTACAACACCAAACACGTGTGTGGGTTTGTTTGGGGAGGAGCTGTGTTGACAAGCTTCTCTTCCCTACTCTTCTACATCTGCAATCACGTCTCCACTAAAATCATAGAATGCTCCAAGATGCAGAACAGGGAAGCTGCAGATGCCATCATGGTCCTTATTGGGTACGTGGTACCGGTCCTGGCTGTGACGTACGCCCTAGTTCTCATTTTGCAGATAAGGAAAGAGGCTACGCCACTTGACCAGGACACGGGGAGATTGGACCCATCAGTTCACCGCCTTTTAATTGCCACTGTATGCACACAGTTTTTATTATGGACGCCATATTACGTCACACTTATGGTGAAAACTTTTACAAATGTAAAGTCGAATGATCTCATATACATAAGGACTTTCAACTTTATTGAGGGACTGGCCAACTTCTTGGCTTTCTCGAGCAGCTGTGTCATACCCTTATTACACAGGAACATTAACAAAAACTTTCACAGCAAACTACAAAGGTTGCTTAAAAAACTGCACTGTGGCAACCAAGGATGTTCCCAGGAGAGCACTGTAGTCCGACAGGTGATGACTTAAAACGAAGGCACTTAAAAAGTTTGTTGAACTGAAGTCTAACCTTTAATTCTATAACTCGATATTGTGTAGCTGCTACTGTTTCTGGGCTTTATAGTCAGCCGCACAGAAAAATATCATGCTGCGTGCCATTTAATATACTGCGAGAAATAAGACTAGCCGGAAAGATTGCTAATCCACTTACATGCACGAACTTTGTTAGCCACTGTGTTAAATGGAACCTCAAATGTGATCATGGATAAAAATGATAACATGCCCGTTGGAATCAGTCTAATGTTAAAGAGGAGTGATGTATTTAACTTAAGTTACTATTTAACTAATGAATATATTTCTGTGTTGAGAAAGATCCTCTGTCAACAATAAAAAAAAAATATCCAAATATTAAAGGCAAAAGATAAAACAGAAGTTCTGCCCGGAATCCTTTTGCCAGTTTGACAGATATCTTAGTCCAAAAATAGAGGGGTGCTCGTTACTGCTGGCGTACCAGTTTTGTGTAAATAACTACAAAGCACTTTGATATATGAAATATTTATATTTTAACTTCTGAGCGACACAGTGTGAATTTGGTTACTCGAAACATCCTGCATTTAGTAATTTGCCAAAATGACTACTAGAACCGTAAGGAGATAGGTTGAAAAAAAAATATGAGTGAGTAACGAAGTAGGAGGTTGTCTTGTACAGTTTATAGGACCAGAGCCTTAAAGTTTGAAGGATTCATTGTGATATCAATAAGATTGTGATATTGTGTTATCAATAGTTTTACATTTTCTTTAATGACAGAAAAATACCATAGAATTTCCCTTGGTGGTCAAGATCTCATAAACAAAAAAATTATATTATATTTCACAGCAATTCATTAAAAAAATAAATAAATGACCAAACTAGGGGCCATATTATCCAAGCAAAACTAGAGCAATGTGGGTGTAAATTGCTAAATTTCATTCCGCACCAGATAGGCCTTGAAAGAAAAAGAAAAAGTGACTTGCACTAACCCTATGCTAATTACATTAAAGTATTTTTTTTTTTTTTTTTTTTAAATGTATCATTTCTACAAACAGATTCAAAATGTACATTAAAGGACCACTATAGTGCCAGGAAAACAAACTCGTTTTCCTGGCACTATAGTACCCCGAGGGTGCCCCCAGTGAATGTTAATCCGTGAGAAGCGCGGAAGCGCCTCTAGCGGCTGTCAATGAGACAGCCACTAGAGGCTGGATTAACCCATAGGTAAACATAGCAGTTTCTCTGAAACTGCTATGTTTACAGCAGGCAGGGTTAATCCTAGATGGACCTGGCACCCAGACCACTTCATTGAGCTGAAGTGGTCTGGGTGCCTATAGAGGTCCTTTAAATTATATATCAGTCGTGACCCTGAAATTTCAAAACATTTAGGAGTTATAATTATTAAACAATAACGATTACAACAATTCTTCGCTATATAATATATTCATGAAGGCATACAAATTTAAAGACAACGTTTATATTATATTTTTGTGTGTGTGTGTGTGTGTATACACAGGTTAGTGGTATTCATATATAGTTATTATTGGCTGATAGTCATCAGGCCCCAGACAAGTGCCGCAGTAAGGTTTTTTACAGCAGCACCTTTAGAGCGCTGTAGTGGTTACGGAGCCAGGAGTGCTCTGACACCTCTACCATTGTAAGGAAGCAAAACATTTTGGTGATCACATGTAGCAATGAACTAAGCACTGTACCATCAGACTTAGATGAGAGCATCCTGCTCTTACTGCCCTCTAGTGGAGTTGTTGAGCAGCACCTGGCAGACCCAAGTCAAGAACTCAAAAACAGTTAGGCTCCTTGCTATAGGTGTGGGAACCCAGGAACTCCAAGCACCATAATCACTACAGAGCTCTGTAGTGGTCATGGTGCTTGACGTATTCCTTTAAAAACAATTGAAGAACTGGCAGCAAAGCTAATTTTTCAACAGAAGAAAAAGTTGTTATGTACATAATTTGAGCATGTGTCAAAAAAAAGATTAACATCCACTGACATACATAAAATACACATATACTACAGTCATGGGGGGAAAAAAAGTACACGCTCTTTGAAATCTATGGTTTTATATATCAGGACATGATGACAATCATCTGTTCCTTAGCAGGTCTTAAAATTAGGTAACTACAATCGTAGATAAATTTTAAAAAATGACAGATAACACTGTGTCGTGATTTCACAAAAATAAAGCCAAAATGGAGAAGTCATATGTGAAAAACTAAGTACACCCCCCTTACTGCTTCCATAGGAATTTCAGAGGAGAAGTTATCAGACAGGCGCTGCTAATAAAATGCCACTGATTAATTGATCATCGGCAATGGTTACCAGCTCTATAAAAGCTGGGGTTTTAGGAGTTTGCTGGTCTGGAGCATTCCGGTGAGTGCTAAAACAATGCCAAGGAGGAAAGACATAATCAATGATCTTAGAGAAGCAACTGAGGCATCCAAAACTGGGAAGGGTTATAAGGCCATATCCAAACAATCTGAAGTCCATCAATCTACAGTGAGAAAGATTATTCACAAGTAAAAAAACATTCAAGATAGTTGCCAGTTTTCCCAGGAGTGGACGTCCTAGCAAATTCACCCCAAGGTCAGATCATGAAATGCTCAGAGAAATTGCAAAAACCCCAAGAGTTCCATCTCAGACTCTACAGGCCTCAGTTAGCATGTTAAATGTTAAAGTTCATGACAGTACAATTAGAAAACGACTGAACAAGTATGGTTTGTTTGGAAGGGTTTCTAGAAGAAAGCCTCTTCTCTCTAAAACGAACATGGTAGCATGACTTAGGTTTTCAAAGTTGCTTCTGAACAAACCACAATACTTCTGGAACAATGTCATCTGGACAGACAAGACCAAAGTGAAGATATTTGGCCATACTGCACAGAGCTACGTTTGTGCTGAAATGCTGTGTTTGGTTTTTGCCAAACATCTCACCACAACCATCAAGCACAGTGGTGGAGGGATGATGATTTGGGCTTGTTTTGCAGCTACAGGACCAGGACCAGGGAACCTTGGAGTCACCATGAACTCTTCAGTATACGAAAGAATTCTAGAGTCAAATGTGAGTCCACCTATCCGACAGCTAAAGCTTGTCCAAAATTGGGTCATACAACAGGCCAAGCCAAATATACAACAGGATGGCGGAAAAATAAAAGAATCAAGGTTTTGCAATGGTCTATTCAAAGTCCAGACCACAACCCGACTGAAATACTGTGTGTTTAGAGAGCTGTGCATAAACTAATGCCAGCCAACCTAAATGAACTGAAGTAACAATGTTAAGAAGAGTTGGCCAAAATTCCTCAACAACAATCGGAGAGACTGATAAAGTCACACAGAAAATGATATCATCAAGTTGTTGCTGCTAAAGGTGGTTCTAAAGCTATTGAGTCATAAGGTGTACTTCGTTTTTCACACATGGCTTCTCCATATTGACTTATTTTTTGTATTTACCTAATTTTAAGACCTCCTAACGAACAGATGATTGTTGTTATGTTCTGATACGTAAAACCATAGAATTCAAAGAGTGTGTACTTGCTTTCTCCCACGATTTTAGATGTATTTGCTTATTTATTAACAAAGAAAATGGAGTCAAAACAAATTATGCTAAGGGGTTGTTTGTAAGGACAGAAAAATACGATTTCTAGATAGCTACAGTATACATAATAAATGTAGTAAAGCAAGATTTTAACTTTTCCAGTGACCTGCAGCCCTGTGGATTGTTTTTGCAGTATGTTGATTTGTGATCGCATACAATCCTGCATCCTTACTAGGTTCTCTGCACATAATATAAAAAAGAATTGTTGGCAGTCTTTATATTGTTTTCAAATATTTGCCTGGTTTGTTCTAGCTTTGTATACGGATTGAAAAGCGAAACAATAACAACCATCCCTTTTTTAAACCTCTTGGCCCAGTACGTTGTATGTTTCTATATTGGTCCTTAGAGTCTCAGTGCCAAATAGAACTCTTATAAGATGCAAACACAAGAATCAACAGTATTGATGCAATGAAATACCCTGCTGGAATTTGCATCTGTGACTTGTATCATTTGATTGCCTCCTCTGACTACTCATTCACTTATTACTCATAAGCTAAAATGCAGTGTGCACCAATGAACAGCAAGCAGAAATAGAGAGAGAGTGTGTGTCCCCGTGTGTGTGTGTGTGTCCATTAAAATAAAAATCTGTACATTTTCAATCTAGACTATATAGTGTGCCTGATTGAGCATTTAAAATACATATATATGGATCGTTATATCTAAACAATATTCATTCTTTCCTTAAGGAATGACTGTTAGGTTCTGTTTAAGGTTTGGATTAGGAATTATTTAACGTGGAATTGCTTGGTGCATCTCAAAACTGAATAAACTTTTTTTTTTCATTATTTGTTTTTTTTAATTGAAAAATTAAAACTATAAGGGAACAGCACAACAACATTAGCATATAAAAGAAACTGGCATTATCATCATTATTGCTCTGATTATATATACAAAAAAGTAAACAGTGAGTTGTTGATATAATTTTGTTGGCATTTTCATGGTAGTTTGTTTGATACAGATGTAGGCACTTGGCATTAGAATATATTAAGCGACTGGCACAGGACATGCCAGCATATTATGCTACAGACCTCTGGCATTGGCATCATAGCATGCCTTTGGTGTTGAATTTGCTATGCTACAAGCCTTCAACATTTCAGTATACTAAGCTATGGGCACTTATTAGAAGAAGAAATATGTTATGGTGTAGAAACTCTGAGTCACATTACACAATGCTATAGGCACCCGATACTGTACTATAATACGCAACGGACAATTGACACTGCCGTACAGAATGGTACAGTCACCTGGCAGCCCAATATACATTAATTCTGGCACCTAGAATTATAGTATATACTTTATACTACGCTACAGACACCTGGCATTGCTTTATATGTATATATAGAGGCCCTGCTTTGCAGTAGTTGCACAATATTAGTAGTTTTATATTATATTATAGGTGCTCTGCATGCATTGCAGAAGTTGTATACTATGCCACATGCACCTGGCATTGTAGCAGCTGTATACAATGGGTGTCCTGCATTGCAGCAGTTGTATACAATGGGTGTCCTGCACTGCAGCAGTTGTATACAATGGGTGTCCTGCACTGCAGCAGTTGTATACAATGGGTGTCCTGCACTGCAGCAGTTGTATACAATGGGTGTCCTGCATTGCAGTAGTTGTATACAATGGGTGTCCTGCACTGCAGTAGTTTTATACTGCTGGTGCTATGCACTGCAATAGTTGAATACTATAGGTGTCATGCATTGCAGTAGCTGTATACAATGGGTGCCCTGCATTGCAGCAGCTATATACAATAGGTGTCCTGCATTGCAGTAGCTGTATACAATGGGTGTCCTGCACTGCAGTAGTTGTATACTGCTGGTGCTATGCAGTAGTTATAAGCTATAGAATAGGCTACCTATGTTGCATGCTATTGCCCTACTGTATACTGTGCTATATGCACCATGCATTGTAGTGACTGTGTACTGTGATTTAGGCACCATGCATTGCAGTGGCTGTATACTGTAATATAGGCACCATGAATTACAGTGGCTGTATACTGTGCTATAGGCACCATGCATTACAGTGGCTGTATACTGTAATATAGGCACCATGAATTACAGTGGCTGTATAAGGTGATATAGGCGCCATGCATTGCAGTGGCTGTATACTGTGCTATAGGCACCATGCATTGCAGTGGCTGTATACTGTAATATAGGCACCATGAATTACAGTGGCTGTATACTGTGCTTTATGCACCCTGCATTGCAGTGGCTGTGTACTTTGATATAGGCACCATGCATTGCAGTGGCTGTATACTGTGCTATAGGCACCATGCATTGCAGTGGTTGTGTACTTTGATATAGGCACCATGCATTGCAGTGGCTGTATACTGTGATATAGGCGCCATGCATTACAGTGGCTGTATACTGTGATATAGGCACCATGCATTACAGTGGCTGTATACTGTGCTATATGCACCCTGCATTGCAGTGGCTGTGTACTTTGATATAGGCACCATGCATTGCAGTGGCTGTATACGGTGATATAGGCACCATGCATTACAGTGGCTGTATACGGTGATATAGGCACCATGCATTACAGTGGCTGTGTACTTTGATTTAGGCACCATGCATTGCAGTGGCTGTATCCTGTAATATAGGCACCATGCATTACAGTGGCTGTATACTGTGATATAGGCACCATGCATTACAGTGGCTGTATACTGTGCTATATGCACCCTGCATTGCAGTGGCTGTGTACTTTGATATAGGCACCATGCATTGCAGTGACTGTATCCTGTGATATAGGCACCATGCATTGCAGTGGCTGTATACGGTGATATAGACACCATGCATTACAGTGGCTGCGTACTGTGATATAGGCACCATGCATTGAAGTGGTTGTATACAAAGCTACAAATGTCCTGAATTGGAAGCATTTAATAATATGTATACCTTTATAATAGTATACCTTGCATTGCAGCAGTGGTATACTATGTATCATGCATCTCACATTACTATATAAGCTAGGAATGTTTTCCTGGAAGACTGCAGCACATCCATACATTCCCTAAGGCTATGCTATACACATTTTCGGCAGTGAATCAGTTAAATTAAGAATGGACATTAAATACACAATTGCATAAAACATACACAGAATCCTTGTATATTGCTAAATTATTTTTCTATGATAGGACATAATTGTGTAAATGCTCAACATGTATTGTATGTGTCCCAATGGATGTTTAATGATTTAACATTATGTAAACAAGTGCCCTTAACACTCTTGCCACATTACTTATGCCTCTGACTAGAAGGGGTTAATACTGTGTTATTCAAATCTATGTTGGCATCTCATTTGTCAATCAAATAAAGCACATTGTTGTGACCTTGTTTCTAATCCATTTATTTCATAGTACGGTAATTGCAAGTAGACAAAAAAAACATATTGCTTCTCACAGCAGTCCTCTGTAGGTTCTGCTAATCTGAATGCTGGGTGATGTTCTGGAGTATGTCCTATATTAAGCGTATGTGCAGAATTTACGGAATTTTTCTGTAAAACAAGCTTAAGTCACTAGTGCAGAACACCACTTTTTAACACAGCCTATAGAACAGGGACCTCAAACTCCAGGGCCCAACTGTCCATGGCCTACAACTTCTTGATTTCTCCAATTGAAGCAGATAGCCCAGAGAATCAAAGTATTTGCAGTTCAGCGACATCTGAGTTTAAGATGCCTGCTCTACGGGCCTATGGGTGTCTATCCTTACCACCATAGACCATACCCTGCTTCCTTTTGTACATGCTATACCTTTTTGAAGTGAGAAGATGAGGAAATGTCTATATAGTCTTTCAGAAGGTAGATCTAACTCAAGAACCACCAATTAATAAGTAATATTTTGATGAGCTGATGGACATGGTAGACTAGATTGACAATGTAAACTAGCTTCAAGTCATGAGCACAATGCATTCACAGCTGAGTTCAACAACCACATTCACACCAATGAGTTCAACAACCACATTCACACCAATGAGTTCAACAACCACATTCACACCAGCTATTTCCAAGTTCCTGTGAAAGCCTAACCTGATAAGTGTCAGCCGGTTAATAATTTAACATGCCCATGTCTTTATTTTGCTTTACCAGCCATTTCCCTTCATTCCCCCTTTGCATTTCGCTTCTACTTCCCACACAGTGAAACCTTGACCTAATCTCCGGAAAATAAATTTATCATCAAAAGAAGTAATGGCTCGTGGATTCGAATTCACAAACAGTATATTCCCTAATTCTACAGCAGGGTAGGAAGCAGCAATAATTTAAAGGACAGACATTGCACAACCATGAGAACATGCTTCTGATCACAGATGGAGCGATGGTACAAGCTTACAACGCAACTTAGGACAGAATGAACCCAATGACAACTCCTTGTAAAGAACTTGAGATAACACAAAGTATTTCACAATATTGCCGTGCTACATAACTATACAATGACTTCAATATTTCACAATCACAAACACATGTTTTAACAATGTAGACGCACCAAAAAAGGTTATCTACAACGCAAGGTATATGACAGAAAGACGTAGGGCAATATTGCATATACAACGAGTTAAGGAAACTTGATTGAAATTCACTCACAAACCCAAATTGATTGCAGGCATATGAGTAATATGATAAGAAGTCTTCCTATCAGTATCAGGACATGTGGGAGGAAAGGGAGAAATGATAGTGCAGAGTTTCTATAAACCGTTAAAACGACTACACTACTGGGGTCTTTTGTCTTCCTGCACCAAGTGAAACATTGAGACGTGCTTATTTTTCGATTTTATCCTGTAAGTGCAACTTGTATTAAAGAGTTGAACTGCTTATAGAGACTCTGCACGTCATCTCTCCCTTTCCTCCCACATGTCCTGATACTGATACAAGGATGTTTTTTCACAAAACTGATATGCCTGCAATCAATTCGGGGCTGTGACTGAATTTTAATCAAATTTGTAAGATGTAGGGGGATGAGTATTTTGCAAGTAACATTACAAACTCCAGCACTCAAACCCTAAACCTGACAATAAACCCACTTCCTTTAACCCATGTTTAATTGATCTTAAAAACGAAATACCGTGTGTGTTTAGCCCAATCTAAACCCTATACTCAACAATCCTCAACATTCCTTCTTACTATAGATTTGACCCTTTCCAATCTGTTACTCTTTACACTAAACAACCTACGTAATCCAACTCTTCAGGGGTGTGAGTGGGGTTGTGGCCATGGGCGCCCGGGGCTGTTCATTTTAGGTGACTTACGAATAACAATTTCTGCTACAAAATAGAATTTAGAACAGGAACAATGTATCTTGTTTACACAGACTGAGTTCTAAACACATTGATTGTAGTTTAAAGACACGTTACTGGCATTATCATTGCTGTGGAGCTCTGCTATATGCTCAGACACACAAACAATATAGAGCTCCCAGAAAAAGAGGGACATTAGCATAAAAGGGATAGAGGGATTTGGGTCTCCTAAAACACCAAAGAGGCAGTTCTTTTGAATATGTTTAACGTAGCGGTCTAGTTTGGCATTTTGTCCTGGTGCTCTAATGACATTTTTCCTGAGTTGCATCATTGTTGCTTCACTGTTCTTTTTATCATGGAAACATTCCTAAAATTGCGTTCTTAGAAAAATTCTCCCAAGTCTGAGCGAGAGCGCTCGTGGTTTTTGTTTTTTTTCAATAGTTCATCTCTTTTTATTTATCCCAATACATGCTACTAAAGCATTTTCTGCGTTGAGGTGTACAGTGGAGGTATTTCGAAGCAAACTTATCTCACTTTCCATACATACGCACATTCACAGGATGCGAGCAGAGATGTTAACACTGGACACTTAAAAAGAACACTATAGTGTCAGGAATCACTATAGTGTTGGAATGCAGCATTAAGTCATTGGCCCTCCTTTCTCCAGAGATTAAAGGTGATTTTACTCATGTATCCTTCCACGCTGTGCTGGTCTTGCAGCAGCTGGCCGTGCCTGGACATGCTTCATTAACTTCGATGATCTCAGCCAATCCAATGTTTTTTCCGTAGAAAAGCATTGGGAGGCTAATGCGCATGCGTCGCAAAATGCAGTGCCGTGCCAATCAGCACCTGCTCATAGAGATGCATTGAATCAATGCATCTCTATAGGGAACGTTCAGTGCCTCCATGCAGTTCTTATAACAATGATAAGCAAAGAGATGTTTAGATTTCTTTGTTTAATTGTATTATTTAGATCTCACAAAATAATTTGTTAAATATAGGTAAATGTACACATCAGTAAATGTATTTAAAACCCCAAGATGTGATGGTTGCTCTTTAACATATCTATCAATAACCTAAATCAAGCCTGCTTTGACATCAAAATCCAAATCAAATTATTTTTGCGCAAAATATATAGAATTACTAATTATTATTTTTTTTTTTGGTGCACAGCTGTCTGAATTAGGGCTTAACATCACCATCAAGTGGTCATTTAGAGAACCGCAGCTAATAAACATACCCAACCCAATTCTACTACTTTTATCATCCTAAAATTAATGGAATCCTTTTCCACCCTGTTTGGATTATACCTACAATCCTAAATATTTACAGCAGATATATGCATGTTTATTATATCTATAAAAATCCATAAAATATGACTGTCAGGGATCTATGTATTTAAATGTACTCTACATATTGTGCTAGAGTTGATGATTTGTTGGCAAGTTTATAGAAGACTCTCCCCTCACCTGTCAATCAATTCTGGGCATAGAAGGGAATGCTTAGAATCAGAGCTGGACTGGGACAAAAATGTGGCCAGGGAGTTGGGCACTGCAGCCCTATAGAATGGCCACAGCCAAAGAAGGTGTGTGTTGTGTTTTCACCAGTGCACGCCTCCTCAAAGAGGGAATATCAGTTTGATGCCCCTCAGGGAAGCTCATGCGCCCTGCCCTGCTGAAGGGCTTTTGAATGGGGAAAAGTCCCTGTGTTTGTTTACCACAGCACAAGCTAATGTTATGAAATGCTTGTTCTGCGTTTGCTTGTGATTTGTCTCTGGTCTCCCTATGTACTCTCACACACCTTGCTTCCCCAAAGTGGAATACTAGAGGACAAAAGTGGGCCAGGGTCAAAGGATGGTGCTGTGTGTAGGAAGGCTGTGTCACGGCACGGCCGGTTACTTAACCTGCTCCTGGGCGCCCACAACGTCCTTGTGGGGGAGTGATGGTGGTCACCGCTCTCCTGGTCTCCCTTCCCGGGTCAGCAGAGGCTCCCTCTCGCAGACGAAGTCCACGGCGTGCGCGCCATCGTGGCAAAAATGGCAGCCACCACGCGGACTCAGTGTCCTGAGCGGGGGGGAGAAGTGGATCTGATAAGGAGAGGCAGGTCAGGGACTGTGATGAAAGCCAAAATGGCACCGAGTCCCTGACCTCCTTTTATGGACCCTGCTTGCTCTGCCTACTGGGAGAAGATGGCCGGTTATGTGACTGTCTCCCTATTTAAACCCTGCACGCCCCCCTTTCAGTGCTTGGTTATTAGCCTTGCTCCCTTATCCTAGCTTATTATCCTCTTTTCCTGATTGACTTCCTGGTTCCTGATTCCTGTACTCCTGATCGACTACTCTTGCCTGCTGCCTGACCCAACTCCACATTGTCTGACTAAGCCTCCTGTTTCTTCCCTCCCTAGATACCTCGCCTAGCTTCTACCCATTAAAGGCCTCCGTGCCACCATAGACCCTTTAGGATCCTGTACCCACTTCCAGGTACTCCTGAGGGTCGTGACTGTAAGGGAGTGCTGTTCCGCTGCAATTGGGTTCCGTCACCACTGCAAAAGCCCCAGGTGGGTGTGACAGGCTGCCTGGGCTGTTGTATACATTTGTCGACTGCTTGTGAGGTTGTGGGGGGTAGGCTACATGTGGTGTTATGTAAGGGCTCAACAAATCCAAGATGCCAGGTTGCCATGACAACTAGAAATTTTGCTGAAGGCTCCATCTTCACAATAATGGGTTGGCGGTGAGAGCGATCTGCGATCTTCCCACCGGCCACAGAGCACCCTCTCTGAACCTCTGCTCAGGCATTGCTGGCTCTGCAGGGGCTGACCAGGGAGATACTTTTATCTACACTGTAGGCTTCGTCCCACGGCCATCACGACCCACCAGACATTTGCCCGGTTTGACGGATCATTCTCAAACCTCCCAAAATTTCAAATGGGCACAGATGGTCACTCTAATTTTAGGGGTGTCAGTAGAGGCATGGTCAGGGGTAAGGGTTATTCTGAGTAATTTTAGGTGACTTACTAATAACAATATAAGCTAATAAATGCAATTTTAAACAAGAACAATGTATCTTATTTACACAGCCTGATTTCTAAGTAAATTTTTTGCAGTTTAAAGACACATTACTGGGAATATAATGGATGTGAAGCTCTGTTATACACTCAGACACCATCAATATGGAGCATAGAGGGACAGAGGGATTTGGGGCCAAAATAGGGACTGTCCCTCTTAAAGGGGGATACTTGGGATGCATTCTGCATGCAAAGAAAGCCAGTTCAGTCCAGGCAAAGTATTCAAATATGGAGCAGAATAGAAACCTTCATTCTGTAAAGTGAACGTAATTTGGCAGGTTCAGAATACTAAAACACAACAAATAATATCCCGTGCAATCATTCTCCATAATATGCAAGATACGATCTTCTGGCAAAACTAAAGAAAACATGCTACTCAAAGCCACCAGTGTATGTTTGCAGAAGACCACACAAGTGGCAACATCTACTTGAACTTTTTTTTTTTTGTAGAGTATTATGGTTATTATTATTAATTACTGGGCCGAATGCCACAATTAATGAGCAAACATGGGTACCTTTTAAGGGTCAACTGACCAACCAATGCTTACTGAAATGAACATTAGATGTAATCTATAAACGACAGAGGATGCTTTACCCAGTAGCAATAAGTGAATAAGCCCAGTGGCTCCTAAAAAAGGCAGTGTGCAGTTACAGGTCATATTCAATGAGAAGGTGTAGACAAACCAATTAAAAAAAAAAAAAAAAAATCTGAAAATGTAGTTGGGGGATGAAATCCGTAAGATCTCCCCAGTCCTGATGGTCTAGCTTTTAAGATCATGTGTTTCCCCCAGATTTTCAGTGGTCCCTAAATAAATGAACTGATATATTAAAGAGACACTGTAGGCACCCAGACCAGTTCAGCTCATCGAAGTGGTCTGGGTGCAGTGTCCCTTTTGCACTTAGTGCTGCAATGTAAAACATTGCCATTCCAGAGAAACTGCTATGTTTACATTGCAGCTTTAAGTCTGCCTCCAGTGGCTGTCTTCCAGACAGTCACTATAGGGCTTCCTGGATCCTAACAGACCTTTGGTACAGTATCTGATGCTGGACGTCCTCACGCTCTGCATGAGGACATCCAGCGTCAGATTTTTTTTCCCCATAGGAAAACATTAATTCAATGCTTTCCTATGGGGAGGTCTAATGCGCGCGCGGCTTGCCGCACATGTGCACTAGCTCGTCGTGGGACGTAAGAGGGGGTGGAGCATCATCCAGCGCTAAGGGACATCGGCACTGGCATAAGGTAAGTAAATAAAGGGTTTTTAACCCTTTATTTACCCGGCCCGGGGCTGCAAGGGAGGGGGGCAGTAGAAACAGCGATAGTGCCAGGAATACAGCTTTGTATTCCTGGCACTATAGTATCCATTTAATATATTTTTGCTTACTTTTAAAATTAAAAAATATATATTTACTAAACCTCACAACCCTAATGAACTTAAAGCAATAGATGCAGGATACAAACAAATCTACTCTCTACAGGGGTTTGCACAATGAAAATATCCGGTACTGGAATATCAACTCGAGCTAGATAAAATTTACATTTAAATTAGGTTAACATGTAGAAGATCTTTTGTGATTCTTACTTTAATATTTTATTTATTCATTATTAGTTGGAGTCGGTCATGTCTCTGAAAATCAGCAACTTTGTGTCGATGATAATGTATCTATAATATACATATTATACTTGGTAGAGAGACAGATCCTGGTCTAATTTACATTTATGACTGAATTAGTTCCAATAGATTAGATGTTAATCAACTTGACTACGGGTGTATTTGTTTTTGGTTGAAAAATGATTTTAAAAAATGTAAATCATTTTGCTAAAAAAAAAAGTAAAAGTATTTTATTTTTTTCTATAATTGTTTGTAAATTCCTTCTTTTGGTGCTTTTGAAATGTAATGAGAATGTATCACAAACCGCAATACACAGCTATACTGACAGGATAGCTACTAGACCAGTGGTTCTTAAACCCTGCTTGACCCATTATTTAGATGAACATATACAGATGTGGGTTTGCTGCCTCTCCTTCAGCTAATCATTAGATCGAGCAGCAAAAAAGAGTTAGATAAAAGCCAAGAGGGACCTTTTTTAGATACATACAAATCAGAGATTTCGTAAAATTAGCACACATAAAAACGGCGGCCCGGAAAAAGATGACGTTCTTCGAACGCATCTGCCTCCAAGAAATTATACCCAAAGGCATGATAACGCTCATGTACGCCCACCTCTGTTCAGAAGCTAGGGACTGGGGCAAGCTAGCCTATACGGATCAGAGAGACCTAGGGGAAAAACTGGAAGGCATAGAGTGGCAAGAAATCTGGGAGGCTAACCATACCTCGTCTGTGTGCGTTACCCTTCAGGAGCAATCTATCAAAACTATGCTTCGCTGGTATACTACACCAGTTAAACTATACCAAATGCACAAACTCCTACAGATGAGTGCTGGAGGGGTTGCGGTCTGAGGGGGACGTACGTGCACATGTGGTGGGAATGCCCACAGATGGTCACATTTTGGAAACAGATACAGGCCCTATTGTCGCAGGTCTTCTGAAGAACTCCAGACCTAAATCCATGACTATTCCCATTAAGCAGGACCCTAGATGGATGGACTAAGCATGAACAAAAGCTTATCCACAAAATGACATTAGCAGCTAGGAGGGCCGTAGCCTCAGACTGGCTTAAACCAGGACCACCACCCATCACAGGGGTCATAAATAGGATAAAAGAAGCCCACTTGATGGACAACCTAACAGCTAGGATAAGGGGCACCTTAAAAACTTTTCAGAAGACCTGGGAACACTCCAACCTGGGAAGTTAAATATATAACCACGCTCGAACGGAAGAACTAAATGCCCCATTCATTTGAAGCATATGAAGTGCTTGTGAATACAATGTAACCTAGGCTTTTGTTTGGAATTTGGAGATTATTCTCCTCTCTATGCTGCAATGCCATGCCATTATGGTATTTTACATTACATGTACTTAAACATATTGTGTTTACTTATTCCAATACATCTTAATTTCTTCTGATACTGTGTATTCTCATGGCTGGGATTTTAATCCAGCCCACCCTGCCATGTCTCCATCAAGTTGTAGTTTGTTAAAGTACCACTAGATGGCTTTCATATCCTCGTCCATCTAGAACTGGGAAAGTTACCAAGTAGAATATATTTAGATTTGTCTTGTCTATCCAAAAGCCATAAACTGTAAAATCAGATAACATTGTTAGGTTTGCTTTTACATTTTTTGACGACCTTTGAAGGAAAACCTAATGTTTATCTAATGGGAACCACCATAATAATAAAACATTGAAAAATCACCTTTAACACGTGTAACCATTTTTTCTCCACAAAATAAAAGGCACATCAAAGGCACGCAATGCAAATAAGTAGAAATAGAAAACACTGTTTTGTTTCTTCTCTTCTTCTGTTCTGGGACCTATGCTAGCTCTGCAATCCTTTCCCTTCTGAATTATATATTTATTTTATACTACCCTTCTGAATTATATATTTATTTTATACTACAGGGCCAATCAATCTGATTGTTTGACGAACGTTCTAAGGTTCCACATAGGTCTTGACCGCATTACAGTTGCGTAAGAAATTAGTCCTACATACAAGAGCGTTTTAATGACAAAAACTTGACAAATGTCTTGAAATACATCATCTGAACAATGTTTCGAGGAGTGGTAACTGTAGTCTAGGCGGAATAATTGACTCCAGGCCGTTGAATTATTAGAAATCCCGTCGTGATCGCATTACCACCTCGGGTGTGCATTATTTTTCTAATAATTCAACGGCCTGTCGTCAATTATTCATTACTTCTGGTTAATAACTGTACTATAACATTCTTACCAAAATAGACACCATTATGGAAAATATCTTCATATTAAGAGTGAATTTTAAAGGAACACTATAATAACCAGAACAACTACAGCTTCTTTGTACTTTTTAGCAGTAATTTGAATAGATTTACCTACTACTCAGTGGCTGCCAAGATGAGCAAACAGTCTAAGAAATCTAAATCCCTTCACACGTGCTACTACAGGTGTAGATACAACCACCCCCAAGAATGACAGCTGCTACAAGATATTTATTCTTCCTCCTTGTCAGACCCTCACTTTGACTCTGTGTATGTTTCATGATTAAGGGGAGGGCCCTCCACTATCTCTTCTGTTAAATAAGCCGCATGGAAAGGAGACATAAAAGCATTTCTTAAAAACGTCAGCCTACTATTCACCACTGAAACTTTATTTAAGACAAGATTTAGGCTTTGACAAGCCAAATCCAGAGATTGGAAAAGTCAACGTGGGACCTGCGATCTCAACAATCTAACATTGTCAACATTACATTTTAACGTCAAAAGGACCACAAAATGCTTTATCTGTGAGATTGAGTGCTATGGAGGATTACAGCTGGAAAATGATAATAAAAGTTCACGGAACTTTGCCTAATTACCTCCAGTAAGCAAGTATGAATATATTACCTTCCACGGAGACCTGGAAATAAAATATTTATGTGTTTTCTTTTGCCTATAAAGTGAATTAATTGTATCAATTCCATGTGTAATTTAATAATTCGTTTCCACCTCATATGTGAAATTAATCGTTTAAAGGATTACTCCAAGTACCATAACACCTACAGCCCAGTCTAGTGGTTATGATGCCAAGAGTGCCCTTTTTGAGACAGTTTGTTGTGTACATGAGCCTCATCGGCACCAATGATGTATTCAGACTTTTTGAGCATGAAAAGCTGAAAGACGATGTTGGTGTTCCTTCACTGGCTGAGAGCATCATGGGAGCTTTAACAAAAAGGATATCTAGCTTGTCCAGTTCTGAGAAGACCAGAAGCAGCACGGGGGCTTGACAGTAGTAGAATACCAATGTTTGCCTTGATTCATTGGCTCATAGAATCAGCTGGCGCCATCAACCAATGAATGAGTTGAATAGGTTCTTCAGCAGAACAAAATTGTCGTTTGACTTCTCCAGCTCTGAGAAGACAAGAAGCAGTAGTGTACGGAATCATATGTGCCAAACCATGCTAAAACAGGTTGACAAATTGGACTGGGATGGCGCCATAACGGCAATAGTGGGCTCTAGTGGTTATGGTGGTTGGACTGTTCCTGTAAGGAGATACATGCACCAACGTTGGCCACAAGGAAGAACGAAACAAGCACAAACTTACTCTGAGCCTGGTTAATTCCAGTTTACTGGGCTTGTGCTTATAAACATTACAGCCAAGATCTCAAACCCAGGCTAAAGCCTTGGGGACACGTAAAACAGATTTATACAGCTCAAAAAGATTAGCTAAATTTGACATTCACCTCTGTTACCCAGACAGAGGGCAACATGTCATTTCATACACAGGGCAGTGTGGAAATAGAATGACAAAAGTGCAGTAGATTAACCCCTTAAGGACACATGACATGTGTGACACGTCATAATTCCCTTTTATTCCAGAAGTTTGGTCCTTAAGGGGTTAAGGATATGCAGGCCAATAAAGGATTCAAAAAAAAAGTTTCATGACCAGCATTTTGTTTGTTTTAATTCGAAATTCTATAAACAGAGGGGGGTAAAAAATATTCATATTTCTTATGTAAATGGAAGTATGAAAATAGCTCAGTATTTATTTGTGAAGCATTTACCCCCAGGGGAAATGCCTTGAAAATTTTTTGTTCACTAACATCTTCAAGAGACGGCATGTACAATACAATGTTTCTTTATGTCATTGGAAGCATCACAAGACTGATACGTTAAACTTGGCAGAATGACTTAAACTGCACCACATATTTCGGACATTGCATGGCATTATCAGATATTCTTTTATCCATTCTACTTTTTATTTATGCGAATGTACACACACACACACGCGGACGCACGCACGCACGCACGCACGCAAAGGGGTTTATACATAAACTTTAGAATCTAGCAAATTTAAATACAAATGGAAAAAATCTAGGCAATAAAGGGTAAACAAATCCCTTTTTCTAATATATGGATTTTTTAGTTTTTAATTCCCCAATGGGCATTATTTACAAGTTCCCCCTCCCCAGTAAACATAACATGAGAGGTCTTACATGCCCTGTCTGACAACAACGGTGCCCGATCTTGGTCCAATCAAATGCTTCTCATATAGTAGAATTTGTCTGGACTGCAAGCACACGCTCTGAGCCAAGTAAGGGAGGGAGAGGATATAAAAATAAAAACATTTTTAAAAAATTGAGGAACGGTCATAATAGCGAGGTGGGAGGAACTGCTGGGAGGGAGGGAAGTCCAAGCTTAACCCTTGCAGGGGCACTGCTGGTAGGGGAGAATATTTGTATCTGTCGCCAACAAATTTATATGGGCTGACAGCAGACCTCAATTTTGCAGAGAAATGATGCAACTATCGCAGTATGTGAGGCATTTCCCTGTAATAGGTGAAGTATCCAGATAGGTCCCCAAAGACTTCCTCCTGTCTTCAGCAAATGTATATAGATAAAATAGGGGATAATCTGCTAAATACAGATAAAATGGAAAAACATAGCGTTTAACTGTGTGAAGGTGAGTGACACTCAGTGAATTACAATTGGCCACTCACAAATTTTCAGATGGAAAACAGCCTTAAATGAAATCCTTTCTTCAATGGTCACTGTACTTTCCCATCTTCACACTCCTATCATAGGGTTGGAATATGTAGCTCAGAAAGAGAAATATACAAAAGACGTAGTGCAATATACCGTATATACTCGAGTATAAGCAGAGTTTTTCAGCACATTTTTTATGCTGAAAAAACCCAACTCGGCTTATACTCGAGTCACTGTCTGTATTATGGCAATTTACATTGCCATAATACAGACAAGGGGCTGTGTGCGGTTACTTACCTCTCCTGCAGCTCCTGTCAGCTCTCTCCTCCTCTGCGGCGGTCCGTTCAGCACCTCTGTCAGCTCCCAGTGTAAGTCTCGCGAGAGCCGCGGGGTCATAGTGCGGCTCTCGCGAGACTTACAGTGTGAGCTGACAGAAGAGCTGCACGGACCGGCGCGGAGGAGAAGGGAGCTGACAGGAGCGGTAAGTGCTCTCTGCCAGCCCCCCTACCCCCCACTGAACTGCCAATGCCACTGGACCACCAGGGAAGGAGAGCCCCCCTCCCTGCCATGTATCAAGCAGGGAGGGGGGACGAAAAAAAAAAATATTAATAGTAATAAAATAATAATAAAAATAAATAAATAATAATATAACAAAAAAAATATTCAAATAATAATAATGAAAAAAAATATTAAAAATGCCCACCCCCCACCAATGCTCTGCATCACACTCTGCATCACACACACACACACACTGCACACACTGCATTCATATACACACACACTGCATTCATATACACACACACTGCACACACTGCATTAATATACACACACACACTGCATTAATATACACACACACTGCATTCTTCATATACACACACACTGCATTCTTCATATACACACACGCTGCATTCATATACACACACACTGCATTCATTATATACACACACTGTAAATAAATATTCAATTAATATAATTTTTTTAGGATCTAATTTTATTTAGAAATTTACCAGTAGCTGCTGCATTTCCCACCCTAGTCTTATACTCGAGTCAATAAGTTTTCCCAGTTGTTTAGGGTAAAAGTAGGGGCCTCGGCTTATATTCGGGTCGGCTTATACTCGAGTATATACGGTAAGTATAAAACAAATCACCACTGGGCGTCCTACGTGTTTCGTCCTAAAACCGGACTTCCTCAGGGACTTGGTACATCAATGACAACAAGATTATAAACTTCTAATGTTGTCATTGATGTACCAAGTCCCTGAGGAAGTCCGGTTTTAGGACGAAACGCGTAGGACGCCCAGTGGTGATTTGTTTTATACTTATATTGCACTACATCTTTTGTATATTTCTCTTTCTGAGCTACATATTCCAACCCAGTTTTCTTGTAATTGTCCTATTTATTGTCACATCCCCCTCTCAAAATATTGTAAAGCGCTACGGAATCTGTTGGCGCTATATAAATGGCAATAATAATAATAATAATAACCCTATGATGGGAGTGTGAAGATGGGAAAGTACAGTGACCATTGAAGAAAGGATTTCATTTAAGGCTGTTTTTCATCTGAAAATTTGTGCGTGGCCAATTGTAATTCACTGAGTGTCACTCACCTTCACACAGTTAAACACTATGTTTTTTCCATTTTATCTGTATTTAGCAGATTATCCCCTATTTTATCTATATATCCTACCACCATGACCACTGAAAAGACCAGAAGTGCTCAAGGTGGTTGGATTAGCACTTTAATAGTGAATTTGAAATATTCTCAAACCCCGACGTGGCGATTTTAACCTGATTTTTTCCCCATTTTAATTTCAGTTCGCTAGAATGTGGAGTTTAATGAATAACTCTGAAAAGGAAAAAAAAACAAAAAACACATGCACACTTAACAAAACTTTTTTTTAAACAAATACACTATTGAAAACCTACACCAATAGCATTACATCTTAACGCTTACTGCTTCATATGTGTCAATGCCACCAGCAAGTTACAAAGAGCTTTCTCACGTGTCTATCATGTGTTGTCTACGCTTGTGTTGTCTCGATCACAGAAAGAGTTCCGTGACTGGGGATTTCCGTGTGTTGTGGTTTTGCGAAAACTCATAACGGATTGCTGAATAGACGCCCTTTGAAGTTACTTTCTGCTTCTACAGAATTGTCAGTGAGTTATCCTGTCAATTGACCTCACTATTCTAATGAAGAATGTTTTCAAGTAGCTATTGATGGAGAATACTCTGTCTCTATGGTAGCTGAAGAACTGAGATGCTGAACTTGCTCTAAGAAACGTACATATATAAGACAAATAAACAGGGTTTACAAGACCTTGAGATGCTTTATACATTTTTAAAAGTTGTAACGACGAGCAAATGTACAGAGTTGTGGCTATCAGTCGCAGTGCAGCACCAGAGCAACGTGAGAACTGCCATGGCTATCGATTATTGTTACCGCAGAGCAGGGATTTACATTAAGTACACTCCAAGTTGGATTTTGTCACCATTTTCCAATATATTATACAGATAATTCATTAAATATGCATTAAAAACATATTAGTACCAAATGGGTCTATCTTCAGGTATTTTACAGACTTTGTTTCCTGCTCTGAACTCTACATGGAGTAGCTGCGAGGACTAATTCAACGTCTCATTGAAAACCGCTTGTGAAACTCTGCATGCGTGTGGATAGGCAATCTTTCGCCCATAGGAATGAACAATAGTCCCCATGCGTATACATAGAGCAGCTGTGAATTCCTTTGAATAGAATCTCCCGAGTCTGTACTGCTTATGAATGAGCGGATACCATTCAATGGAGAAATAGCACACAAGCTAACATAGAGCCGAGCTAACTCTGCTCTAACACAATATCTCCTACTCTCACTTATACGCAAACCTCAAAATAAAAGGTTTGGATTTAAAACACGTGTTTGATTGAAATCACATCCAGGGGCTATAACGTACCTAGGAGATTACTGACTAAATTGGGAACTGAAGGATGCAAATATCGGACCATAACCAAAATTCTCAAACTCTACTGTCTCCAGTTGGGCTATAGTGGCCTAAAAGTTGCAACGTCCTACTGACTTCGTCACTATTCTCTGTTTTAGTGAAGAACCCTTTTATACAACTATCCTAATGGTAAGTTCTCCAATCAATCTTTGAGGGAGCAGAGTATATATCCATTACTAGGCTCATTGAATTCAATGTGGAATCAATACATTTGCACTCAGTATAGACATGATTACTTTGTTTCTAGGTTGGGGATTAAGTCCTGTACCCTATCACTGAGAAACCTTGCAAACAGATTTTTGGTAAGAGAACATATTTCAAGACTGGTGATTACAACCTGCACCCATTTATTTTAGAGACTTTTTCAATAATAGCAGAATATACTCAACACTCTCCATTCTAATTCTTTTCAAGAGTAAATTAGTATATAGATCATGGACATCTGGTCATGGCAACCCTGATATTTTCAGACCGCATTTCATTATGTTCAACCTAACTAAATATTTGCATGGCATTAATAGAAATTTAGTTTGCTAATCACTTTGCAGACTTTTATTAAAAAAAAAATATTTCTAGAACACCTGAAATGTATTTTGATATGTAGGTGGTACTTCACATGTTTAATTTGTGGTTTGTCCATTATGACTAGACTATGTGATATGTATACGTGAATATGAATTCTGCTTAGCTGCAATGTACAGCCAGTATCCAAGAGAAAGGGAAATTTGCTATTGACTCTAATCCCCCCACCCCCCCCACCCCCACCTTGCCCCAGAGACAGATCGCAGGCAGTATATCATATGAGATATGAATATACAAATACACCTATTGCAGAGATCACAGAGTGTTGACCATGGCGCTAATGGAAAACACAATGGAACAAGTTCAGAAGTTCAGGGAAAAGATGGGAGAAAATGCCTTCTGTAAGAGCCAAGTTTTTAGAATGTGCCTGTTCGTGGGTGGTCTTGGGTTGAACTGAAGTTGTGATGTAGACAGAAGGTGATTTAAATCCATGCATCAAGTACCAGCGTAAGTTGGACTTCTCAGGTTTCTTTGCTAGAAGTGTAAGGGTAACATCACACTTTTCTAAAAGGATCTAGGCTATGGGAATTCAAAGCTAATACTTAAGACAAACAACCCGTTTCAGCCCCCCCCCCCCCCCCTCCCCCATTAGCAAAATACACAATGAGCAAATATGAAGCATGCCATGAAAAAGTCAAAAATATAATTTAAAACTTTTTTTTATTTTTTTATTTAATAACAATGTTCTATGAAAACAACTCTTGGAATTTTGAAAAAGTGGTTTCTTAAATTAAATACTGCTTTTGCTAACACAGTCTTCTCAAAACAAACAAAAATAAAAAATTGTGTCTGTGATTTTGTTGCAGCATCTGGATGGAGAGAAGTCATATTACCCTCACAATCAATAAAGGAAATCTTTCAGGAACCAAAACTGTGCAAAGGCTGGGATACCAGAGCTACTCAGCTGTGAAGGACGAGGAAACGCAGTGTAAAATTAAATAATAATAAAGAAAATGAAATGGCATTAAAATATATATATATATAAAAAATAAAGAATCTGTCACCCAAACCACTTTATCTCAATGAAGTGGACTGGTGTAGTGGCCCTTTAGTATACCCCTGCAATGTAAAACATTGGACATATGACTGTCTTCCTAACAGTCACTAGAGGCGCTTTTGCTGTGAGAGCCAGACTCTATGCAGTGGCAGATCCAGGGGGGAGAGCAACGGGGCAATTGCCCCCCCTCCCCCCGAGAGCAGATGCTCCTTGGATAGCACCAGCCCTGCTAAGTGCCTACATGGACGGGAGGGGAGATCAGAGATCTCCCTCACCGATCCGCAGGCACGGAGAGAGGAGACCCGGGAGGAGCTCTAGCCTGCACTCCGATCTTGCGAGAGTGAACTCTAGCCCAGGAGGTGGAGGCTAGAGTTCACTCCCCCACTAGAACCGCCAGGGATTCTCCACGAGGACCACCAGGGCTTTAGAATCGATATCCCCCTCCCTGGGCAAAGGTAAGAAGGGAGGGGGGATTATAATGAATATTTAATAAAATTAAAAAAAAATTGTACACTGCCCCCACAGCCCTCTATATACACACCCCACACACACACACACTTCTCCTCTATACACACTGCACCACACACACACACATTTCTCCCCCATACAAACACTGCGCACACACACACACACACACTACACCCCCATACACACAGTGCTCCCCCACACAAACACTGCACCCCCACACACACACACATCTCCCCATACAAACATTACACCCCAACACACTTCTCCCCACACACACACTGCACACACTGCACCCACACACACAGGGCTCACCCGCACAAACATTGCACCCCCATACACACACTTTTCCAACTGCTCTCCCATACACACACTGCCCCCACTACACCGTCATACACACACTGGCCCCATACACACAGTGCTTCCATTGCACCCCACATATACACACTGCACTCCCATGCACACACTACACCCCTCACACAAACACACACTGCCCCTCCTACACACAGTGCTCCCACTGCTCCCCTATACACACACTGGCCCACATGCACTGCCTCCCATACACACACACTGCCTCCTATACCCACCCTGCATCCTTCACACACACACACTGCCTACTCTCACACACACACACACTACTACAGCCCCTATCCTGGCAGACCCCAGGTAAATTGTCAAACTGTTCTTAAACAGTTTGACAATTTACTCTGGGAGGGCGCCACGGCACTCCTGGCACCATAACCACTACAGAGAGCTGTAGTGGTTATTTTGCCTGGATTGTTTCTTTAAATAATCTATAAGTGCCCCTTCCGAGATAAGACTCTGGATCCGCCAGTGACTATGAGAAACATCGGATAGGGCAGGAGATCAAAGAAGCAAGTCCTCCCGGATGAGCATACAGTAGGAGGAGCGGTTATTTAAAACAGGTTTCCTTTTTTTTTTGCTAACAATTGTATAGATTGGGGGGGGCTATTGAAAAATAGGCTTTTTTTATCTCCCAAATGGCTTTCAATTCTTTGACATAGACTCAATGCCGATGAATTGATTGACTGGGAGAAGACATCACACACAGTCACCAAGGCACATCCGCTGCGGTAGCTATGGTCAGGGTCACCATCAGGGGCTGACAACCATGATGGTTGTCACGGGCAACTCTCGTGAGAATATTACACCTGCCAATTGTCCCTGCCCACCGCCCTGGACAGTACACCAATAATACAAACCTGTCATGGCAAGTTTGGGAATGGTGAATATGCCTTAAACCTTGCAAAACATCGTGGGAATCCAGAAATGTAACTTTTGAACCAACCCTGGCTTTATACCTCTCGTCCTTATGTTGCTTCATATACACAGACCATGGATAACTGCAACAGGGCTGAATACCTACGTGATAATTTTTTTTTTTTTTTTTTAAGTAAGAAAAGAAACCACTGCTAACATACTATTAATGTAATTATTTATATTTAACTGTACAGAATTTTAACATCAAAAGCCAAAACTAAATTTCTTGGTTAAGAAGGGAGGAGCAGAATGTTAATAGGACCTGTGGTTTCTTTTAGCATACCAGGCTACTTGTACCCCCCTAACATGGCCTCTTCTGGTAGATGTTTATGCTTTCTTTAACACTTTATGATCCACGGGGAGGAGAAACATTCAGAACTACTTCCCTACTCAGGCTACAGCCTTCTAGAAATCAACTTTTATTTTTTAAATAAAATAAAAATAAAAAATAAACTACTAAATACTGATACATGTAGAATATATCAGTGCAAAAATAATATTAACGTGTCATTCTGGCCTTTCTTCTCACTGACACTGTTATCCCCCCTGCATATTAAACTTACTAAATAGGAGAATGCCTATTAATTCAATATCTTTTCTAGCAAATAATACGTGGGTTTCTCTAGAGGTTCAGATCTGCAGAAAAGGGAGCTGGCTTATCTTTTTTCCCTGTTTCCTAACAGAAATAATAATCTCTGATAACTTTTGTATTACAAACAAAATAATTTGTAGGTACAAGTTTACTGTATGTATAACAAAATTGATCTGTCTCAGTTGATGCTCTGATGGGAGTTTTTGACGGAATAAGAATTATTACATAATGCCAACATATTCTGCAGAGCTGCACATTATGTGGAGTAACACAAGTAGTTGACAAGACTTTGGATGTGCAGAAAAACAAATTGCTGAGGGCCCTGCACAAACAAGTTAACACTCTAAGTAAGGGAGTGCGGTAAAAAGGAATATAGGTATACATTGAATTAGCATGGAATGGATTGAAATATAAATATTTTACCACAAAAAAACGTTAAAATGCTTTCAAAATACATGCTTTCTTGTGGTCTATATAAAATAGGTAAATAAATGCATTTGCTAATGGACAAACTAGAAAACAAAAAAAAACAAAAAAACTATTTTCCGTTAAGAATTGCACAGACAGTTACCCATGTCTCTAGAACATCTGGTATCTATTTTCTCTCCATGTACGATATTATATAACATACAAGGCAGAATTGAAGGAAGACTGGCTTTAAAAAAAAAAAAAAAAAAAGTTTCACATTTGCTCTGAGAAAGTGTGTCACATGTAAAAGACCGTTCTGTTAAAATCGTGTGCTGAACTTCTCAAATTGCTTGCACTGGGACTTCCGTTACTGCCTCAGGACTACAAATTACAGTCAGTTTCACCAGATTCCAATGACTCAATACAGAGCAGAACAGAGAGAGGACTGACGGGTACTCGGGCCTTAAAGACCGTTACAAATCCTCCTTGCAAGGTAAGCATCCTCGGTAACCCAGGCAGATATTGCGAGGGCCTATGGAGCAGATAAAAATGTTATCAGCATATACACAGGCAGGGGCGTACCTAGAGCATATGGCACCCGGGGCGGGTCCTAGTTTTGGCACCCCCTTTCCCCCTGCACTTTAAAATGTACAAAACACCCACAATTTTTTTAATGTATGTAGCATTGAGCAGTGCTTGCATGTTTCAATGTAAGCAAGCTTTTGTATGGAGTAAGTGTGAGTGAATGAATGGGTCTGTTTGTATGTAGTGTTGGCATTTTAATGCAGGCATGCTTTTGTGTGTAGTGTTGGCGAGATGCAGTGGTGTGGTTATATATAATGGTGATGTTTTAATACAGAGGTGTGTTTGTATGTAGTGTTTGCACTGGAATGCAGGGATGTGTTTGTGTGTAGTGTTGGCAAGATGCTGAGATGTTGGATTGCCATATTTAAGGAAACCAAATAAGGGAGCTATCTGCTAAACAGCACCCTAATTTGGTATCTTTACATGTGGAATCTCACATAAGGGCACCAATTTAGGGAATTCTCTACTAAACAGCTAAAAGATCAAAATTTAAAAAGCCTTTTTCTTAATTTTAATCTTTAGGTTGTTTAGTAGATAACTCCCTAATTTGGTGTCCTTAAATATGTCAATCCCACATAAGGATAACAAATAAGTGAGTTATCTACTAAACAACCTAACAACCTGGTGACAGGGAGGGTGACTGGGGGGGGTGACTGGTGACGGGGTGACAGGGTGACCGAGGGAGGGGGTGACTGGTGACAGGGTGACTGGGGAGGGGGTGACTGGTGACAGAGTGACTGAGGGGGGTGACAGGGTGACTGAGGGGGTGACAGGGTGACTGAGTGGCTAAGGGGGGATGACAGAGTGACTGGGGGGGGGTGACTGGTGACAGAGGGACTGAGGGGGGGTGACAGGGTGACTGAGGGGGGTGACAGGGTGACTGGGGAGGTGACTGGTGACAGGGTGACTGAGGGGGGGTGACAGGGTGACTGGTGACAGGGTGACTGGGGGGTGACTGGTGACAGGGTGACTGAGGGGGGTGACAGGGTGACTGGGGGGGTGACAGGGTGACTGAGGGGGGTGACAGGGTGAGGAGGGGGTGACAGGGTGACTGAGGGGGTGACAGGGTGACTGAGTGGCTAAGGGGGGATGACAGAGTGACTGGGGGGGTGACTGGTGACAGGGTGACTGAGGGGGGTGACAGGGTGACTGAGGGGGGTGACAGGGTGACTGGGGAGGTGACTGGTGACAGGGTGACTGAGGGGGGGTGACAGGGTGACTGAGGGGGGGTGACAGGGTGACTGGGGGGTGACTGGTGACAGGGTGGCTAAGGGGGGTGACAGGGTGACTGGGGGGGTGACTGAGGGGGGTGACAGGGTGAGGGGGGGTGACAGGGTGACTGAGGGGGGAAACAGGGTGGCTAAGGGGGGTGACAGGGTGACTGAGGGGGGTGACTGGTGACAGGGTGACTGGGGGGGGTGACAGGGTGACTGAGGGGGGTGACTGGTGACAGGGTGCCTGAGGGGGGTGACAGGGTGACTGAGGGGGGGGTGACAGGGTGACTGGTGACAGGGTGACTGGGGGGTGACTGAGGGGGGGGGGTGACAGGGTGACTGAGGGGGGGTGACAGGGTGACTGGTGACAGGGTGACTGGGGGGTGACTGGTGACAGGGTGACTGAGGGGGTGAAAGGGTGACAGGGTGACTGAGGGGGTGACAGGGTGACTGAGTGGGGGGGTGTCAGGGTGACTGAGGGAGGGGGTGAGAGGGGGGATGACAGGGTGAATGAGGGAGGGGGTGAGGGTGCAATTACAATTATATTAACTTACCATGATTCAGGGGCTGTCTCTCCATCCCAGGCAGTGCAGGATGTGCAGGCAGAGTGGCCGCAGGGGAGAAACCTGGCAGAATACACACTCTGCGCCCCCTGCTGGCACACTCCATAACAACCTCCCTGGTGCTCAGTGATGACTCAGAACACAGGCTGGGAATCCCCTCCCTGTGCTCTGACTCACTCACTGAGCGCCTGAGCCGCGAGGGAGAGGACGACCAGCAGGAGGGACAGAGTGTGGCACCCCCCTACTGGATAGCACCCGGGGCGGACCGCCCCCCCCGCCCCCCTCTTAGTACGCCACTGTACACAGGACATCCCGGAGCAGGGAATCATCCAGAGGCACCGAGTTTACTCTGGCCCCATTACTGGTGCTGTTGAATATAAAAAAAATTAGGAACGTTTCTCTGTCAAGCGACGTGTACCACGTCACCATGACAGAGGTTAATTTTAGAGTGAAGGGAACGGCCTGCTTTTTGGCTTTAGGTAGGGAAGGGGTAAATAGTCTGCCAGATATTGAACAAAGAACAGAACTATGCAAGATGTAAACATCTGTCCGTTAGATCCAGGTCTAACTTTTTTTAGCTCTGCATTAGATTAGTTTATGCAACACTGTATTGCACGCAGCAGATCATGGTCAGGATATTGTTTTAGAGATTACATATCAGGAGATAATCTGACGTGTGATTGCACTAAAACAATAATGACTAAATATGGCACTGCATTCCTCATGAAGCTCAGCCAACTCTCCAGCAATTTGTCACTCTCTGGCTGTTGAGGCTACAAGTTTTAACAAGTGGCTGGCCAAAATTGGTAGACGGACTGTAAGGCTACGAATCTGTTTAAATATTGCATTGCTGTAAGAATAAAAAAAAAATTAAGTTTTCGTTCAGTATAGGATCTGTTTTAACAACGGTTTGACAAACTGAGGTCTATATATATATTTGTATTTATTTTTAATAAAACATAGTAATGCTACATAGGGAAATGTTATATATACTGAAATTATTCTAGTGATTAAACTATTATAATGTTCATTTATTTACTAGATACACCGAGAGATGATATAACAATAAAGCTTAGTTTGATGGACAGAACCAAGATAACACAGGAAAGGCAGTGAGGACCCGCCACATAAGCTTACAATCTAAATAAACTGTGGATTTCAAATACCATCACTCAGGCTCCTGGCTGAGAGTTATGGCAGCGCACTGACCTACATCATCAAGCTTTGCTCAAAGAATTACCGTTAAAGGAACACTATAGTCACCTAAATTACTTTAGCTAAATAAAGCAGTGTCAGTGTATAGATCATTCCCCTGCAATTTCACTGCTCAATTCATTGTCATTTAGTAGTTAAATCACTTTGTTTCTGTTTATGCAGCCTTAGCCACACCTAACCCTGCATGAGAAAAAAAAAACTGGTTTCACTTTCAAACAGATGTAATTTACCTTAAATAATTGTATCTCAATCTCTAAAATGAACTTTAATCACATACAGGAGGCTCTTGCAGGGTCGAGCAAGCTATTAACATAGCAGGGGATAAGAAAATCTTAATTAAACAGAACTTGCGATAAAGAAAGCCTAAATAGGGCTCTCTTTACAGGAAGTGTTTATGGAAGGCTGTGCAAGTCACATGCAGGGAGGTGTGACTAGGGTTCATAAACAAAGGGATTTAACTCCTAAATGGCAGAGGATTGAACAGTGAGGCTGCAGGGGCATGTTCTATACACCAAAACTGCTTCATTAAAGGGACTCTCCAGGGAGGAGATTTTACTCACCTCGTTCCAGCGCCGGGAACCTCGTGAAGCCGCGCCCCCTATTTCGCCAAAATGACGAAATAGGCGGGTGCGAGCAGGGAGCAATCAGACGCTTCCATTTGGAAGCGTCATTGTCCCTTGTGCGTATGCGCACATACTTCAGAGGGCGGCATTCATGCCACCCTCTGAAGTGCTGAGCGCACTACCGCGCATGCGTGCGGTGTGCGCGGCCGCGAGCTGAGCTGAGGGACAGCTCAGCTCGCGGTCTTTGCCCGTCCCCCTCCTCCGCTGACAGGCTGGAGAGAGAAGGCGCGCACACAGTGCCTTCTCTCTCCTGAACACGTCAGACGTATTTTAATACGTCTGACGTGTACAGGGCCTTTTTAGGGCCCTGCGTGATAGGAAGTCCCTCTAGTGGCCGTCTGAGTGACGGCCACTGGAGGTATTCCTATCAAATCAATCAATGTAAACACTGTATTTTCTATGAAAATACAGTGTTTACATTAGATTGCCTGCAGGGAGCTATAGATCATACCTGAACAACTATATTAAGCTGTAGTTGTTCAGGTGACTATAGTGTCCCTTTAAGCTAAAGTTGTTCAGGTGACTATAGTGTCCCTTTAATTAAATCTCAGTCTTTGGCCTTAGGCTAGTTGAAACAGCCTTTGGCCAATGCATGTACAACTCGATCTTGATTGCTGGTCTCACCGTGATCAGTGAGATTGGACTAATTCTGGATATGCTACAATTGATTCTTCACACAAATATCGTTCAGAAGATCCCTATAGTCCCTATATCATTACCAATGATAGCATGCCATACACTTGCAGACATTGCGGAGATCTAACATTGTATGTCCCCCATGGTAATATTTGCAGCATGAACCGTTCTATTATTTGAAGTCTCAATACCAAGCCCTCCAGTGGTGAATTTAAATACCAGTTTCACACCATAGAATCGTTGTGACAGCCAGTAACAATAATTTTATGTTGTAAGCCAGGCCTTAGAAATTCAAGCCCTATGTTACTAGCCAGGCTTTGCAAGTTACTCACCATAGCAAGTCCGAAGAGTCCATGGCACATTCAACAGGGGTGAATTTCTGGCTAAACCGTCAGTTAAAGGGACATTACACAAAAACTGGTTAATGAGTCATAAGTTGTTTTGGTGACTATAGATCATGCCTCTGCAGTCGCACTGCTCAATTCACTGCCATTGTGGAGTTAAGTCACTTTTGTTTTTGTATATAGTCCTAGCCACAAGCTCCCCTGCCTGTGTCTCTCACAGCCTGCATGAAAACAAAATGGTTTCATTTTCAATCAGATGTTGCTTTAAATGTTTTTAATCTTCTGCTCTGTGAATTTAACTTTAATTGCATACACGAGGCTCAAGCAGGGTCTAGCAAGCTATTATCAAAACAGGAGATAAGAAATCCTTAATAAAACAGAATTTGCAATAAAGGGGCTGCATAAACAAAGTGATTTAACTCCTACACGGCAGAGAATTGAGCAGTAAGACTGCAGGGGCATGATAATTCCACCAAAACGGCTTAATTAAGCTAAAGTTGTTTTGTTGACTATATTGTCCTTTTATGGCTTGTCCTCACTGTGATTGGCTCTCAAAAGAGTGTATTGTTAGGGTTAGTTAATGCAAATGTTAAGTAGGCTTAGGGTTTGTAAAATTTTAATAGCTTTAAAAATATAAACATTTCTAAGGAAATGTACTGGTTTAGCATATATAATTAAAAGACATTTTATAAGCAGCGCTGGATAAAAAGCAAGGCTGGAAAGTAGAATCAAGAAATTGCATAATGATAGGGTGGAAACCAATAATGAGAGAAACAGACAGAGTCAAAGTGGAAATTACGTGCTATACATCAAGAAAATGTAACTAAAAATAACCGTGAATCTGGAACCAAATAGTATCATAGCAATACTATATGATGTAAATAGTCCAAAACCATGTATGCCTTAAAGAATATGCAAGAACTGTGGAATGAAGCACACATGATGGTTTTTATCAGTCTATCACTTTCAGATTTTTTTTTTCTATTTTAATTACATAGTAGTTTACAAAAAATAAAAAATAGTATCCCTTAAATATTAAAAATATGAAAAGATGTAGATGATCTAATGGTATATTGAGAATGATCAAGTTTACATGTATAACAAAAAAATTACTGCAACATATTGACAACTGGAACGTTAGAATAGGCCACAACCACTAAACATTAGACTCTGGAAGCTAATAAACTACTTCGATTTGTCCAGTGAATCAGATTCTGTTTATTGACAATGCTTTTAGCATAAAAAGCAGTTTGCTTTTCATTAGCTCCTTGTAAACTATTCCACCATTATGTAAACGATACCACCATGCCAGTACTTTCTGCCTATACTTAATTAACCTGCAGGTTTTTTTTTTTTTATTATTATTATTATTTTTATTTATTTTTATTAATGGCTTTATTGAAGTTTTTTCCAAAAGAAGAAGAAAACGTGCAAAAAAAACACACAAAAATTATGTTTTAATATCAGAACAAGAGACACCAATAAATAAATAAAACGAGGGACAGAGCCAAGTCTCAAGTCAGCACATTCTCGATATAGAAGGTTATGAGCAGTTTGGAAGAGTGGCAAATCTATATCCTCTATGTTTAAGAGCACCACCTTTGGCGTCTGGAGTCACATTAAGTCAATGTGGGACTCCCATAAAGGCCGATCTCTTACCCACAGCCAGCAAACACTACGCAAGGATGAACTTTAGCTAATCTGGAGGGATTAATATACCATTACCACAACACCATGTAACAATTAGAGTTGTTCTCTTTTTTACTGCATGTTGACATGACTGAAATCTACAGCAATATTCAGTTAGTAAGTATTTTTTTTTTTCGCTTTAAAGATATATAATTGATTCAATTCAAAAACATCAATGAAGTATCACAGGTAAATACATTTTAGAAGGTCACCAAAAAATCTAGTTAAATATCTCTCCCCAGTGCGCAAGATAAAATATACAAAGTAACCATCAACTACAGACAATCCAGTTTTACCTCTGGATGAGGTCAATAGCTAGTCATTACACACAGCATCGTCCATGTAACGCAATCATCCCAAATTTGCTCCATTAATGTCCATCAGACAAGCATATTACACTGCTTGGCAAACACAGCAGATGGCCAACTGTTCTATCACAATGAGTGATGACTGAGAAGATGAACCATAAAAAATTATTATCTCCCCACGCAGTTCAAGAATATTTCTGTTTCTAAAGTCAATATAACACGTAGTCAGAGAGAAATGTTACAAGGTATTATCAAACTGCTTACAACACAAGAGCGTCCTATAACAACTACAGTTTAATTTTGCATGAAAATTATATTTGGGGGGGCGGAGAGTCGGGAGGTTAATGATGGTGTGAAATTTAACAAAAAAATAACCTCACAATTGCCCCCACGCATTTTGAAGAAAGTATACATTGCAAATAAAATAGCAATTTAGAAACATACAGCAAATAAAATCAGCTTTCTCTAGGTACAACACATTTAGTTACATAGCTGGAAAGAGAAATGTATCCATCAAGTTCAGCCTCACATCTGTTTTTGGTGTTGATCCAAAAGAAGATAAAAAAAAAAAACAATTTGCAGCAAACTAGAAAAATAAATTCCTTCTTGACCCCTGAGAGGCAGTCGGATATCTCCTTGGATCAAGAAGCTATCACCCCACAATTAAAAAATGATATCCCTGAATATTATCCTTTTGCAAGTTCTCATACAGTTGCTGTTTAAACATCTGTACAGACTCTGATAAAAACACATCTTCAGGCTGAGAATTCCTTCCTGTTTTTACTGTTAAAAAAAAAAAAAAATTCCTTTGCCATAGACTAAATCTACTTTCTTCCAGTCTAAATGCGTGACCTTGTGCCCTATGTATAGTAATGTTTATGAATAGATTTCCAGACAATGGTTTGTATTGGCCCCAAATATATTTGTACAATGCTATCAAATACCCTCTGAGGCACTTATAATAATCGAATATATTAAATCCAACTTGACTTGACTTACAGTCTCCCTTTTTTCTTAGCTTTCAGAGAAAATCAGATATCCAAAAATACATTAAGGACAAGAACACATTTTAGTGATTATACTAAAATTAGCTTTTTCTCTACAAACATTTACACAATGTTAAGTGACATGCAGCTTCCCCACCAAAAAAAAATCATATTTTGAACATATGCTCATAGTTGCATAAAGCAGGACAAAGTACGGTAATTTTAAAAACATGAGTAATCAACAGAATTATTGTTTAACATGGTCTAAACCAGTGTTAATTTTGTCGACTAAAATGTTTGAGATTTTGCTAGACTAAAACTAGACTAAAACTAAAACAATTCAGATTACTAAAATACGATTAAAACTAAAATGGCTTTGTAGTCAGACTATGACTAAAACAAAATTAAAATTTGGCGCCAAGATTAACACTGGTCCAAACAACAAATTTTATTCTGAGGAGAATATTTTCCCTTAATAAATCTTAAAAACGTTTCTATCAAGTATAATGCACAAGGAAAGTTAAAAAACAAAAGTGCTTACCTTAGACAATGCATCGTCTGGGTCCTCGGGATCCTAAAATGAAAAAAAATGGAAACAATTATAGTGGTTTTAATTGTGCAATTCAAATAATAGCCGCCATAACAAACAATATATGTTACCCAACAATCCAGTGTAAATAAGATGCTACTACATAAAAAATCAAAAAAAAAAAATAGTACAGGGTGTTACTGGGTTCAAAACAGACATGCAAAAATAGGCAAAAATGTAAATATTTAGGGGGAGATATGAGTATTTGGAATAAAACACTTTTTAGTGGAGAAAGTACATATACCTTCTGCGGTTTCATTGTAAAAATGTTTGCCCATCAAACACTTTTTTATGGCCTTTAGTAAGACTATAAATAAAATACCGCTATTTGACAGCCCCAGAACCAGTAATTCATCATGTATGGTCTGCAGACCACTGGAGATCATCTTGAGGTTATCGGTCAGTCAGCAGTTTTAGAGCTTTCCGTTATAATTTGTATACATGGGGGGGGCAAGTGTGTGAAAACAATTTCATCACAACTGCCCCCCTTAAAAAAATACAATAAATAAATAAGGAAGCAATGAGCGAATATCTAAAACCAGGAACCGGTTTTAATTTCCAGTCCAAAGCAGAGGAAATAGGTGAAATCAAAAATAGGTAAATAGGTAGAATTAAACCTCCCAACATTTCATATAGATAAATAGGGACACTTAAATTTTAGGGGTGTGAATGGGGGTTTGGTCAGGGGTGGGGCTTTGAGAAATGTTAGGCGACTTACTAATAATTTATGCAACAAAAATGTAATTAAGAACAAGAGTAATATATTTTAATTTGCATATTATTTACACAGACTGATGTCTAAACACATTTATTATGGTTTAAAGACACTTGACGGGGAGTATGATACCTGTGGAGCTCTGTTTTACACTCAGACACAACAATAATATGGAGTCCCTACAGAGAGGCATTAGGATAGAAAAGATGGACAGATGCATCCAAAATAGGGACAGTCCCTCCTGAATTGAGACAGGTAGCAGGTATGAAAATATTTAATTCACCCCATGGGGCTTAAAATCATTTCCATCTTGCATGCTTCAAGAACTTTTTATCCAGCTACCACTCAGAGATGTCCCGAATACTGCCATGATCAATGCTTTTTGTATAGCTCAGAATACTGAAGATATTGACAATGTATTCTGAGCAATAAGAAACGCATTGATCGTGACATTATTTGATATTTTCCTAGGAGTGAATGAGTGGTGGCTTGATAATATATTCACAAAGCACGTAAGAAGGAAATATATTGTTTTTAAGCCCTGAGGGCCAATAAAATATTTTATTTTATATATTTTCCAAGTGCTTTATATAATGACAAAACAGGCTCCTAATCACACATTTGTATTTGTGCATTAATGCTGCCCCTTTTTTGGACAATGCTAAAGATGGCCAAACTGCTAAATTTACATTTGTCCAAGAACAGGTCTTTAGTGGCTGCCTGACTTTCAGTAGTGCACTTTTAGTAGTGTCACACACACACACAGCATAGTTTACATGTTTTTTATGTTCTTCATACAAAAAGTAGTTTTATTTCATTCGTAGTTTTCATTGTCAATGGTCTTCCATTTCTTTACACAACTGGACTTTTTCATGGTACAAATCTTTGTTTCTATTAACAGGTCAATAAGTCACTGATCCAACTCAAGATATATCACCAGCTATGGACCATCCTTACATGTCGGGGCTGTTGTACCCAAGTCAACATCTGGGGCCTAATGTAGACATAGAAGAAATCATTGCTTCTCAAAACATTATTTCCAGAGTCATGCACAGTTACTTTGGTATACTGGTTCCTATCGGTTTTTTGGCTGGTATTGTCAGTGTGGTAACTATTACCTGGAATAAAGTGAAGCATCAAACTATGGGACACCTTGACTTCTATCTTCTGAACTTGTCAATTACGGACCTGACAATCATCCTGTATTCGTTTACTGCCATTACAAGACCAGACTACATGAATATAACCAATCTAAGTTGCGGTGTCCTTGCCTCTTTCTTCAACCTGAGTTATTTCTACTCTCAGATCCTATTGCTCCTGATGTTGCTGCTGCTAGTCTTTGTGAATGAATCCAACACAAACTCATTGGTGGCAAAGGCTACTCAACATCGCAAAGTGTGTGCGTGTATCATGTTACTTATCTCATTAATTTTGTCCAATCTAATAGTATCACAGCTAGGAACATACAAGGATTTAAACAGTACGATCCACTGCCAATTGGACCCATTAAATGCAAAGCCAGAATACGACTTTGTGAAATTCTCTCTTGGGTTTTGTCTCCCATCTTTCTTGATTCTAATATTATTTGTGATGCTTCTTGTTCGGCTTGTAACAGGAGTTTCAGGTGTAAAGGAGAGAGTGAAGGAGCAAGTGGTTGTTCTGTTTAATATTTCAGTAGTGTTTGCAGTCCGCTTGTTCTACAACATCATGCTCATACGGAGGACACAGCTAAAACTTCAAGGTGTCTACTTGCATCCAAGAGAGGAACTAATCTTGAACATTGCAGAGCTGGTTCTCTTCTCTGGTAGCTGTTTAGGTCTGATGTCAATACCAACCTTGTACAAGCCTTGCAGGATTCAGGTCTGGGGAGCCCTTCAGTTTATTAAAAAGAAATGTGTTGGAACGCAGACATCAACAAGTGTTGAAATGTAATGAATCACAACCTAGACTTTTGTCTAGTTCAGGGGTTAACAAATGTTTCCAGGATTTAGGAGCAAGCCATGTAGATATAATTCAGTTATATCCTGCTTTGCTTCATGAACCCGAGAACAAATTTATTTGTAGACAACTATATATGATATTCACATCAATCACGTTCAGTGAGTTAAATTTAATGGAACCATGGATCATGAGGTTCGTCAAGCCCTTGTCTATCTGAAAATTCCAAAAAACATTATATGCCAGTATTAAGATATATTTCAATTGTTGGCAAAGTCTGCAATTGCTTCATAGACACCATTACATTTCCTGTGTTATACCATCAGACTGGCCGTATGTTTGCTTAAATGTAAAAGTTTAGTTGCCTTCACAACGGAGGACGGATGTATAAAAGTGCTTTATCTAAAAAAAAAAACTAAAAAAAAAAGAGAGAGGATTCCGCACTCTTCCTATAACCACACCAAATCCAGACGGGGCAAGCATACCCTTCTAGGACAATCCAAAGTACAAAAGGTCCAGGCACTCAAGGGTATGATCACAAATTTTTAATGAAACGTAGTGCATATTTCAAGCAGCAACATTTTGACCTCATACTGAAGTCTTCATCAAGCCTGATTATACTTCTGAGTGCCTGGACCTTTTGTACCTTGGATGTAGGAAAGAGAACTGAATGACCAAGGGTTTTTAAAGTGTATGTGTCATCCACAAATATCTGGATGAAAGGTTCACCAGGAACATACATACTCAGTCTGTATACTGTGCTGTGTGCATATATATATATATGTACATGGAATTCCTCTTAAGTCCCAACTCTCTGGAATTGTGTGTTTTGGATTTGAAAATGCTACATATTAGGAAAGAAAAGTGCTTTTGGATATAATGACCTTGCTTACCCATTTAAAATTTATAGCTTGAGTGTTAAGAAAAAATTTTTTTACGTGTTCTTGCACTTCTTTGAGATTTGTTACAAGTCGTTCTCTAGGTGATGGACTACTAACTAGTAGGAATCCTAAAAGGTATGGCATGTCTTTGAATTATCCTTATTCAGACACACCATACAGGTAATAACTGAATATTTTCTATTTTCAGAGCATTAAACTGAACATATAGTTATGAAAATAACAATAGATATGTTGGGGCTACGGGCTCTCTTCTTGCAATGTCCACACTGTCTACCTCAATTTGCCCTCTGAGAATTAAATAAAATAACTATTACCTTGTTTTCAGTTCCAGGATTCTCTGCTGATGTTAGCAAGTATGCTGACGTTACCCGTCATCTCGTCCAATCCAACACTTCCTATACAGAAGCACTCGGTTAGAGAGAGCATAGGCAGAAAAACGCCACGCTCCTCCAATCAAATACTGCTAGCATCAGAATTTGATTGCAAGACAGAGTTTTACTCAGTTACAGAAACGGGAACGCCTCTACAGAATGTCAGGAACACAGCCACTAGAGGCGTGCTTAACACTGTAGAGATAGAATGTTACGCTCAATCCAATGACCATGCATTGTTTGGGGAATGACAGTCCACCTGTAAGCGAAGATTTTTTTATATGAACTGGAAAATAAACTGTAAAAAAAATAGATGCCACATTTTGAATTGCTGTTGAAAGGGACATTGACAATACAACTTTACTGCATTTCATAGATTTTGATATTTTCATGTTCAACTCTATAGTTTTTGCACAGAATTTGTTTTTAATGTTTTGCAGAATGCTGCTCCATAACATGCCTTCCCAGCCACGTCTCCTCATGCCAGAAAGATTTCCTTATCAAAGGCATGCATTATTGAACATATTCATCTCAAATTAAATGCAACTGACTGCACTATGTGTAGGAAGCTCATGTTTTATAGGGATGTGTTATTCGTTTGCAGCTTGCAAGTTATGATAGAGTTAAACAGAAAAAGTGCTTCACCGGATGAATTCAATATTTGCAAGGACAAAAAGAAAGTGAAACCTACTCATTCTGACTTCCCCAGCTGAGGGTTGGGGTTAGGGTGTCCGGGAATACACACACACAGCTAAATGTTAAACAATTAAAGGGGAACTGTCACTTTTTTGGAATGTACATCACTGAACAAATCATTGAAAATATTTTTTTTTTTTTTCCACCGGATAGTCCATTTTCTTCCAAATTGATATTACAGGTTTAGCAGATGACCCAGTTCAGACAGGACAACATGGCAAATGAAGAGAAATACAAACATTGTTTAATTTGTCCTTTTTCTGAATGCTTTGTTTATAATGACTGCCAGGTGCAAAGAGCTAAACTTATAACAATGATTAACAGGGAGCCAAGATGGAGACATCCAGTTGCAGGAAAAAAAATGTGTGAATTTCTACATTTAAAGGAACACTATAGTGTCGGACTACATGTTTAGGTCCCCGGCCCAATCAGGATGGAGTAAAGAGGTAGCTTTACTTACATTTTCTCTGCTCTGGTCTCACTGTGGCTGGCCCCGTCTACATGGCTGAGATAATCAATCGTGACAATCTCAGCAAATCCAAAAGCATTGGAAGGCTATCAGCACGTGCGAATAGAGATGCATTGAATCAATGCATCTCTATGCGGAGTGTTCAGTGTCTCCGCTGAACTCATTAAAATAGGAAGCACCTCTAGTGGCAGTGTGAGTGAGGGCAACTAGAGTTGTTACTAGGCAGTATTTACATTGTCGACACTGTAGGAAAAGGCTATAGACACCAGAACCAGTACATAAAGCTGCAGTGGTTCTGGTGACTGTAGTGTACCTTTCACTATTTACCATCAGCATCTCCACCGTTACCCCCACTAGAGTGCTCTACTCAATTTTACTAGCTAGACTAGTGTCTTCAGGACTAGTAAATTATATCTCAATATAAACTACATTGTATATTTACTGCACAAAATGTCATTCTTAATTAGTATCCTATTTGAAAAGATGCTTTAAAAGGATCAAGGGATGTTTAGCTAGTAATAATATTCTGACCATACTTTGAAACTCTCTGGATTATCCACAGATGTGAGCGGGGATTCTTTCCTTCCTTGCTGACCCATTCTAAAAGGAAAGGTGATCGCTCCATCAATACTCCCTATGTATGACCATCACCCATTCCACACGTGTTATGTTGGAGAAAACGTTTTGGTTTTTTAAGCTTTTTGTGGTTATCAGTCAGTCCAACACTGATCACTGTATTATTACTATATAACTGTTACGCAATAAAATGCACCCGATTTACTGTTTCCATAATTACTTTATTATTAGATTTCTCATTTTATTGGATTTTTTTTTAATATATATATTTATATATATATAGCTATATTTATTTACATATTTTGTGTTTCAATTTCGTTTACGCATTTTTTTTTTAATGTTGTGCATTCTCAACACGATCATCTGATATGGGTTGGGCCTAGGAAGGAATTGAAGTTGTACTCATTTTTACAGCCATTGGAATGTATTTGTAGACATTGCTTTTATTATTGATATATTAAGGAAGACGGTCAACTTAAAATGTCAAACCAATAAAAACTACCTTTTCTGTTTCTCATTCATTCTGAGAGTGATTCCTCTGCAAGATGCATGCATATTTATTTATTTTATATATCTATAAAAAAAAATTCACCAGTAAGGATACATTGAGATTTATCTTGTTTTTAAGTATGTCCTGGGTCCACAAAACATTGCATTGATACAATAGGATACAATATTACAAAAATACAATGTACAAACTATATATATATATATATACACACACACACACCTATACATTTAATACATAACAGGTAATAAAGATATTCAACCATGACAGGTGCACTCTGTGCTGAGGTACCGTATATACTCGAGTATAAGCCAAGTTTTTCAGCACATTTTTTGTGCTGAAAAACCCCAACTCGGCTTATACTCGAGTCAATGTCTGTATTATGGCAATTTGCATTGCCATAATACAGACTGGGGGAGAGGGGGGCTGTCAGAGCTGTAACTTACCTTCACAGCAGCTCCTGTCAGCTCTCTCCTCCTCCGCGCCGTCCGTTCAGCACCTCGGTCAGCTCCCAGTGTAAGTCTCGCGAGAGCCGCGTAAGTCTCGCGAGAGCCGCGGCTCTCGCGAGACTTACACTGTGAGCTGACAGAAGAGCTGAATGGACGGCGCGGAGGAGAAGGGAGCTGACAGGAGCTGCTGTGAAGGTAAGTTACAGCTCTGACAGCCCCCTCTCCCCCCCACTGAACTACCAATGACACTGGACCACCAGGGAAGGAGAGCCCCCCCTCCCTGTCATGTATCAAGCAGGGAGTGGGGACGAAAAAAAATATTATAATAATAAAATAAAAAATTATATTTTAAAAATAATATTTTAAATATATTTTAAAAATAATAATAATAAATTATAATAAATAATAATAAAATAAATAAAAATAATAAAAAAAATTAATCTAACAAAAAAAATATTACCATTATAATAATTAAAAAAAATAATAAAAATGCCCACCCCCCACCAAGGCTCTGCAACACACTGCACACACACACACACACACTGCACACACTGCACTCATACACACACACTGCACTCATACACACACACTGCACTCATACACACACACACACACTGCATTCATACACACACTGCACTCATACACACACACACACACACACTTCATTCATACACACACTGCATTCATACACTGCACTCACACACACACACACTGCACGGACTCACACTGCATTCATACACACACACTGCACTCATACACACTGCACTCACACACACACACACTGCATTCATTATATACACACACTGTAAATAAATATTCAATTAATATAATTTTTTTAGGATCTAATTTTATTTAGAAATTTACCAGTAGCTGCTGCATTTCCCACCCGTGTCTTATACTCGAGTCAATAAGTTTTCCCAGTTTTTTGGGGTAAAATTAGGGGCCTCGGCTTATTTTCGGGTCGGCTTATACTCGAGTATATACGGTATATTGCCATAGATCTCTTGAAAAATTAAAGATTGAATGAAGATTTGACTGTGTATTAGCAACATGATTCAACGTGTTTAATAGTATAATGTTTAGTATGTTTTGGAGGTTACCGTGACAGATATTAATGCGATGAAACTCTACAAAATAAGCATAACATAAATATGTTCCCAAAGCATGTTAACCTTAAGGGTTATAGGACTAGCCAAATATAATGCTACTAACCGCTGAGACATATAGGCTTTTCTGGCAACCATACCTATCTTCAATAATATAAAATGCGCATTGTCCCGTATGTCACACAACTGTTATACTATACCTGATGTTATGTATGCACCTGCTGTTGTGGAAGTGCAAACTTGTATACCTAACCTATGCACTAGACATGTGCAATTCGTTTCGGTCCGAATATGAATTCTGACGAATTAACGGACAATTCGGACATTCGGGTATTTCCGAATGTCCGAATCGCCAAAGTGTCAAAGTTCTGAAGTTCCAAAGCACAGTATTGCCTAAGTACTAATATACTTACCCAGTGAAAGAAGACGCATGTTACATTGTAAACAATTTTTAAACAATTTTAAATAAAAAGTATACAAACATAGCCAGGATTCAGCTGTAAGCATTTGCAACACTTACAACAATCAAGTAACATACATGTACCGCGAGTAGGGGCATGTCTATTAAAGGACCACTCTAGGCACCCAGACCACTTCAGCTTCATGAAGTGGTCTGGGTGCCAGGTCCCTCTAGGATTAACCCTTTTTTTAATAAACATAGTTTCAGAGAAACTGCTATGTTTATAATAGGGTTAATCCAGCCTCCAAATCCTCTAGTGGCTGTCTCAATGACAGCCGCCAGAGGCGCTTGCGTGATTCTCACTGTGAAAATCACAGTGAGAGCACGCAAGCGTCCATAGGAAAGCATTGTAAATGCTTTCCTATGAGACCGGCTGAATGCGCGCGCAGCTCTTGCCGCGCATGCGCATTCAGCCGAAAGGGAGGATTGGAGGCAGAGAGGAGGAGGAGAGCTCCCCGCCCGGCGCTGGAATAAAGGTAAGTTTTAACCCTTTCCTCATCCCAGAGCCCGGCGGGAGGGGGTCCCTGATGGTGGGGGCACCCTCAGGGCACTATAGTGGTCCTTTAAACAGTGAGCAGCCTGTGGCTCAAAAAAATAAAAAAAATAAGGTCCCCCCGGCCCCCACCCCTGAGCGGTGGGTGGGGGCCCTAATGTAAAATAATGGGGGGTCCCCCACTCATTAGTTTTTAGGTAGGGGGATAATTTTTATTGGGGGGAGAGGGGGTGACTAGGGGTTTGGTGAGGGAACATTTTTTTAGGGCCCCCACCTGCCGCTCAGGGGTGGGGGTCAGGGGGGAGGACCTTAGGTCCCCCTTATTAGTATTTAGGGCCCCCACCCGCCGCTGAGGGGTGGGGGCCAGGGGGAGGACACTAGGCCCCCCCCTTATTAGTAATTAGGGCCCACACCCGCCGCTGAGGGGTGGGGGCCATGGGGGAGGACAATAGGTCCCCCTTATTACAATTTAGGGCCCCCACCCGCCGCTCAGGGGAGCGGGCCAGGGGGGAGGACATTAGGTCCCCCCTTATTAGTATTTAGGGCCCCCACCCACCGCTCAGGGGTGGGGGCCAGGGGGGAGGACATTAGGTCCCCCCTTATTAGTATTTAGGGCCCCCACCCGCCGCTCAGGGGTTGGGGGCCGGGGGGGGGCACTATTTTTTTATTTTTATTTTTAAACAGTGAGCAGTCACAAGCTGCTCACTGTTTACTAGACATGCCCCTACTCGCAGTATAGCAAGTAGGGGCAAAATTTACTAATACTAAGTAATTTCTACTTAGTATTAGTAAATTTGGCTGAATTAGGCAGAATTAGGCAGTTATCTACCAAGCGGCTACAAGAGAAGTCCCAAGGTGCCGAAGTCCCGAAATGCCGAAGTTCCGTAGTGTCGAAGTTGCCGAATTTTCGAAGTGTCGAAGTTGCCGAAGTCTTGAAGTCCCGAATTCCCAAAATACCAAATTTCGGAATGCCGAACCAAACCGAAAATTTTCCCCATGCACATGCCTACTATGCACGAATAAAATAAAGAATTAAAAAAAAAAAAAGAGAATAAAAAGAAATGGCCACATATTGCAATCGGTCTGAAACATTTGATCGAAACCAGGTTAGCAGATAATCACCAATGCCTGAGTTTTTAAGTTTTTGCAAAAGAATGCCATGGTCTACTGTGTCAAAGACCTTGGCAAAATCAAGGAAAATAGTTCCAGTTAAGTCTCCTTGTTCCATGCCAATTTGGATGTCATTACAAACTTTTAAGAGGGCAGTCGAAGTTGAGTGATTTGAACGAAAACCTGATTGATCAGGAGTCAGATAATTCGATACCGTAGTTAATAATATTCATATAGTTGCGTGTGGACGCATTTTCCCAAGATTTTTGACAATACTGGGAGAAATTATATGGGGCGATAGTTAGATACCAAAGTATTGTCACCACTTTTATGGATAGGTACAACTATTGCAGTCTTCCAAAGTTTGGGTATGTATCCTGACACCAGGGATAGTGACAGGTTTAGCAATTGCTAGTGCACTGAGCTTCAGCAACATTGCTGGGATTGGATCTAGTCCACACTAGTCTTTCATTTTTAAATTATTAAGATGTTTATTAATGATACTAACAAGCACAGGCCTAAATTAGAATTTCTCTATATGAGGATTTTGAAGATTTGGCAGGGCCTGATCTATATGGTGGTCTGAAAATGAGTGTAATTTGTTATCTTAGCAACCAGGGTGGTAGCACATCCAACAGTGCAGTGTTTGGTTGTCCATTTTGACAGTGGAGGGTTGGAAGTGGATTGTGGGGTTTGTATGCTATTTATGATTTTTTTATGATAGATTGTTCAAATTTACACTGAAATATTGTCCCTTTGCCATTTTTTTTTGTTTTAGTGCATGCATATCGCCATTGTCTGTAGGTACAGTAATCGTTCATGGAGCCAGTACGCTTGAACTTTGACCACAGTGAATCTCTAAACTGGTACATTTGAATGAAGTCCGCTGTAACCCAGGGCAGGTGTGTCCCTTTTATTCGCACTTCATGCAAAGGGGCATGCAAATTCTAAACACGCAAGAGCTCGGACTGAAAAAATGCAATTGCAGAGTCTAGATCTGGTATTAGACTTAATCTGTGCCATGGTATGTTCTTGAGATCTTCTAAAAAGGATTCAAGATAAAAAAAAAAATTGAAAGACCTGGTGATTATAATCTTGACTAGACAGTGGTCACTAAAACTTTTAGGGAGAATGCCTGCCTCCTGGATTCTGTCAGGACAACAAGAGAGAGTCCAATCTAGCAAGATATGGTTTTGGCTTTTATTATTAATGCGAGTTGGGGAGGAAAATAGTTGTGTTAGCTGCAAAGTCTTAAACAGCCTACATGATTTATTATTTTTAGGATTCAGCCAATCAATATAAAAATCGCCAAAAACCAGCAGTTCACTTTTTTGATTTTGAGCTACAGTTTCACTAAGTAGTTGGGCAGAAAGGGAGTGCATATCCAACATGGGACACACTAATACATGGAAAAAAGTCAGTTATGGACTGAAACATTGAACGATTTATATCACTAACTAAAATAAAGGTGTTTGAATCCCGACGAAAGACCTAAGAGTGCGCTTTATCAAGGATTACTATATACAAAAAATATATTTCCACTCGATACTAGCCATTTGGCATCACAATTTAGCCCTCGCACATAGAAATGAACCTCTGGTGAATGTGCTATGGCTTGCAGGGGCTAGTAACTTTTAAGGTCTGGCTAGTAGCATTAAACTTTAAAAGCTGTAGATATATGAATGAATGGATATATATTGAATGAAATCGTAGCTAAGAGGATAGCATATGGATGGATGGTTGTATTGCATTAAATCAAAACTAAAAGCATAGCCTGCACATGGCTAAGTACTATACTTACTGTAATCACCAGAAAAACAAAAGCTATTTCATGCAAATTCACCAATGGTCTGCACTTAAGTGCCTCGCTCATTGTTATCCTTGATTTTTTTTTTTTGATTTTTTTTTTGTGGGGGTTACAAATAAACTGAGGACCATGAAGAAATAGTGCGTCTCACTGTCTTGGGTACCATGTTCGATCTGTAAATTGGTTTCATCATCTGTTATTATACAGATATAAGTTTATAGATGATCTGTTACGTTGCAGTTTTAATCATGATTATTTTAATTTACAAAGAAAAAGGCGCAGTAATAGCGTAAAAGATTGAAGGAAAGGTTAAGTTATGGTGTGAAGATATGAAGAGGCAATGTGTTGGGTAAGTAAATGGGAGCTAAAATGTGCTGGGCATCTAGTGATAAATCCGTAAATGCAGTAAGATCATGGAACATATTTTGACTAAGAAGAATAAATGTAACTTTTGCAAGGTTTACGCCCCTCTGCGTAAAGGCCAAAAATGACCGCATATATAGGTATAATAATAATAAAGAAATTGATACATACCTGGAAACATCCACAGAATGTAATCTTTAGAGGTGGCGTGTGCACCCATCTCACGCCAGTTAGAAATGCCCCAGTCTGGAAGAGTGTCAATGTGGTCTATGTTTGCTGATCTTATCGAAGTAGTTTATCCCCACCTAGCAATTCACATAGGATATGGCTACCATCAGTCACCCCGAGAGTGACTGTTCCGTTCAGTGCCCGGTGGCCACAGGGTGCAGGGAAAGGTAAGTTTAACTTAGAGCCTCGCACCCGCAGCCATGATCCTCTTGCTGGTCATCTTCAGCTGCCATTAGCCTATGTGAATTTTGTACTCGTGCATGAGTGTAAAAAACTATGGTACATGAAGGTTCTTGCGAGACCATGGGATTCTCTAAAGGCAAAGCCTTTTTTTCCTACAGCCATCACTAGTAAAAGCGACAAAACTTGATGGCATTAGCTCTGCCTCTTGTCAAGAGAAATATAATAAGACAAAGTTTATTTTAATGAGTTTTTTTTTTTGACTGCGGGAGAAGGTGGAGAGAATGACAGAGCCGCTTTAAGTCTATTAAGTTAAACACATGTTGTTGATCCAAAATAAACGATTTCTAATAGTGGAATTCCCATGAAAACCAATGGAATGTTAATGATGACTGCTTCATGTTTAGATATAGGACCCAGAACACATCGTCTTACATAACCTAACTGTTTACTAAGTGGATCATCATTCAACACTATCTACAGGAAACACAAATACCAGTTTGTTGTACTATGTTTAGAGATTCTTGGCGTGTTCACAAAATCGGATTTTGTAAAACAAAACAATACACTTCCAAAGACTTGAAAACATCCTGGTTTCCCTAAAGAACTCCTAGACTGATTTAACGTCATCCTCTTTCAAAGATTTTAACAAAAATGTCCCTCATTTGGGACGTAGTCTTTAGAGTTAAAGGACCACTAAAGTCACACAGACCACTTCATCTCAAAAACGTGGTCTGGGTGCAGTCATTTTAAACATGCTTTAAAAACTGCTGTTTTTTTTAGCAGGGCTAAATCCATGTCTAGCAGCTGACATTGAGACAACCGCTAAAGGTGCTTCCTCCTCCAGAACCGAATTACTGGAATCGGGGTCCTGGAATCAAATGCTGCTGCTGATTCAATGCATCTCTATGAGGAGATGATGATTGGCCAGGGCGGCGTATGGCTCTGCCTCTGATCTGCCTCCTTTGCTGAGAAAATCAGAATTGACCATCTCAGCCAATCCAATATTTCCTATGGGAAAGCATTGTCATTGGTTGAGATCACCACTTCTGATGATGTCAGCCTAGGAGGCATATCAGGGGCAGAGCCAGCACCAGCAGACCAGATTTAAATATATTTAGAGATCAGGGGGGGGGGGGGGGGGGGGGGACTAGATGGTGTTATTAACACTATCGAGTTAGGAATACATGTTTGTGTTACTGACACTATACTGTTCCTTCAATATCTTCTTCTATAGAAACTAATTACAAATAACTTTAATTTAGTCTCGATTTTCATTTTTGCTATTTTCTGTGTTATATTTTTCTAGATCAGCGAATTTAGGCTAAATTTTGCCATTTGGATTCCAGTTGACTACAATTTGGCCACTTGTGAATAAGGATAATTGTTTCTTTGTTTTTCTTTCTTGGAAGAGTTTATTTTTCATTTTTGCCAAGGTAGAGAAAAAAGGTAAGGATCTCTGGAAATACACTTAGGTATGAATAAAACATGTTATAAACCTATTTGAAAATTGTATAATTATTTTTACTTTTATTATGATTGTGTTATATATCACACGGCACTGGGTCTATTGTGTATAAAATATTATAAGGCTCAATAGAAGAGACAAACATAGAAGGTTTTGAAGATCCCGCACTAAGAGCTTGCAATCTAAAGTAGGGATGATCCCAAGGAGTTACAGGACAACAGCCATAATGCTCTGGCAGTGTTGAGGCTGTCATGGCATTATGGGAGTTGTAGTTCTGCTACAGTTGGTTATCTAGGTTTTAGACACCCCTAATTTAAATGATTGTCAATCTAAAGCAGGGATGATCCCAAGGAGTTACAGGACTACAACAGCCATAATGCTCTGGCAGTGTTGAGGCTGTCATGGCATTATGGGAGTTGTAGTTCTGCTACAGTTGGTTATCTAGGTTTTAGACACCCCTAATTTAAATGATTGTCATTTTTCAGTGTGTAGAAGATAGGGAATTGTTAACATTTCTATATCAGTCAGACAAATTGTTTGGTTTATCTACAACCGAAGGTCACACATTAAATTTTCATGCCATTTCAACAAATGACCTTTAGACGTGTTGACAGACATAATGAAATTTGTATTTTGAAAAAGCCAGCATTACAGTGGTTGGAAAAAGACAGAATAAATTTCCTGGAAAACCAGGAAAAATATATTGGTGTATTGGCGCTATTTTAAAGGTCAAGCAGTGCAACGACTCCCAAGTGCCAGAGAATCACCAAAAAGCACTTTAAACATACATCATTGATAAAAACAAAGAGAAGAAATAGGGAGGTGCAATGAATAAATATAAACCAGTATTATACTTATATCAGGTGAATCTCTGAATCAACCTAAAAGTAGAAAAATATACATAGCATAATACTGTAACACAATATAGGCAGAATTAATCGGAGGTAATGGGTCACTCACGATCTGCAGAGCCTTAGGAAGCAGGCTCTTGCTGTAAAAGCTTGTGAATAATCCGCTTATTCTGGCTATCTCCAATGATGTTTGATAATCAGGTAATCAGGTATTTTTCTCCCACACCACGGATACAAGACCAGATGAATTTAGATAAAACGTTTTTTTACTTTCAAAACAGTAAAACAAGGCACAACGCGTTTCAACCATAACAGGTCTTCCTCAGGTGCATAATCTGGTAAGTATACTTCATTCTGATTTATATATGTAGGTAATTACACAATCTAAAACACATGTTAATTGAAATCCATACATGGTCTTTCCGTTTGGATGCCGCCATATTGGGAAGGTCAAAAACCTTCTTCCTATACAATAAACATAGATACATCTAAAACACATCCACTAATAACAAATATACTTAAGTAAGATTATTGGCTTTGACTTCTATATAGATAATGCATATTCTTTCCGTCCTTCTCTCCTGTAGGAAACTTCGATCGTACATCTATTGAGCCCAAAGAACGAAAGAAGCCATTTTCCGATCATGTGATACGTTTAAAACTTCCGATCACATGATATACATGAATACGAAATGAGCTCCGTCGACGTGGTGACGTCTAGAAACAGGAAGTTACCGCATCGCCATCTTGGTATCCCGGCATACATATGAAAAAGAAACGATCGAAGTTTTCTACAGGAGAGAAGGACGGAAAGAATATGCATTATCTATATAGAAGTCAAAGCCAATAATCTTACTTAAGTATATTTGTTATTAGTGGATGTGTTTTAGATGTATCTATGTTTATTGTATAGAAAGAAGGTTTTTGACCTTCCCAATATGGCGGCATCCAAACGGAAAGACCATATATGGATTTCAATTAACATGTGTTTTAGATTGTGTAATTACCTACATATATAAATCAGAATGTAGTATACTTACCAGATTATGCACCTGAGGAAGACCTGTTATGGTTGAAACGCGTTGTGCCTTGTTTTACTGTTGTTTTGAAAGTAAAAAACTTTTTATCTAAATTCATCTGGTCTTGTATCCGTGTGGGAGAAAAATACCTGATTACCTGATTATCAAACTTCATTGGAGATAGCCAGAATAAGCGGATTATTCACAAGCTTTTACAGCAAGAGCCTGCTTCCTAAGGCTCTGCAGATCGTGAGTGACCAATTACCTCCAATTAATTCTGCCTATATTGTGTTACAGTATTATGCTATGTATATTTTTCTACTTTTGGGTTGATTCAGAGATTCACCTGATATAAGTATAATCCTGGTTTATTTTTATTCATTGCACCTCCCTATTTCTTCTCTTTGTTTTTATCAATTACAGTGGATGGGCTGTACAAATAATGGGTGCCATGTCAACAAAGACGTGTCCTTTAGTGCCTACATATTGGCATGTGCTTTTTAAAGGGACACTCTATGAAGCAGAACTTGTTTATTTAAAGGCAACAAAACAATGTTGTCTTAATGAATCGGTTTGTGTATATAGATCATGCCCCTGCAGTCTCACTGCTCAATTCTCTGACATTTAGGAGTTATATCACTTTTATTTCTGTTCATGCAGCCTGAACCACATCTCCCCTGCCTGTGACTCACACAGCCTGCAAGAAAAAAATGGTTTCATTTTTAATTAGATGCTAACTTACTTTAGAAGTTTTTATCTCCTTCTCTGTAAATTGAACTTTAATCACAGAAGGATCCTTTTGGCTCTAGAAGGCTAATAACAGCATGAGAAAAAAATTCTAGATTAAACAGACTGGATAATAAAGTAATCTAGAATATCTAGGTTCCTTTTCAGGAAGTGTTTAAGAAGGCTGTGCAAGTCACATGCAGAGAGGTGTGTATATGATTTTATAAACAAAGTGATTTAACGCCTAAATGGCAGAGAATTGGGCAGTGAGATTGCAGGGGAATGATCTATCCACCAAAACGGCTCCGTTAAGCTAAAGTTGTTTAGGTAAATTATCTCTTTAATACATTCAGGTGCACAGATTTCATTGGTTTTGCACAGTCTGTTGTCTGTCAATTTGGAATACAAGAAGAATTTAACGTTCTCCTTTGCTGTCCAAGACCCATCCAAGTTGAGTGTTTGGCATGCACACATGTACATGTCAATGCTTGGACGAATGCTATAAAAACCTCCATTCACAAAACTCTGAACTGGGCTGTGAAAATAAAAATACCACAATATGAATTATATGCAGTTCCACACATATCTGATCAATAATACCATGGCTGGGGTTGGACTATGTACGTGAAAAGACTAGAAAAGTCTGGCTAGGAGCAAATCTTATAAATATGCAAATGTGGAATTCTCTGCCTGAAGAAGTGGTTTTATCCATACAGATGTTTAAACAGCAACTAGGTGCATACTTGCAAAAACAGAATATTCGAGGATATAATTTCTAAATGTAGGGTAATAGCTTCTTGATCCAGGGATAAATGCAATGGATGACAAAGCTGTGCATTAATAGACAGATACACTGGTTTAACATACCTGGTCAGACATGGTTTTTGAGATTTTTTTTTTTTTGTTAAAGGACCACTCTAGGCACCCAGACGACTTCAGCTTAATGAAGTGGTCTGGGTGCCAGGTACTTCTAGGATTAACCCTTTTTTTTTTATAAACATAGCAGTTTCAGAGAAACTGCTATGTTTATAATGAGGGCTAATCCAGCCTCTAAATCCTCTGGTGGCTGTCTCATTGACAGCCGCTAGAGGCGCTTGCGTGCTTCTCACTGTGAAAATCACAGTGAGAGCACGCAAGCGTCCATAGGAAAGCATTGTAAATGCTTTCCTATGCGACCGGCTGAATGCGAGCGCGGCTCCTGCCGCGCATGCGCATTCAGCCGATGACGTCGCGATCAAGATGGAGAGGAGGAGGAAAGCTCCCCGCCCGGCGCTGGAAAAAGAGGTAAGTTTAACCCCTTCCTCTCTCCAGAGCCCGGCGGGAGGGGGTCCCTGAGGGTGGGGGCACCCTCAGGGTACTCTAGTGCCAGGAAAACGAGTATGTTTTCCTGGCACTAGAGTGGTCCTTTAACATACAGGTGACAACCATGGCTACAATTTAATTGTGGAAAAAAATATTAAAGGGACACTCCAACACAGAAACCTCTACAGCTTATAGAAGTAGTTATGTTGCCAGGAGGCTATGGCTGAACTCCCTCCGGTGTTTGTCAAACCATTTTCAAGTGGCACCCTAATAAGCGATTCAATTCTTCATTAACCTTTTATAATATATGAGAGGAGGTGAGCATTGCGGTCCTTCCTGTACAGAGTAATGGCAATTCAACAACAATTAGTGCAGAAGGAAACTGTTCACCTTTTACTAAAAACATAGTTTCTCTGGGAAACACAGCATAGAACTTACACACATACAAAAGTGAATCAGTTCCTGATTTATAGCACGCTTTCCTAGGAGAGTGTTACTGCCTCTTTAACAACACTTCAGTGTTCTTCTATTAGAGCAGGGGTTCTCAACCCAATTCCTCAGGACCCCCTACCAGTCCAGGATTTGGGGATTACCTGGGTGTGTCTAGGGTGTTTAGAAAAAGGGGGAAAAAACACCTTAGACTCTAAGGTGTTTTTTTCTCTTTTTCTAAACACCTTAGACACACCCAGGTAATCCCTAAACCCTGGACTGGTAGGGGGTCCTTGAGGACAAGGTTGAGAACCCCTGTATTAGAGAATGAACCCACAAAGCATGGTAACCCACAAGCCATACGTGTTCTCTGTAAAAGAAACTCTTTAATAATATAAATGACCAATAATTGTATTCAATGCACGTCATTGCAGTGTTTTCCTACCTAACCATAATAACCCACTAAAAGACAACCAGATACCATCAAAAGATACTCTGCTAAAATAAAATGAAAAAATAAGTATCATTATTGTAGCAAAAAACAGATGGTAAAACAAACAGAAAAAAAAAAGTATCATTATTGTATCCCAAAAAAATAAATAAATATATACATGTATTTTTTTTAAATTCCAAACAGGACTGCGAGTTTGAAATGTAAAAAAATAAATAAATGATAGAATTCTAGTTCGCCATTAAAACACATCTGTGGCGCAAGTGAAATTTAATTTTAATTCTTTGCTTTGTGAAATTATTGGTATAATGTGTGATTTCATTGCTGTGGAAATTATACACACAGCTGTTTGTGCCACCCAGGAAATTAAGAGCAAAAATATCTTAATTTTCTGAATACTGTCAGTGCTGCTTTCTTACTGCCAATCAATATAATTCATCGAAATTTGTTTCTTAATGGGCTTTGACAATATTTGCATTTGAGGCTGTAAACCACCACAATGCTCTGAATGCGAGAAACGATTGATTTGCACTTGGGGTGTGGTTACACATATCCATCTCCCTGGTGTTGAAAGTATATTGAACGGCAACGTTCTTCAACCTGTTCAACGGTAAAGAACGTTCGAAAAATAAATACATTTCCAAACGAAACGATTTGCCAGATTAAAACAGTACACCCAATTTATCATGGTATAAACAGTGTAGCATCATAGACAGTGTCTACTTCCCATGAAACATTTTGTTGATAACTTTCACCAGTGAACATTTAAAAAACAAAACACACTCAGAGAACTGATTAGAGGGAAATGTCCACAGTAAGAGGAAGCAAAAATGATAAAAGTCTAACAAGTGTCAGATGGAATGGAGGAAATGGGTAATTATAGGGTCCAGAGTTATCCCAATAAAGAATTCTAATTTAATTCAGGATTAAAGGATGCACCAGAGAACGATTCTCTCCTTTTCAATCATCACAATTAATTGCTGCATTTCGCAAAATAAAATGAGAGTGCAACGACAGATAATGAACTATGGATTTCAGCTTTTTCAATAATGACATTAACCCGTGGGTTTTCATAGCCCTAATATGGCAGGAAGGAGAGAGACAAAAACAGTCAGCAGAGACTCACAAGCAGAAATATCGACAGAGAGATGAAAAGACAGACTGACATGGGGTACCATGAAACCGCAAACTAAACCAGATGTGGTCCTATTTTTTCCTGAAGAGCTACAGCTGAAAAGGCAGCTATTATGAGTATTTTCCCTTTACAATGTTGGTTTAATGCTGTCTTGCTGTTTAGATTTGTATTTGTCTGAGGCCACGTTCCAGATTGTTACTGCTGCATACTTCATACAAAGCAAGGTTAGTTTTACTTGTCCTAATACCGTAGTACCCTCATATTGCTGGCAGTCCCAGCTATGCAGTAACATTTAACCATTTAAGAGCTAAGGAAATATTGCGATTCTTTGCATTTCCCGTACTGTTAAAAAAGGTAAGTGTATCTCTAACTTTTAACACTCAGCATGAACAGTTACCTCTTAACTTGTCTTCTATTCCACCTGTTCCAACACCAATTTTAATGCCTTATTTTTACTTCATAATTGCCAAACATCATCCTCACCCCACCTTCTTTGCTTTCTACCCACCAAATTTTATAATCCCCTTTATATATTGTTTAAGTCCATCTCTTATAAGCCTGATGCAGCATGCACCTTTTTTCTATTTAAATAATTAACAAAAAAACTGAAGAAAATGATGGCTTACAGGCGATGTATGATAAATTAAGAAGAGGAAAAAAAAAAAACCCCAGATAAAAAAAAAAAAAAAAAAAAAAAAAAAAACAGCAACAAAGACTGGGAAATATGCACAACTGTATCCCAAAGAAAAAAAATAAACAAAACTGCAGGAAGAGAAGTGGTAATGCAGCCTTTATTAGTTGCACTGAGGCTGAGACGGCAAGGAATGGGTTAACGCTAGCCTTTAAAGGAAGCTCGTCTAGTGCTACTTCAACTAAGCACAAATTGGAGCAGATCTGGGAAGCTATGAAGCATCGCTCTGTTGCCAAGGACATAAGGCATGAACTGCATATTGCTCCCACAATTTATGATATAGATTCCTCTCGTCGGACTGGCCTATCAAGTTTGTTTGTTGGGGCTTTTTTTTTTTTTAAAACCTCACTTGTGTATCACACAAAAAGGGGACATGTATAAAACATTTGGTATAAAGCAAAGATCAGCAGAGAAGGAGTAACACGTCCATTGGTGGTATCAAGTGGAGCTGCACCATGCTGGTTAACGAACCTGCACTGAACAAGGTAAGAAAATACAATGACAAGGTAATATCATAATTTTTTTTATAACAGGATCATTGGGGATTCCGTAAAAAGGGGCAGATTTGCATGGTTTACTGGAGCAGAGGAGCCCTCACATGATCGTTTACTGCTTCCTAGAGACCACTACAATATTATCAGTGTGCTTTCACTGGCTATTAGGAGCAATTTAACAAGAGAGGGTTTATGTTGACCACTTAGTCCCGAAACACCACATACTATAATAAAAATCCGAGACAGGGGGATCTTATCAGGAGACACGGGTGCTTTTAATGTACTAAAAATAAAAACTACAATTAGATGAAAATAGCTACACAGACATCCTGTTCTCTCCCAATAAAATAATTTTAAAAAATAATAATAAATATATGCATATATATAAATTTTTTTTTTTTAATTATTATATATAAACGCCTAATTTCTTTGTGTTATATTTTTGTGGTTCCATGAGCTCTGTGATGTGAAAACTGTATCACTGATGGATCCCCTTTGAGGAGCTGCTTAGCAAATTAATATAAAGTTAGAAGCCAGTGCTATCTATGTACAATGTATTGCAGAGGAAAACACAAAAATATGTAATCTTCTAAGGAACACACTATTCATGGAAGAAATGGATAGGATGAATAAATTGGAGTTTGGAATGAATGTTGTTATCGTCGGGGAGATAAAAGGCATATTCATTCAACATCCCGCATAATCATTTAATCAATTCATTATTTCAGCATTTTGGATTTAGGAGATTATATAAAGTGACATTTATGCCTTGTAAACTACCGGTAATTAGTGGGCTTTACAGAGACGAAAGGATTTATTTTCTTTTAATATCCATGTGCGATGAAGGAAATACCATTCAAGTGACATCTACAAGGGGCATCTATTACAGCGAGGCAGTTTCCTTGCTACATAGATTAAATTCACTCTAATTTAACAAGGTGAATTGCAATTAATTGGGATTTTTCATTGTATTGATTAACATTAGCTAGTGAAAATGCCACGTCAAAGTAGTCAAATTGGAAAAAATGATTATTTTGTTAATTTTTCTACTAGAATTCCTGATTTAGCAAAACAAAAAGTACATGATGGCATTCCTATAACTGCCTAAGAAATAAGGTTTTTTTTAGGAATTCTCTTATGTACAAAAATAAGTGAAATTATGCTTCCAGTTTTTTTTCCCTAGAATTATTTACTGTTAAAAAAGAAATTGAATATATAAATCAATAAATATTCATCATACAAGAATAATAATCTAATAAAAAATCATAGACCAAGGGTAAAAAAAAATGCATGCCGTAGGATATCTAATTACGCAAATACATTTCACATCATAAAAGGAAAAGTGACGCAAATGTATAGGTTTAGTTAGTAACTAAAATGAGAATTATGGACAAACGACAAGGGAATTACAAATCATGCAGGATAGCCCCTATTATGGGGTTCCCCAGCTAAATGCTTATCTGTCCAAGGTTGTCAAGTCTATCCAAACACTTTTCCACGTATCACCTCGAATGGCCCTGAAAAGGTTTTGGTTTATTTAACCAGATTTCTTTTTTTTTTTTTATTTTACTCTCAAGATATACTGTCAGACAGCAGTAGCACAATGAACATTCATAGGGAACAATTACCTATTTATTTATGACTTTATTTGTGGGATTTACAAACAACAAAGTACAACAGGCTGTACCTAAAGATATACACGTGATAAAACAGGATTATAAAATTGTGAAACTGTCAGAGGGATACAGTATACAACATTTTACACTGGTGGCCAGGTGATCATGATTATTATATAGCTTGGAGGTATTGCCAAGGGTACATAGTAGAGAATAGAGAGGAGAATCCATATTGATGTATATATTGGTACATGGAGGACATACAAAATAAAGTTGTTTTAGTGCCCACTCACATGTTAAAGGAACACTTTAGTGTTACTAACACTGTGTTCCACTGCCCCTGCAGCCCCCTCCCAGCAAACTAAACCCATTATTTACTTATTATATTCCAGCACCGTGGTCCGCCTTCTCCGACATCATCCGATTAAAGGGGCCTAATGCGCATGCACGGCAAGTGCTGCCAGCACATTAGGCCTTTCCCATAGTAAAACTTTGCCTGAATACTTTCCTATGTGGTTTTCTCTCATGCTGGATGTCCTCTTGAAGAGCGTGAGGACGTCCAGCGTAGTTTCATGGAGTCAAATGTCGCTATGCGATGAGTATTCACAATGGGAGAACTTTCATATCAAAATCAGAAGGGAAAAAACAAAAAGCATGTGGACAAGTCAAAAAATTAAATGAACTAAAAAAATACTTAAAGGAACACTATAGTCACCTAAATTACTTTAGCTAAATAAAGCAGTTTTAGTGTATAGATCATTCCCTTGAAATTTCACTGCTCAATTCACTGTCCTTTAGGAGTTAAATCACTTTGTTTCTGTTTATGCAGCCCCAGCCACACCTCCCCTGGCTATGATTGACAGAGCCTGCAAGAAAAAAAAAAAACTTTCACTTTCAAACAGACGTAATTTACCTTAAATAATTGTATCTCAATCTCTAAATTGAACTTTAATCACATGCAGGAGGCTCTTGCAGGGTCTAGCAAACTATTAACATAGCAGGGATAAGAAAATCTTAATTAAACAGAACTTGCAATAAAGAAAGCCTAAATAGGGCTCTCTTTACAGGAAGTGTTTATGGAAGGTTGTGCAAGTCACATGCAGGGAGGTGTGACTAGGGTTCATAAACAAAGGGATTTAACTCCTAAATGGCAGAGGATTGAGCAGTGAGGCTGCAGGGGCATGTTCTATAGACCAAAACTGCTTCATTAAGCTAAAGTTGTTCAGGTGACTATAGTGTCCCTTTAAAGGGACACTCAAGTGCCAAAATACAAAATCAATAAAGTCACTGCTCAGTGGACATACCCCAGGTCTGCAGCCTTTGCAAGCCTCCCTTTTCTAACCCCGCCCGGACTTTCTGTGGCTGTCCAATCACAGAATTCTCAATGCAGCTCAGTGAGAAGTCTTTGCAAGGCAGGTGCTCTGGGCAATTGCTACCTCTTGTATTTAGCTCCACTGAGCTAACCAAACCAGGAATTTTGAAAACAAGTTGTCTGCTTGAAAGCCGGAGGGGTGTAACCAACACAATTTTAAAAAGTGTTAATTTCTACTGAAATCCGCACTTTTTCAAAATGAAAAAATAGGACACACTCTTCACACACAAAGAGTTTCAACAAGTTAAAGTGCATTAGAGGTCTGGAGTGTCCTACCAATAAAAACAAGTAGTTAAATAATCTATGCATTTCACCTATACAATAGGATTTTTCAACTGAATTACAGGAGTACCTGACTTTGTGTCCCTTGGACTTTTTCAGAATTTTATAATCATATTTTATTACCTGTATATCATCAGGCGCAGCCGGTTGTGTTTTGTTTGTTCCATTTTTGGGGTACTGAGGGAGTCCCCCCCATTCTGAGTACCTGCTGCCTTTTGAATAATGCGTTGTCGAATTTATTTAGCGCTAATCCTTCGTTTGATTTCTTTTCACCCATATTTGTGGGATTTGCCTTATTCAGTTTATGGTTTTCCTTGCAGCAAGAATTAAGAGCCAGTCCACAGTTGCATTCCTGTATTTACCAAGTCCTCTGTGTTTCAGACTCTTTTTTTTAGACTCATTACAGTCATCCTACCATTTGCAGTGATTACCAGTCCTGCAGGGGGTTTACACACAATGCAGAAATAGCTTTCAACTCCAACAATGAACCTCAAACCCCCTCCTGATAGGATCGTCAGACCCTAGATACACCTAATCTAGATACTGGTAGACATTCAGCATAAGACAGTTACATACATTCTTGGCACTTGGACTGATAATTTCTTAATATGGTTAATGTTGAACTGTGTTTCCCTGGCTGCTTTTTGTCTGGAAATTCATCATCCTGACAGAAATTTTAACTTGAAATGGGCACATCAGAGCCGAACAAACTGTTCATGTGTTCTGTCAAAGTGTGCTTCAGATTGTTCAGCCATCTTAAGATATTTCCTGTGAATACATTCCAACTTAGCTGCCATTAAATGCATATTTAAGCGACATATGTGGTAACACGTAACCAACCACTTTGATAATCTCAGACAATTTTCCTTAACCATGTTCTAGCTATAAAAGGGACATGCCAGACTCCTAAAGCACTTTAGCATGCTGAAAAGCTTTGTGTGTGAAGAGTGTGTACCCTTTTCCCATTTTTGGCAAAAAGTGCACATTTCAATAGAAATTGCCCCTTTTATAAATGAACCTGGTTACACCCTCTTGGCTCTCAAGCAGAGAACAGGTTCTGTTACTTCCTGGTTTGGTTAGCTCAGTTGAGCTACATTCAAGAAGGAGCAATTGCCCAGAGCACTTGCCTTGCAAAGACTTCTCATTGAGCTGCATTGGGAAGTCTGTGATTGGACAATAACAAAAAGTCTAGGCGCGTTTAGATGGGGAGGAAATGCAAAGGCAGCAGACAAGAGAACTGCAGCATTTGCACGCTGTCTTTAGACATACCATAGTTAAATGCATGCGTGCTTTCATTTGGGGTAGATTTACAAAACAGTGGTTTGTATTAATTTTGTATTTGGCCATTGGAGAGTCCTTTTAAGTACGCCAGTAACCTAAAACCTATAACATAAGTAGCTAATCAGGAAAAAAGGGGATATATGCACTGTGGCAGAATGAATAAAGGGTTACTCTAACCACCATGTGACCAGTAATAGGTGAAGTGGTCATGGTGGTTAGAGTCTGAATGTTCAGCATTTCTGCTGGAACCCTGCACATGCGGAGATATATTACCTTTTGTGCTTTGGGCTAACATATGTTAATTCTGTGTATATGCGCAGCACACTGGCGACAGATGTAAGGATATTCATCCCATGCAGGGGGAAGCTTGGCTCACTCCTCCCTCCATGTCTGTGGTCCCTCCACCTGACTCCATTAGAGCCAATATAGATTTTTTTTCCGCAAATTCCTTCCTCCCTCTGCATATATTCAAATTTTACAACCGCAAATGTATGTATGTATTCATGTGCATATTTCTGCTTGCAATGTATTGTGTTTGAATCGGTCAGTGTATGGATCTATGTAAATGCATGCAGTGGTTAGGGTAAAGAGAAGGGTAAGGTTAGAAGGGGGTTAATGCCAAATCTAGATTAAAGGACCACTATAGGCACCCAGACCACTTCAGCTCAATGAAGTGGTCTGGGTGCCAGGTCCCTCTAGGGTTAACCCTGCCTGCTGTAAACATAGCAGTTTCAGAGAAACTGCTATGTTTACATATGGGTTAATCCAGCCTCTAGTGGCTGTCTCATTGACAGCCGCTAGAGGCGCTTCCGCGCTTCTCGCTGTGATTTTCACAGTGAGATGATGCCAGCGTCCATAGGAAAGCATTTAGAATGCTTTCCTATGGACTGACTGAATGCGCGTACGGCTCTTGCCGCACATGCGCATTCAGCCGATGACGTCCAAAGGAGGAGGAGAGTCCCCAGTGCCGAGAGAACCCAGTGCTGGAGAAGGGTTAGTATTTAACATCTTCCTCCCCCTTCAGCCCGGCAGGAGGGGGGCCATGAGGGAGGGGGGGTGGTCCTTTAAACAGAATTTTAGTGTTAAAAGGGATTAAAGGCTTGAGAGGGGTTATAGCTGTGGCTTAAGAGGAGTTGGGTTTAGAGTTAGAGTGGATTACATTTAGTAATGGGGTACATCGGTATTTAGTGTTTACGAGCAGTCAAAAAGAGGATTTAAGTGAAGACGTGCCCCACTCAGACAACTTTCTGCTCTTCCTGCAAGGCATTTCCTGTGTGAGAGGCTGTTAGTGGGCAGATGGTGATCCTTTCCACTTCCTGTTCAGCCTCACATACAGACACTGGAGGGGCTGGGACAGCGCTGAGTGTTACACTCTCTGTAACTGTTCCTACAGCTCTGCTGTCAAGCATAAACGGCTAACTTGACTACAGAGGACAATGGCCAAGTCTTCTGGTACTTGCCTTGCCTCCCCACCCCACCAAAGCTCCAAAAAGGCACATTATAAGTCCTGGAAATAGGCTCCGCCTCCAGGACAGGTGACTATAGGTAGAGGTCATTTGGTCCTGATATTGCTACAGTTATAACTGGATGTAATGAAGCAAGGACAGAGTTCACTGGATGCACAAATAAAGCTAGAAAGATAGTGAATAAAAGTCTCCAAATACCTCAATGCATTTAGAAGAGCAATACACGTGTACAAATTCTAAACTAAAAACAATGAACAAATAAACATGGAATTTCATTATATTGTAAGATGTACAACCATTAGCCAATTTAGATTTACAGCACAAGCAGTGCATGCAGATTCTTATATCTGTAAACACATGCAACACATACTGAGCTTTGTCTACACAGAATTATACACAACATTACAATGCAACACCTGGTATCTAGTGTTTATTTAGGATACTACTATATTAGACACAATGAACAAACAAACCTGAGAAAGCATTAATAGCACAAGTGTGGGCTGCAAGCATCTCGCGATGAAGTGCCTTTGATCAGCAAGCTAGGTTATTTTTCCTGAGTATTTGGATGGGTATAGAACAAAAGATGCAATCTGCACAATGTTTGTGCAGTGATACAGAATCAAAAGAGAGCGAAAGATTGTGACAGCTACAGTGACAGCTCATATACTGTACTGTCATCGGAACTCTGACCGCAGACAATCAATCACCTTTAGGGTGAAAGGGTTAAAGATTAAATAATGAGTTTGCTTTGCCAGAGAGAGGGGAAGAAACACAGGGGGTAAAATGCGTAGTTTTCCAAAGTAAATAACTAAAGGAAAGATCAATGAACTAAACTAAGCATATGCATTGATTTCACATTAATAAATTTACCATCTGCTTCTGAAAAGTCTCCCAGATTAAAACCACAGCAACAAGGCCTAAAATAAAAATGTAGATCTATCTGAAAGACTCATTGTAGCGGAGCTCCCTGTACCTCGGCTGGGTACCTCCGCCAAGGTCCGCTTCGTAGCTGTAACAGGGGAAAACATCAGCACTTCTGTGAGATAACTGCATTAAAGACCAATAAGCTAATTATCTCCAAGGAACAGAGAGGCAAATATAAAAATACCCCAAAACATCATAAAAATATACAATAACCCCACAAATAATACATCATTAAATAGCCCTGATCTGAGAGGCCAAGTTCTCTAAATAGCACTCAGATCCATGCAATGAAGGGGAAACGCCACAGTGTTAAAGTTCTGACCAGCCGCACAAGTGGTCCTATGCCCAAAATAGTTCCAGGGCGTTTGGTGCTTTTGCTGGCCAACTTTCAGGTGCTCCTGCGGCCGCAATACGGGGTGCTCCGGCTAGCTCTTAGCGTTTGTTCCCCTTAGTCTCAGGCACCTTCTCAGGCACCTTAACATTTGCGGCTAAGTCCCACTGAGGTGACCGGGAACCCACAAAGTCCTCATGCCGAAATTAGTTGCATAGCGGTCGCGGCTAAGTACTGCTGGGACTATTCGTGGGTTTGGTTCAGAGAGACAGCGTTCGGTTCCATTCACATGAAGAGAAAGTGCCAAACCACGGGCATCCAGGAAAAGCTGTTAATGGCGGCTGGCAGAGTTACTACCAAATGGTGTCCCAGACCTGGACCATAGTCAGTGGGCAGGAGGCCGGCTTCTACACTCCTCCAGGAGTCCGTGGCAAACGTACGTGTGAAAGAGCGTTTGTCACACTCATGATATTGATGGAATGTTTGAATAAAAAAAATGGGTTATCCACTAAAGTGAGAATTAAAATGAATTCAAGGTGAATTTAAAATTCAAGGCCAAAGTAGCCAAACTGAAAGCACAGCTGACTAACAGCATTTTTTCAGTTTAGCCATTTCTACCTTGAATATGGAAATCACTTTGAATTCTCTTCAAATTATCACTTTAGTGAATAATCATGCATAGATTTTATTTCCACGTTTATCTAGTAACATTTGGAGAGCATCATCTTTTTTTTTCTTATTAATGCAAACCCAAGTTTTTGGTGTTAGGAGAACATTAGTGACACGCATGTTTATCTATAGTTGTGACAGTCAGCACCGAATCCCCAAATTGCGACATGTAGCAAGTAAAATTGCGTAATGAATGCAATAGCTGGAAACAAGACCTTGAAATTAGTCAGCTAGGTAAAGATAGGAGCCAACAATTTCAGTGCTTGAACATGGGAATTTCAAAGAGTTCAGTAGTGAATAAAAAGCCAAAAAATAAACAATTGTATTAAAGGGATACTGTAGTGCCAGGAATACAAAGCTGTATTCCTGGCACTATCGCTCTATCTTCCTACCCCCTCCCAGGTAAACGTCGGCGCTGGGTCAAAGCTCCACCCCCTCCTCCGTCCCGTGACTAGCGGGGTCTAATGCGCATGGGTGGGATATGTTGCGCGCGCATTAGACCTCCCCATGGGGAAAAATCTGACACTGGATATAAGAGCGTGAGGACGACCAAAGTCAGATACCAGGCTAAACGTCCGTTTCAATTCAGGAAGCCTTCTTGTGGCTGTCTGGGAGATGGCCACTGAGGGCAGACTTAAAGCTGCAATGTAAACATTTCTGTTTCTATGGAACTGCAATGTTATACATCACAGCAATAAGGACAAAAGGTACATTGCACCAAGACCACTCCAATGAGCCGAAGTGGTCTGGGTGCCTACAGTGTCCCTTTAAAGGGGAATGGTCACTTCCAACAACCCTGCAAATCCGATCATAAAATAATTTTAAGTTATAGGTGTTTTCAAGGCACTATTTAATGATGTAAATTCTAGAGAAATGACTGTTCCCCTTTAAACCCTTAAGGACACAGCTTCAGAAGTGAAAGGCCAGCAGGACATGTGTCCTTAAAGGGTTTAGTGAAGCAAGGAGAGTATTTTAAATAAGATAATGAAGTAAGAATATTGGTGTAACTCTATTAAGGGCCCAGTAGAAACCTTTGTGTTTTTTCAGAGAGCAGCAGGGACCTTGAAGTAATTGCAAAGCGTTACAGAGATCTTGACATTACTGCAAAGAGTGTAGCAAAGACGTTGACGTTATTGCAGAACGTGTAGCAGGGACTACGAATTCAGTGCAGAGTGTGCAGCGTCGGCCTTGACATTTATGATACACTGTCTTCTCTGAACTCTAAACATATACGGAAAAAAAGACCACATTTCTTAGTTATGTTTCTCAACGATGATAAAATTAAAACTTTAATACCTTAAAGGAACACTATAGGGTCAGGAACACAAACATGTATTCCTGACCCTATAGTGCAAAATCCACCATTTAGGTGGTTTGCCCCCTCTTAGCCCCCTTAAAACTCACCTTATTTCCAGTATCGTGCAGGTCTGCCGGCAAAGGCCCCGCCCCCTTGGTGACATCGGAATGTTTGATTTTTAACCAATCCAATGCTTTCCCATGGGGAAAGCATTGGATTGGCTAAAATTGGCAAGGGGGCAGGGCCAAACGCCGTTTTGGCCAATCAGCACCTCTTCATAGAGATGCATTGAATCAATGCATCTCTAAGAGGAAAATTTAGCGTCCCCATGCAGAGCGTGGAGACGCTGAACAGGACTGCGGCCTACTGTGCAGCACTGCCCCAGGAAACACCTCCAGTGGCCATCTGAGGAGTGGCCACTTGGGGGTGTCCCTAATGGCAATGTAAACACTGCCTATTCTCTGAAAAGGCAGTGTTTGCATGGAAATGCCTGAAGGGAGCTATTATACTCACCAGAACAACTGCATTAAGCTGTAGTTGTCCTAGTGACTATAGTGTCCTTTTAAATAGCATGTCAGCATCTACAGCATTATTTTTAGGATATATTGTTTCCTCAAAGCTTTTCACATCATTGGTGGGGTTTGCTTGGGAAGATGATGTTTATAAAAAGTAATTGCCTATTGTCTTTGTTTTTCTACTGTGCTGAATTCATCTTTTAATAGCCGTTCGGATGGTAGAATTTAACCATGTAATATAACGCCAGTTATTTTGAGAAGGACAATGAGACTGGTTTCATATAGTAAACCAAGTACAAACTAAAATAGCCATTTACTGACATGCATGTAATAATGATTTATAATGCAACATTATGTAGAATCAGATTATAGCAAAATAATGCAACATACAAATAACACAAAACAATATTTTATTTTCTCTATATGTCTCTAGCATGGAAAATGGATGATTATGACCAATTGGTAAAGGAATGAATCTGGAATTACAACCGCAAGGTTCTCAACTTTCACATTGAAACCAGTACCTGAGCCAAATTTAAGGAAATGCAACTGAGCAAGAAAGCCATCACTTCTTCACGTTTCACAGACCAGCCTACACGCCAGATCACTCGATCGAGGGCGTTACGTCTGAAATGGTTGCCTGCTATACCGGATTCCATGACCAATCGAAAACACCACCCCAAATCTCACAATGCACAATCATGGAAAACTTCCTACGAGGATAAACTGTGCATAAAATACATCATCACATAAAACAGGTCTAAAACGTTTAGATCATACAACTCCGTAATTCTCAAAATGGACATATACAGCACAGGATTCCCATCAATGACTTGTAACCTCTCGACTGTGGACCTGAACGAATCCAGTGCTTGTAATGCAACTGTGACAGCTGGCGGAGTTTCAGACAAAAACAATCACTATTTCATAAGTCTTTTCTTATCCTGCCTCTATACAATATTGCTTTTCCCAATCGGATTTTTAGGAAACATCATGATTCTAGTAGTCAACATCAGGTTCCGTGAAAAGATGACAATCCCTGACTTGTATTTTATCAACTTGGCTGCTGCGGACCTGATCTTGGTGGCGGATTCTCTCATAGAAGTGTTCAACCTTAATGAGAAATATTATGATATAACAATACTATGCACCTTCATGTCGCTATTCCTGCAGATCAATATGTACAGCAGCATCTTCTTCCTCACATGGATGAGCTTTGACAGATACATTGCACTGGCTAAAGTGATGAAATCTAATCTATTTCGGACAAAGGAGCATGCACGGTTAAGCTGTGTCCTCATATGGATGGCATCTATTTCCGCCACTCTATTGCCTTTCACGGCTGTTCAGGTGCAGCACACAGATGATGTACAATTCTGCTTTGCAGACGTCAGGGCGATTCAATGGCTGGAGATCACCTTGGGATTTATCATTCCATTTGCTATTATTGGCCTTTGTTACTCCTTAATCATCCGCGTTTTAATAAGGGCGCACAAACATAGGAGTCTAAGACCCAGGAGGCAAAAGGCCTTGCGGATGATAGTGGTGGTGGTTCTGGTGTTTTTTATTTGTTGGCTTCCAGAAAACGTCTTCATCAGCATTGGCCTTCTGCAAGGTAACAAAGACGATCAGTCGGACAATCCGTCGTTTAGACACAGCCATCCGCTCACGGAACACATTGTAAACTTGGCAGCATTCTCCAACAGCTGCCTAAACCCGCTTATTTACAGCTTTCTGGGGGAGACATTTAGAGACAAGCTTCGGCTCTACGTCAAAGATAAAAGGAGCATGTCCGCTTTCAATCGGTTCTGCCAATCCTCCGTGAAGTCTGTCATTCCTGAGAGTACAGAGCATTCCGAGGCTAAATATTGCAGTGGTGTATAAATTTATATAATATAAAAAAAAACAAAAAAAAAAAACGACTACTTACGCAGACTGGAAAGGTTTTATGTCAGATTTCAATTAGTGTTTTGGTTATACACAATTACTTTGATTGTACTGCTTAATTTCTTGTTACATGCCTGTGTAGGCATATCATGTCTCGAGAAAAGAAAATACACACTAGTAGACCATAAAAATGACTTTATATTTACAGAGTTTATATTTTCTTAAAATGGTTCAGTGTATGAAATAACATTTCCACTAGTACGGATTGGTTCTAATTAAGAGACTATTCTAATTCCTTAATAATCATAAATAGTAATGGTTGCTAATTCTTGAAGTTTGTGTTTTAAATATCCAACTTGTGTCCTAACTGGCTCAAGACTCGAGAGACAAATGAGGTGTCTGGAGGAAAATGGTACGTTAAATATGTTGGATAGGAATTCAGCATTCCCTGGCAAGCAGGTTAAAATTGTTTAACCCCTTTAGAGGAAGAGATAGGCAATTCCCTTTATATCATGACATGATACTAAACCAAAACTTAGAGACTATTGCTGATCCTAGGCGTGTTAAGTGCCTTATTATGCCAGTGACAAATGTGCAATAGAATAGAAAATCACTATAGAAATTGGTAAGTAACTTACTGGTCCTGGGGAAACTAGAAACAACTTGTTTTCCCATTTTCATTTCTTTGAAAATTGGTGAGTCGGAGATCTGCATTACCACTCTAATTTGTCAAAGGAAGTGCATGATACCCCAGAAAATAGATCAGAAATTAACAAAAGTTGTAAAAAGTTGTAGCCCAAAAATGGTGTAGGTCATCCAAAAAGTGAGGGCGATGTCATGCAGGAAGTAGGTGGATTTAAACATCAATCCCAATCTGGAGAAGATGGCATTGCCTTGTTAACCAACCATTAAAAGGCACCCAGACCACATCACCTAATTGAAGTGGTCTGGGTGCAGTGGCTCATTCGTTTTAGCCCTGTAATTTAAAACACTGCCATTTAGAACACACTACTAGTGGCTATTTACCTGACCGCCACTAGAGGCACTTCCCCTGTGATAACCGAGTCAGGCTAGGTTCTTAATCAAGTACTGCAGCTTGAGAGCATAGCATTGGCGCAGAGCTGCAATTTGATGAGCATACCAATGCTTCCCAATGGGAAAGCACTGGATTCAATCTTAATATTCTCAGTCTGGGTGGCAGGGCGCATATAAACTAGCGAGGTCAGGGAGTAAAGATAAGTAAAACTCAACCTTTAAACTCTTATGGGAGGGGGGTGTACAGCAAAATAGGTAGGGTAAAACTATAGTGTTCGGAGAACAAATTTGTATTCCTACCATTGTAGTGTTCCTTTAAGCTGTAGAACCTGGAGATGTCCGGGGGGAAATGGTAACGTCCCAATTGTGGCAATAACCAATTCAATCATTACCTTGTGATATGGAGGCAGGTATAATAAAAGATGGCTTCTTAGTGGTGCTATCTTAGAAACTGAATATTTCTTCCAGTTTAAAAGTAGTGGCAGTTCTCCAAATATGGAGTGCTATGGACTGCTTTATACTTGATTTGTTTATGTGGTTGTCTAGCTCAAATATTTTAACAGCCTGCTAGATAACCCTAATATAGTGTAATCTTACTAATGTGCATTAAATGGCCTATTGAGTTGACTATTCTTTGGCAAATTTAAGTCAATCTGCATTTGATTAATCAGTCATTGTCATAAACCATCGAATAATAAGTAAGTTGAAGTGCACCAGGCTACCACGGTGCACCAGATCAGGGGCAGGCCAGACCCCATTTGAATATGTAAAATAAAGTGATGGTCCGGGCACTCACGTAGATAGCATAACAGCAGCTTTATGCGTTTTGGCCCCACCGGGTCTTTGACAAGCAAAACACACAACGACTTAATGTTGCCCAATTCAATATCTGCACATCAGGTAATATATAATGAAACAATTTGCAATAAACTACACATTCTCAAAATCACATGGTTACTTAATAAAATAAAAATATGGTCAGTGCAGATGCTCGTATTTTGTGAGAGCTATGTCACTGCATTTATTTTAAATATAACATAGCCATGTGGTAGCAACAGAAAGCATGTACACGGGTTAGGGAACAAACAAACTGATGTCACTTGGTGTGCATATAAGGACCAAACGGTCACTTTCCTCATGGTGTATAAAACAGTCATGTGAACGTTTGGAAGGCCAGCAAAGAATTGCAGGAATTGTGGCTTTATAGTGCATTCATCCTATTAAAAGGACACTGTCGGCACTCTGCTTTACCTCATTTAACTATCTATAGTATCGGCAGTCCCCTGACGCAGTCTTTCTATTCGGCATTAAACCATTTATACGGTTTTAATATTAATTGTGAGTGCCACAACCCATCCCCCTCTTTGGTGCTTATGCCTACAAACATTGGACATAAAATGATATACTTTCATTTTCCAACTACGTATAGAAATATACTTCTTTGTCCACTGTTCCTATAAGTCAACGGAACACTGCAAAAATGGCATTTGGGCAGATGCCTGACAGTAGGATGTTAATAAAGGATAGGGCCGTCATAATTTTTTTTTTCTTTAACTTTATATTTTTTTTTTTTTTTTTTTTTTTTAACTACGTAAATGGTTTTAAACATCTGGTTTCACAAGTACAGATAAACATGTGTTCCAAACATAAGTGTAAGAGGTTCCGTTGATACAATAGCATATAATAAATATATGGTCAGTGAGAATGGTGGGTTTACACCAATAATGTCGTTAATTTTGTCTTGATCAAGTTGACAGTCCACGTCCTCATAATTTTAATGATTCCCCTTTCACCGCACTCGACTTTTGAAATCGAATGCCTTTCAGCTGCACTCACTGTGTAATGCGGCAAAAAACGATTTGAATTAAAAGGGGTGTTTGGTGTCATAGACAGGGATCCTGCTCTCCTCGCCTCCCAGTTAGACTGCCAGAAACCAAGAGGGGTTGTAGATATCCTGGACCACCAATCCTTCTTACATGCAGTGTCACTGTAAAACATTTTAGTTCGAGCTATTTATCTCAGATCTGCCCTAAGAAAGCCTTTCGCTTAAGATAAATTGCAATCTTTACCGTGTATTGTTAAGATTATTTCCTTTGTATTTCCTGGGAAATCGCAAATGTCCAGCCAGCTCCTACACCGGTCATTACAAAGAATACACAGTCAAGTACGTAACAGAGACACCCATGTATTCACACAAATTACTAGCTGATAATGTTAGAAGATAAGAAGCTTACAATGTAGAGGTATGGTGAATAACTAGTAAAAAAACGAACAGAAATGTTTAGTAGATCGAACATAGAGATGCGGGACAGAGGTAAATTGAACATTAATGGTGTTCACAATTCTACGCTCACTTAACCATTTGCCCATCGAATTTCAGAGCAAATAGATAATGCAACACCAAAGTATACGGTTTTAAAATACCACTCCTACCATGCTTGGAAACAGAACATGAAAACAACATTAGAACAGTAAAGAAATAAGTCCATTCTATATGGTGGAACAATAAATGGTTTTGGTAACAGACCTCTGGAAAGGAGAAATTGTGATTTGAAAATATCACAAGAGGGAGGTGTTTGGTTTTGATAAAGGGAGGTCCACTAAGCCCAAAACACATAAATCTATAGAATCCAAAAATGAAATTAGAAGAAGTGTGAGTTAATGTGCAATCTGCGTAATGTTGGATTTATACAGGGCATCAAGTGGACAAGTCTTGCTACCAAGGACATACAGAAGATCTACAAACAACACAATAAAAAGCAAATATGAATGAAGACATAGTGCAGGAAATCAAATACAGAATAAATATATGTGAAGTGAGAACAAAAGAGGCCACAAGGTTGACAATCAGCAGTGCCAAATTACAAATCCCACGATGTCTTAAAGGGGAAAAATAACTTACATTCATTCTTGAAAACTCCGAAAATCACCCATAACTTGTGCTCACATTTTTCATGAGATGTATCATTTTCTCTCAAATGTATATTACATATTTAGCAATCGACATCTCAAATGGGTTTTATAACATTCCATATCATCAGACAATAGTTTGACCACAGTTTACAAAATAACTTAAGTGACTTGTAAGTTTGCATTGGGTAACTGTATAGCTCAAGAAAAAATAAATAAAACAAATATAGGATGGTTTACTCCCCAAATTGGGAACTGCACCAACTTATCAGTTTTCCAAATAACGAATGACAGCTAGTGTTTCATATAAATCAAGGTTTATACAATCTATAAAATCTGTTAGTACTGAGCGCTCCTGATGGGCCTATTCAATATAAGGTGGCAAGAACATCAAAGGCATCAGCTGAGTTAACCCTGAGTGTTCTAGAATGGTGAAGATACTCATTACCTCCTGCATAGAATGGCCCTGACAGACCTACCACTGCACAGTCAGGGTTATTTATACATAGGTTAGATGGAGATGAGAAGGAATAATGAAATCAATTATTTTCATAATGGAAAAATAAATCAAAATCAGAATTCAATCTATTTCTATTATTTCCAGGGCACCATATGGTGTTTGTAAGATAAAAGCTACACAGCCCTTTGGCTCTGTCTTATTTGAGAATGTCATCACTTAAGCCTGTTTGGAAGACCTGCAGAGACTCGTGGAAAGGATGCTGCTTTGTGCTGTGTCTGGACCTCATAAGAAGAGTATTGGGGACGTAGAGACCCACTCCAGCAGGTCTATTCTCCGACTTCTGATTTGTGTCTTAAAGGAAACCTGTCAACATTTATTTATTTATTTTTATTACCAAAAATAAAAGGTTACATGTAATATAGCCTCAATGCAAAATATTTTGTAATGGATTTATATGAGTTAATATTTCTTTACAGTGAAATTAACTGCTTACAGTTGAAAGGTGATGGCCGCAATATTTAGTCTTTTTCGGTTGGAAGCAGCACCTACCAGATAGTGCACAATTTGAAGGCCCAAAACTGTCCCAGGAGTCCCTAAACTTGCACATGAAGTCAGGGTTTGTAAATGCACACTAGCACTTTATTACCTGCAGCTCCAACGAAAGAGGACTTAATGATGTCTGGCCCTATAGAGCAAGGTGAAGCTAGAATAGGGCTTGAAAAGAGGTAATAACTAATATATAAGCCATACAAAATAATACACCCCGCGACTGTAATGTTTTATTCTAAATACAAGCTCAACGGATCTTATTCTGAGGAAGAAATAATTAGAAACACATTTATCTTTGATGCAATTTAGGTTATTAGGGACTCCGTTATCTCAAGATGACACTTGCTCCAGATACCCCTTTCCCATGGGAGTGGGCCTCTATGTATTCAGCAAAGGGAATCATGGGATTTTACTAATTTGCATTAAATACCAGGCTGTATCGAGACATTCTTACATTTGATACAAACTCCTAAGTTTCATTAAGCCAATTAAAGAATTCCAAAGTAGTAGTTATTTTTTATTTAGTCTTTCTAAAGGAAAAGCACTGCAACACGGTTATGACTGTCTGTCTACTTCCATCCTAACCAGCGCAGTGATGATTAATTACTTCAGTAGGCCAATTAGGATAGAAAAGAATGACAGCTCTGTTGGACACCATTAGGATGACATATCCAACAGCGACATTCTTAAAACATTCATTTCTGTTCAAAATCACCACGACAAGGAACAGGTGGGATTGGGACAGTGTCAAGAACGGCAATGCAAGGATCGACAAAGTATACCTACAGAATACAAAGGTGAATGCAGCCTAAAATTCTAGTAATACAACATCTCGCAACAAGGAGCCTTTCATTTTCCTTAGACTCTTACAGAGAAGGGAAATCTTTACATTTTTGTTTGTAGCTTGGGTGATCTGGCGGATGGGCTTCCTTAACGATTCTATTATAAAATCCTGAACATTTTCACTAAACATTCTAGTTACATTTTGTTTTACTTTTTAAAAAATGTGTTTTTGCATAGAACATGTTAATATTATATATTTCCCAAATCTTCAATACTGTTATTTTGTTTTTGCATTTTCGTACAATCTTAATGTCTCTTTGTATTTGATCAAACTGGTATCTGCACTGTAATCCTCGACAGACGAAAGGGTGGGGTATATTTCCTTTCTTGTGGTCCTCACACATTGATGATGGATATGAGAATAGTGAAAGCCTAAGGAATCCCCAAATCTTCCTATCCTGTTTTCCAAAGGATGCGTCTACTAATGCTTATGTAAGCGGATATCCTGAAATCTTAAACTGGGAGATCAGAATCATCAGTTGGGAGAAAATAATTTAAAGAGACAGTGTCTGTTTTTTTTTTATTTCTTTTAGCAAACTCTGGTAAAATATTTATCAATGTAAAATAGACTAAAAGCGACTCCCCAAACTCCTAAAAGCACTGTGTAAAGATTGTGTCGTCTTTACAGTTTGCAAAAAGTGAAATTGATACTTTTATAAATTAACCTGGTTACAACCTCGCCCCGGCTTTCAATCAAGCAACTGTTCCTGTTACTTCCTGGTTTGGTTAGCTCAGTGGAGCTAAACTCAAGCGGCAGCAATTGCTCAGAGCACCTGCCTTGCGAAGACTTCTCATTGAGCAGCATTAGAAAGTTGGGGGCGTTAGAAGGGGAGGACTTGCTATGGCTGCAGACAAGAGATCTGCAGGTTTTGCAAGCTGTGTTTTTTTTTGTTAGATCACCAATAAAAAAATATGCATGCAAGTTTTAATTTGTGGTACATTCACTAAACAGTGATTTTTTTTATTTTATTTTATATTTAGGCAGGGGAGTGTCTCTTTAAATCAAAATAGGTGCTAACTTTCAGTGAACAAATATATGTAGGATTACATCTTTAAAACAAACACATGTACACAGTTTCTGAATGTAAATCTAATGAGACAAATATCACACCAAGCAACTCAAGCATTTAAAAAAGCAAGGAGTATTCTTTAACCCCTTAAGGACACATGACATGTGTGACATGTCATGATTCCCTTTTATTCCAGAAGTTTGGTCCTTAAGGGGTTAAAGCAGCGTTGACTGCCCTTCCAAAATGAATATTTCAAAAACATAAAATCTTTAATAAAGACTTCACTGAAATTCCAACCAGTCAGCGATATAGTAGGACAAAGTAGGGATTACTTTGTCTTAGTATTTTTCCTACGCTTGACAAACTGTACACAAAAGCCAGAGCTACCTTTTGTCAAGACCCCAGCCCATCACGAGTGACGAGTGAGGGGAATAAGACTCAGTCTGTGAATGATCCAGTGGTCTTGCGTGATCCTCCATTGACCTCTTGCACAAATGGACGACGTTAGCTCCTGACAGCTTAAGTATCAGTAACGGGAAAGGAACAACAGGAAGAGCATGGCAGAAACTGCAAGGGACAGGTTTGTACAAGTATAACTCCCCTTCACCTGCTCCCTGTAGCAACCGCACACCAGCGGGTTAATCACTGTAAGGGTGCTATGCAAATTATGGTGACAGAGCCCCTTTAATATCAGCACAAAAATAATCAAAGAGAGGGCAAGCAATCGGTGTCACCCAGGTCTTTTCAAACGTTTTGTAAGAGTGTATCACGAAGCTTCTTAGCAATAAAATACGTAATCTTTAACGTAGTGAATCCCAGAGCTGCACAACTTTAAAACTTACAGTATTATGTTAAACAAAAATCTGCACACCAGTCAAGCCATAAGACTTGCTTTTCCCACAGAAATCCCAAAACTGCAGTGATCCTAATACAGCAAAGGATTCTGGGTGGGCATATGCAAATTAGTTTAACAAAGAAACACATTTTTGCCTCATTCCATTTTAAACATGGATTCCTTTTAACCCCTTAAGGACACATGACATGTCATGATTACCTTTTATTCCAGAAGTTTGGTCCTTAAGGGGTTAATCTGTGTTTGCTGTTTACAGCTTGAAACACAATTATATTTATTAATATTAAATAAAAGAGCACTCGCAAAGATTTTTTCAAAGTCTGTAAACACAATCAATGTTTCATCCCTCCTGGGTCTTTATCAAGATTGATAAAGACCCATGAGTGTTGAAACGTTGATTGCGTAAATACACTTTGAAAAAACCCTGGAGAGTGCGCTTTTCTTTACTTTTGTATATTTTTGCGCTGAGAAGCACCCAAGTATTTATTGATATATGGTGTTATTTTGTGTTGGTGAGTGCCAGAATTTGTACTTTTATATAAATATACATATATGTAAGGCCTTGGCCTGTAGTTGTGGGAGGGGCTTGAATTCCCTTTAAAAGGGCGGCCAATCCTCTCCCACCTTACCGTGGACAGTCTGGCGAATCACTTCCGGTTCCCAGAGCGGTTGGACTTCCGGTTCCCAGAGTGGAGGCAGCAGTTCCAGAGTGGCAGCAGCACAGCAGCTACTCCTGACAGCTGCCGTTCCTCCTTCACGGCGGTTTGCGACGGATGGTGAGTAAGCAGGCCGGTGTCATTGTACCGGCCTGCAGACCAAACACAGCCTGACCCGCCGGGGTCCTCGGCTGCGGGACAGGGGCTACGGCAAGGGGGATTGTGGGGTTTCCCCACCGGGGAGCCTTGCCCGGGATCGACCAGTCCCCCCTCCCCTCTCGATAGGAGCCGGTTCTCTGCATCGGTGGATCCAGCTCCTTAAACTCTTACCCTCACGAGCTTGGGGGGCCCGGTAAATCGGCCGGTACACTATTGCGCCGCAGGCTCCCGTCACTGTGTTCCGGCTGGTTGCCATGGTGATGTATGGAACGCACGTGGTTAGTACAGGGAGTCTTGCCGAAATCGGGTTGATGTAGGACGCAGCAAGTCGAGCAGTGGCGGCTTTTCCAGTTGGAAATGTATTCACAGTAAAGCCTCCAGGTGAAACAGGTTTCCAAGAGTTTATGCACGGCTCTTACAGCGCCGATTGTTAGACTTCCATGGCAACCAGGAACTGTTTTAAACACTTGTAAAATATTGCTCTAGCAACTCATAATATATCCATAAATCTATGGATACCGCATACGTTATATAAGATACTGCATCTTTACAAATATGGATCTTAGTTTAATTGTTATGGTGGTGACAATATTGTCTGTCACTTTTGTTCACATGTTCTGTTTCGTTACCTGGCATTCTATAAATCACATACAATTTCTATTGAAATGACTGAAGCTGGACTTATTTTCTATTGGCATTCTAAGTACCTATAGTGTGCAAATGTCTTTTCTATTGGACATTTGATTTGTTTCACTGGCAAGCTGTACAGGTGCGACTTTTACATTCCCTGAAGGGAGACTCTAAGCACTGTTGAATAACAATATTACAATAAGTATACCATGCATTCGTAGAGCCAGAGGGCATACATATTAAAAGCATACATTAGTTAGACTAGGCGAGTGTCTCTACCATTCCATTGTGTGAATACTAAATATCGATAAGTGTGTAAAGAGATGAAATACTGCCTCACATAGAAGGTTCTGGCCTGAAAGGGAAGCTTTGTGTCACTCCACACAGCTGTTCACAATTAGTATGCTACGCAAGTCATATTAAGGAATGCAACCCTTGTCCTTTACTTTCCGTCCCTCTAGCCGATAACACCCTTGTACTCTTAGTGGCATAAGAGCAACCAGAATATTTTCTTACCGAATGTATGTTGGTGTCCTGCAAATGCTTCCCTTCATTGCTGTGCCTCACTAATATACCATAGTTCTAGTGGTTGAAATATTGTTTATTGTTTCATAAATTATAATTTTGGGTATATTATAGTAGGGCGTTTGATCACACTTGGAACCAGGGTTCAATTTTAACGTCCTGCTGTTCAGATTTGCCCCCTGCTTTCAATATGTAGTGGGCCCCAATTCACATATCGGGTTGGTATATCACTCTGTCTACATAAATACAGGGTTTAGTCCTAGGTATCGCACTCAGGTTTATAGAGACGTCGGGGCATTACCCCCTCCATAGGAGTCCTTGGTCTGTCAGCTGGTATATACATTTTCTGTTATCTGATATGTGTTATTATGTTCCTGCAAGTTCATTGCAGGATATTGATTTTAAGTTTTGTCACGTCATTGATAAAATGCTTGGTCTTCTTGGGTTGATGTTGTGGCTTAGATTGTACTCGTGTGTTTTGTTATTGAGCATTAACATCTCGTTTTTAGGTGTCTTGGTCGTGCAGTTCTGTTACCGTACAAGCAATGCATTTCCGTCACCTACCTTTTATTATTTTCATTACTTCTCTATAGGTTCTGGAAGATTTCCCATTTACGGTTCAGGCCCGCGTTCTGGGCCACTCACATAAACTAGACGCACGGATACTCACTCCCCTTATCGTTTTACTAGGTTACAGCACGTATCTAATACCTCCCTCTCTCCTATTTTCCTGCTGGTAATCTCGTCCTGTCTCAACTGTATCAGGCATGTTTTCACATCCTTGTACTTTCTATTTAGGGTAGTACTGGCTTTTTGAGAATTAGGTTGCCAACTAGGTTCTGTTTTCCGGTCTTAATCCACACGTTAGTGGTCGCGCAAGGCCATCACCCATCCTCACACTCTGAGGTATATGTCCCTCGGCCCAAATCATAGGTAGCCGCCTCTCATGGTTGCATAGGGAGGGCCTCCCATGTCACTCCCATTCTATCTTATGCTTTAGTTGCCACCGAGAGGCCAACACCCTGCCACAACGTTCGGTGGCCTCAAAATCCCCTCGGGCCAACTCATAGTTAGCGCCTCTCACGCCGCTTGGCAATTAGTAGGGCCTCATCTGTCACATTAAGTTAGTTAAGTTCTTCGCCACTTGGCTTCTAGCTAGCCTGCCAGTACCCTATCCCTACATCTCACTATGATGATTAAATTACATGTTTTTCTGTTATATGTCACAGTTCCGGAGGGGCTGGTGGTTCTAGTTCAGGTAGGTTGTTACACGTTTTGTTCTCCTTATTATCCTTGTGTCCGTATAGAGTTTCCTAAAAAACCTCACCACACTGGCATCGACATCACACTTTTTTTTTTTTTTTTTTGGTTACACTTTTACAATACCATCCTCACAGCATTTGGTTAAATTTATGCGTAAAGGCTGACTCTAGGGTTCCACATGGGTTTAGTACATTTGACAACTGGGACAGTGGAATGCTAACTTACAACAGATTTACCAGACCGAGAGTTAATGTGTACAGTTATAAGGATGGAACTAGTTCAAGGGTTTGTGGAGGGGGGTTTGGTTCCCCTCCTTTTCACACAATTTTGGGGATCCGGCTAGACTCAATCCATATACAGGCTGGCACATATCGTGCATTTGAACTCTAATTGCAACGAGGTCTGGCTACCGCAAGAGCCTTTGATTACTGCTGGGGTCGCTCATGTGAATCATACCACAGGGTAGATCCTTCATTTCCCGATTACTACTCTTTATTCCCACGACTCACCACAGACATATCATGTTGAAACACTCATGCAACCACTGATTTACTTATTGGCACTTTCCTCGAATACCGGAAAGGGCGAGCCATGTTTATTCCACCCTCTCTGACATTTCACCCTTTGTTTGGACAGATGCCGCGGCATACTCTGGTTTGGCGGTTTTCGGAGGGAATGTATGGCGTTGCGCGTCATGGCCCATAGGCATTAAGTCCCGACCCAGCTTCTCCTATACTCCGACCTTGTTTCATATGATATCCGTTCAGGACGGCTGTCATAGCCTGGGGACCAATATGGTCCGGTCACTCTGTCAGATATTATTCACATACACCTAGCCATTGTACATATGGGCCGATCATCTCTGGTCTTCATTGAGGAAACTCACATGAGTAGCTGCTTGCTATTTTATCACTTGTATTCACATGCCGGGTTTCACAAACATCTCAGCTGAACCTATTCATCGGTTTCGTTTCGGGGTTTGGACCAGACACTACCCACCTCTTCCGGGCTAGCTAACCGGCACGCCATTCCAAGACATGCTCGTGGAATAAATGTATGGTTTACCTTTGCACATCACATTTCTCACCTTACTCTTTCAGTCGACAATAGGTAATAGTAGGATAGGGTGTTCACATATTTTCACTAAGGCTGTAGGGGGGTTCAAGCTATTGACACGTTTGCTATGGAATCTGTTTTGGGGTTCACTTCTTTTGCCACCTTAACTTATATAATCATTTAACACAATTAAACGGTATCTTATGGATATCCAACACCACATGCTCCTACGACACCCCAACAATACAGGATTCCTTTTATATTATCTGAAAAAGACCTACTGAAAGGAATTCAAATCCAAGACACCTGTGCCATATCAAAGGCTACTCATCCACACGACATATTCATTGACTATCCAACTATAGATTCAGCTCCTGTGGAGCACATGACCAACAATCAAACAGCCAAACCTCTAGCATGCTATGGGTTCTTACATCCCATGACTTTACCACTAAGAATATAATTACCACAGACACCATAGACCATTAGGACCTATCTTTACATCAGTCTATACCTATCCCTATAGCACATACGGTCACCATACCCCTATTACCTACTCTAAACAATGGGGCCCGGTAAAGTTCTGGATACTTATTGCACCACTTTACAGATACAATCACACCAGCCATTATCAGAACTTCATGGCTCCATTCGTACAGCATCTTAAGACATGCTTTGCGTTCACTTACTGTTAACTAGGCTTGGCATAATACAAACCTTTCATCAGGACACTCCTACCACATAGGGGCAGCATTCTCAGCTTCCTCCAACCACATTCCAGCTCATATCATCGGGACCATGGGACGCTAGAAGTTCTCCACCTATACTCTTTACAGCCCGAACCAGTGGAAGAGGTAATACAAGCTTTTCATGACTTGTCCGAATAAAGTAATTGTTGTTATATGATTAATTTGGTATGGTATTCTTCTTTTTGCCCACTTTTATGTGCCTACTGCACTGTCGGTTCCGGCACACCACAACCGACTGGTGTCATTTGAATATGTCTTTTGGTTATAATGTTATGTTACACTATTATCACGGCAAATGCCCCGAATATATATATATATATATATATATATATATATATATATATATATATATATATATATATATATATAGAAAAATAGAAAAATATATATAAACTTGGTGAAATATATATATATATATATATATATATTTATTTCACCAAGCTTCACAGCAAGAAAACACCGCAGTTTGAGGAGTGCAAGTGTAATGTAAACCTCCATGACAATAAAAATCATCACGGAGTTCCATAGCAATAAAGTTTATAGTAATGAACAGCGTACAGGTGTGCATTAGAATCCCGTAGCAATAAAACGCATAATAATGTTAGGTGTAAAAGAAGGATTCACAGGACTCCACATGAAGAAAACTCACAGCAATGTGTATTTAGGATCACAGAGCTGCACAGCAATAAAAATCAAAGCAAGTAGCGTAAATGAGGATCCACAGAAATATGTACAAATCAATAAGTAATAAACAAGGTGTAACTGCAGTAACATGGTAGACTAGGGACTATGTTTTTCGATGCCAAGGAATAGAATAAAAAGATTTCAACTGAGCCAACTAAAAAAGCAGCTCATTGTGTTAGTATTGGTGGGCTACATACACATGATGGCACAGTCTCCAACCCAGCAGCCCAAGCAGTGGGAGCACTGCAATTCTGTTCACATTCATTTAGAGTTCTCATTTTCCCTCTCATTCAAGTCCTGCAGAACAAAGAGATGAACCTATCGTACATTTTCATCCTGGGGAAAATATGTCTGACAGGCCTGGAAGGACAAACGATAAAGTAACAAAAAGGAAGTAAAATGAAAACTGCCTTTTCTTAAGTTTGTCCAAGAGGTAGAGTGTGAAGAAGACTGCATGACCAAGACTTGATCCAAAGAGATATCGGACTGCCATTCTGGGGTCAAGAAGGGATTTTTTCCTAGTTTGCTGAAAAATTGGAAGTGCTTCAGACTGGATTGTTTACCTTCCTTTGGACGGCAAAAAACAAATGTGAAAAAGGCTGAACTTGATGGACATGTGTCTCTTTTCAGCTATGTAACAATATGAATCCTTACAGAGGCTGACAACATCCCACAACACCTTCCCTAAACAATGTGCATTGAAAATACTTTGTTGTGCTACTTTAACAGATTTGATAGGATTTAAAAAATAAATAACTAAAAAGTAAGAAAAACAGACATTTATTGTTCATGTATCCAGTTCCTGCAGGATTGTAATGTGACAGTGTCATCACAAAGATGGTGTTAAAGTCAAAATATTTACGAAATGCCGTCTGTATATTACGTTTTAAATTCAATGATATTCCAAAGCAATTAAAAGACGTACATAAGGCAAAGTACAAACATTACTCATCCAATATTCAAGGTTGTGGTTGAAATAGAATAGTAAAAGGCAGAGATTTAATAAACATCTGTCTATTTTTAATTTCCATTTCCAACCAAGCATTCCTGGCACATTCTGATTGCAAACAAGCACCCTCTTGTTAATTACAAGATCCGTGGTCTAGCAGGTTCGTCCATGAAGTGTCATTTCATGTTCTCTTGCTGTTTTAATGCATCAGTTCAATACTTATTGGATTGCTAGGGAGTTTTTAACACACTATGATATGGGGAGCAATACAATCGATATCCATGACCAACATGAACTGAATATTTCACACCTCATGGTATGTGAACAGTCAAAGACGGTTCTTACTGTGTCTATATTATTTGTTGTCACTCTTATCAGTCTATCATACAACAGTATTTAAAGGACACCTATCATTTCCTAGGATTTTAATATTATGTTTACTTATCTGCTATATTTATCAATTTGTGGAGTGTTAAAATTAAAAATTAAATGTAGAGATCCATTCGTCTTTACCCTGTCATTCATTGCTAAAAGCTCTGTCCTTTGAACCTAACAACTAACAGAAAACATACAGATAAGAAGAGAGATTAAAGTGAACCTGTCCCTTTTTTTTTTTTTATATTGTCTAAAAATCAGCCCCAGATACATTGAATACATAATAGATCACAAAGCCACATGATGTATTCAGTGTATACTTTTGAGAAATACTCACCTTACCTCCACTCCAGCACCGCTATTTCCTCGTCTTCTAAGATGCTACTCTTAAAGAAGCCCACCCACCTCCGGTCTGTCCTTACTCCTCCTGCTCTCTTATTCCACTTTTTCAGCTGGTGGGAGCTGCCCCCCAGCACTTTTAAAGTCTCCTGTGTGACACCGACACGTTGGGCTGATTGCCAGCATACCCAGTGTCTGAACATAGTGATGTGAGTCATATACTCTTTAGCCAGCGCTAGCAGCATAGAGTCAATGCCAAAGGTTCCACAAAGAGGTGGGAGAAAGACCTATTGTAAATGGACTTTTCTCCCAATCTATACATTTACTAGCAGATTTTTCAGCACATGGTATAAACGAAATATAATGCCCTTTCAAAAGAGCATAAACACAAATACACATGACAGGCACCCTTTAAACAATGCTTCCATTTCTTCAAATTCATTTGCCATGACTGAACTGGTTTGTGATGCCATTTGCTAAATAAAGAAAGAAGCATTTCAATATCCATAAACAGTACAGCTGGCCAGAAGTGACTCGATAGCCCTCATTGTAAGAAGTCAAACTGTATTTGGATGGTTTAACTTCTTACCTGGATCAGACAGGCATTGTTTATCGCCTCCACTACCAACCCCGTAGAGCTGGATTCCATTAGTTCTTCTGAACTAAACCAAGCAGTGCAGGGCCTAGCTCATTGCCCGAGAACGTCTGCCGATCACTTTCAGCCAAAAAGCTCAGGACAGCAAACAGAAGCTCCTGCTCTGTGCCGGTGGTATTGGAAGTGCGAAGCTGAACACAATGAAAGTCAGGTAGGAAGTTAAACCATTCAGAAGCGGTCTGACACCATAACCACTAAAGTGATTTGTAGTATTTCTAATGCTTGCAGCGTTCCTTTAACACAAGTTTTAAAAGAAAATAGAGTGTCCCATGAAATACAGGCTGCCTCAAGTTATAGGTGATTTGAAATGTTTTATTCAATGGTGTAATTTCCAGACAAGTGATGGTTCCCATTAAAAAGAAATGCCTCCGAATTATGATTGTGAAGCCATAGACCCAAGTGTTTTTGAAGGCTTAAATTCCGAATGTACCCTGTAATCCACAGACTTACCATGGCTAACATGATACCACTCTTTACCTTCATAATGTATAGGAAGTGCCCAAAAAGTAGATCCCCAGATGTTGTAGAAGTACCATGCTGTTTGGAATGCCTTTAGGATGGCAAAGCATAATGGAAGCTGTAATTTTAAAACGTCCAGGGATCTACTTTTTGGGCTCCCCTGCTATACATTATAGGAAATGTATCCTTGGCCAGTGTGGTTTGGGAAATGTAGATCAGATATGTCTGGGACGCCAAGATTAGCTATCATGGATATAGAGCAATACTGTGTCTAACACGACCAAAAGAAACATTTAGAAAATAACAATGTGATAGATTAATAAGCTTTTTAAAAATTTTACAGTACTGTATGTTCCTGTTTAAAAAAAGAAATGCATAAGTATTTTCAAAAACATATTCCTCTGCCAAATTCACCATAAAAGGCAAATCCGTTTTAAAATAATGTAAAAAAATGTATTTACAGTGTAGTGTGTTTGCAGAGACCTAAAACAAAAACTTAAAGGGACACTATAGTCACAAGAACCACTACAGCATAATGTGTCCATGCAGAGAAAAGGCAGTGTTTGCCATTGCTGCGTAGTAACACCCTTAGGTGCAGTCACTCAGATGGCCACTAGAGGTGCTTCCTATCTCAGTGGTGCACAATGTGCAGCACCTACGCTCAGCGTCTCCACATTCTGCATGCAGACGCTGAATGCTCCCCACATAGATGCATTCATTCAATGCATTTCAATAAGAAGATGCAGATTGGAGCCGCACAGTATTTTGCTGCGCACGCACAATAGCCTCTCAATGCTTTCCTACTATTTTCAAAATGTGTTTACAAATGACTAGCCAATGCGATACCACATGCATAGATCTAGTGCCAACGTTCCCTTTTGTTCATGATAGACCCAGTTTCATGTAACACCTATTTACAAAATGCTCTACTCTACTGAGAACGATTAGCAATGTACATTAAGTAATGCAAATGTGAGAGATTGGTAATCAACAATAGGAATGTCACAAATTGAAATCCATATGAACAAGTGAAAGCACGGCTTATTTTAGGTGCACTATATAATTAGCTTTTTTTTTTTAACTAGAGAAATAATTCATTTCCCAATTTTTTTCATTTGATGGGAAAAAAAAAAAAAAACATCAAATGGGGGGGGAAGGGGGGAGAGTAAAATACCTATTTTCAGTAGGCACCTGACTCTGTACTTGGAAAGAGGGCTTTAAGAGTAGAGAAAAGACTGCACGTGGAGAGAGAGTGGCGAGAGTGAAAGAGGACTCACACGAGGAGACAGAGCGGGGTAAAGAGAGATGGCACCAGTATTATAACTGGGGAAAACATAAGGGGGGGGGGGGGGGGGCGGCAAGGACAAACAATGTATTATTATTTTGCGCATGGAACGCACAGATCTGTGTGTGGATGGTCCAACTCATGCACAGCATGCAGTATGGAGTCTGCTGGAGTTGTGATGTGTGACAGTCCATCGGTATGACCTGCACAGCATGACTGAGCATTCACGGAGATCTTAGAATGACTAAGATATGTAGACTCCGTTTCCATGACCACTGCCCCCAGTGACAATCAGTGTGTATTATAAATGTAATGAGCACGGTCTCTGGAGACAAATGTAAACACTCTAAGGGACATCATACATACGCATCAGCCTGTTCAAGCCCAGATTCTGTTACACAGTAGGCGGGGCCAGATTAAGAGCCCACTGGGCATGGTGCTGACAGCAACAATGGGCCTAATTACAGAAACTTATCGACAGAAAACACTAAAACAGTAATACCTCCCAAGTATCTGGTGGAGGTGGTGCTGGAGGGAAACTCACAGGATATAGCCATCAGAAAACACATACTCTCTCGCTTTCATATTTCAAGTAAATCCATAACCCCTCACAGCAGTGTCCAGTAAAGCAGGACTTCAGTGGCTGGGGTAAAAGGGTGGGCCACTGATGTGAATCACGTAACCACAACCGCCTAAAGGGACAAAAAAGGGGTTGTGTCTGAGCAAAGCATTAGATGGTCCGCCTGGCGTGACTGCACATCAGGCTGCCTGCCAATCATGCAGGATGACCATCCAAAGGCATACTGTGCAGACAGCATCCTGAGCTTGGCATAAATGAATCTAATGATTCGCTCACTCCACACTTTCTAAGGACTGCCCCTAGCACTCACTGGTCCATTCTTCTCCATACCTTCTTACTAGCAGGCAGAAGCTCCTGGTATATAGTCTGGGACAGTGAAAATGTGTGTGTAGTGAGTGTAGAAGAAAGGGAACATGCCACAGTGTTTGAGAGACTGAAGCAGCAAGAGCATTTGCTTAGTGTGCAAAGTCAGCTTTACCTTAACTAATTTCATTGTCAGCCAGTCCACACCAGTTTTGTTCCCCTACATCCTTCTTAAGTTTCCATACTTAAGCAAGAGCATGTCAAGAGTAGTAAAAAAAAAATAATAATAATAATATATATGAAATCTATGGGCATATTCCACAGGCTCGGACCTGGACCTGCAGCTCTGTTAGCCCCTATGTTAATAGAGCCCTGACAGTAGGGCATATCGAATATACTGAGATTTCAGGCCACCATCCCATGAACCAATCAGCACAGCAAAGCTCTTCACAATTCCCAACTGCTCCTCACTCCTGTTGTACTGTGCCAACAGACATCCCAAGGCACTTTCTGCTATTTTAATCCAAGCCCTCTGTATGGTAGTGACCCTGTCATGATGGAGATAACATGAGGAGTGCGGTAGAACAATGGGAAGATCATGCTGACCAATGGAACTAGGATCACAGACCAGTGAGGAAGCCATAGTTTTGATGGGACACATATCTCCTCCTACACATGTCCCATATGGCTTCCCATGGATAGGACACATATAGAATCTGGTCAGAACAATAAAGAAAAGGGGAAGAGCAATCAAATGGGGACGGGGGAAGATAAATTAGAAAGGGCAGTGGTTGAGGGTGGAACCATTGGAAAAGAATGTGCACGTTGAGGTTACATATCGTCAATTCTCATTAAAGACCCAGAACTGTGCTGGGACATATATACACAATTGCTCCATGAAATATATTAAACTGCATCATGGGTGATTGCTCTCCCTATGTAACTGAAAGAGACGATTAGTGTGAGAGAGCTCTATGTAATGCACAAGAACATTTCCCGATGATTTGCAGTTGTTGGCTTGCAATAAATTTAGACTATGTCAGAAAAGCTGTTAATAAAGGATTCAAGGACACTGTTAACTACTCAATTCACACTGAATGTAGATCAATGTCATGATACCCAATAAAGGATGTAATAATAGAGGGACCATTAAAGGGCCAGTACCAACGAAAGTGACTGAATTGGCTTGGCTTTTTTTCTCAGGTTATTTCATGCCAGTTTCAGCAAGAAAGAACGGAGTACTACTCTATCTCGACAGTCGTAATTAGTTCCAGAGACAAGGCCTTAAAATAGGTCCATCATAACTAGAAATTCTCATGTACATAAGCAGAGACTCGATGAGATGAACATTGTTGCCAATAACAGATTAGAATGCAATCAAAACTGCTATTAAAGATATACCAGGGAGAAATATACCTTTCAAAATTGTTGTTATATAAATTGGTTTAAGACTATTTCCAACAGATCATTTTTACTGGTTTATTATTTTTACTCATATTATTTATTATTTTTAGTATATTTAATGCATTAGACAAAACTAATTCAGAGAAATATGCCAATAAAATCATTTTAAAACACAATTTGTTTGGTGTGGATTAAAACCGTTAGTTCCTGGTCCTTCTGTTAAATATGATTCTATGTACGTGAAACTAATTAGCCTATTTTTCATTGTAAAACGTGGTTAAGACCACCGATATTGGGGCATCTTGGTTTTTTTTGTGGCAATAGCTAAATATGACAAAATGCATTGCCCAATCATCATTATTTGCACTTGAAAGAGAAAGATTCCCTGCACATTGTGTCAATTTGCAAATGATCACAGGGGCAATAAGCTCACCCCTTAAAGGCATACTCCAAGCAGTCATGGCTCCTTGCTATAAAACTTTGCGCACACTAAGCTTAACTCCTTTGCTGCTAAAGGTGTAACTCCATCTCCGTCAGTGTCATAGAGGCTCCATTAGCCAGGCTGAAAAAAAAAAAAAAAAGAGTTCTGTGTTGGCCAAAGTCAATTCTGTGCATATTTCTAAACACAGAAAGTCATCCATTGGCTGAAAGCAGTAAGCTGAAGCTCTTAGCCAAAAAAGAGCCAGCAACATCAGCATCTTGCTTTTGCAGGTCCAGCAGGAGAGGATATTCAGTTGGGATAGCAAAACATCGTAAAACAGTTTGCCCATGACCGGAGAGCAGCTACCATCATAACCACTACAGCGTCAGCAGTAGTTATGATGCTAGGAGTAACAATTTAAATATGTCACAGGGCAAACTTACTACTCCCATACATGTACTCAGGAATGGTTTTATTGTCATATTAAATAATTCAGTTTGCTGCAACTAAATCTCACCCCCCCCCCCCCCCCACTCCCCCCCCCTCTATATATTTGCCTCTCTAGTTATTACCTCTAGTTTCTCTAGTGATTATTATGCTATTCTTCATCTCTTTCGTCAGCACGTCTTTGTTACCCAATGTCCAAAATGTTTTGGTTGTTGATTTCTTTAAACCTGTCATGTTTCTTCACTAGATTAAATGTACATTAAATTCCCTTGATAGAAAAAGCAATTAAACCAATTATTTATCTATGACGTGGCTCGACAAATTCCATGCGCCAGGTCGCCATGTCGAATTTAAATTTTGCCCCAGTGTCTGGGAATTGTCAGCCCTTTAGCTAAAGCGGCCAGCTGTGCAAACAATGGAGCCGGTCACCTGCCCTTGTGAGCAGGGAGGAGGCCCGGCTCAGGGAGCATTGCAGCTAGCCGTCTGTCTGCCCGCCCTGGGGAGTATGGAGTTGGTCGGCTGAAGCAGCGGACGAGGGAGCAGTGATCTTCCTGCAGCTCCTCTCTGCTACCTCGTGCTGTATAGTGATGCTGGGAGCTAGAATATGACGTCACCCCGGCCCCAGCATCACTACAGAGAGCGTGAGGGAGCAGAGAGGAGCTGTAGGAATATCACTGCTCCTCGAATGCACGAAGAGAGAGCAGCCCCACTGGACCCCAGGGAAAAATCCACTCAGCTCTCCCAAAGGTAGGGAGGCTGGGTGGATTAAAATTTAAAATGTAAATTTGTGAGTGTATGAGAAAATGCGTGTGCGTGTGTGTGTTCACCTTTTTTTCCACGCCGTGCTGGTTTTGCGGCGGCTTGTCTCGCCTCCATAGCTCAGATCATCAATCTTTATGATCTCAGCTTTCCCATAGGAAGGCATTGGGAGGATATTGCGCATGTTCTCTATGGGTAACATTCAGTGCCTGAACATCAGCTAACCAGCGAGCAGCACTGACACAGGACTCTATAGTGGCTGTCTGAGTGACTGTCACTGGAGGTCTTACTAGACAGCAATGTAAACACTGCCTTTTCTCTGAAAATGCAGTGTTTACATTGAAACGGCTACAGTGACAGGCTATAGGCACCAGAACAACTACATTAATCTGTAGTGGTTCTGGTGACTACAGTGTCACTTTAAAAATTACATATTTCTTGTTGCAAATTAAACATTGCTAGTTTAAAAACAAAACAAAAAAACACTGGCTCCTAATTTTTTTAGCTGGCTCTTAAATTCCAACCAAATTTGTCAAGCCCTGCTCTATGAGAATGGCTCACATTCACATTGTGCTGGAACACAAGGCAGTGGGAAACGTTACATTACAACCGTCTGACAGCTGGAGGAGCAACCTCGAAGATTTATAAAACGGCACATTTCTCTTGAAATCAAAACTTTTATAAAGTCAGAAAGCGGGGGCAGATTGTAAACCCCTAAAGCACGTCATTAAGTTGAAGAGCTTTAGGGGATAAGAGTTATCAATGCACTATCTACATAATTAATTAAAAGAAAGGGCCAGCCGGAATCTGGAGCCCTTTAAATAGCCTTGAATGGTTTGCATTTTGAGTGTACGCTGATTTTTATTTATAAATCATTCTATACTATATGCACTACTATAGTGCAATGCATGTACTCGGTGGTGATTCACATTCCTGTCTTTTGATACTTTTACACGAAAAAACGGAAAAGACGTTTCAAAATTGAAATATGAAAAGGCTCTCTGTTACGCCGCACTCCCAAGACCTAAAGTACTTTCCTGGTGCACCTTTCAGGACTGAAAGTGTCCGACGGTTTATTTTTGGTTTTATGTTTACGTATGTGTGTTTTTTGTTGTTCCTGTTTGTTATTCAAATGATTGATCTGTTTTCAAGGAAATGTAATTTCTCTGCTAAGAGCTCTTTGAAACAATCGGTTTAAGTGGTTAAACGAAGTAAGGGACAGTACTTCTTAGAAAATAATTGTCAGGCTAACAAATCTATAATTTTGTCTTGGTAACTCATGTCCTTTTTGTAGAGATGTCATTATGTGCAAAGTGCCCGCTTGTTTCAAGATAACAAAATGATTTCAATCGAAATTGTGTCTCGCTAAAAATATCAACAACATAGAAGGTAAAGCAGCAATTACTTGGTACGCATTACATTTAACAAATAATTAGTCTGATTCACAATGAATTTGCCTGTCGGGTGGTTTCTACATTGAAAATACAGAAGTACAGTTTTGATAGATTTGTCAAACTTGGCAAGAATGGCTGGATTAGAAATATAAAAAGCTCTGAAAATAACTGAACACCTGCCACGAACCCTTTATTAGTCATGGAAGGATAGCAATAATCAAAAGGAAAAATAAAATAGAAGCAGGGTATATAGATGTAACGACTGAACATGTACGATGGCTCTGAGCAGATGAAAACACTGACCACACACATTGCTTGTTGAAGATATAAAAGGCTGATTACATTATCCATCACCCGAGGTGGATAGGGAAAAATATACAATGTATAGATGAACACTGTTCATATGCACTGCTGTGTCAACATAATGGCTTGAAATATTTATCTATTTCATATCATCCCAGATTCCAGTTCTAATCTACAGATAAAAGTGTCTACACATTGCGACGACCGATGTAAAAATCTTTTAAAAAAACATTTCATTCATATCAAATGGAGAAACTGGGGAGTATATACAGAAGGTTATTTTGATATGAAGGGATTAAGTGGAACTGAATCATAGGTGGAATAGAGTTAATTAGGAGAGGACAAAACAACTAATACTGATGGTGTGCAAATTCATATAGGAAAAGAGGGAAAAATGTGAATAGAGAGAAGTGACAAGTTTAACCCCTTAAGGACCAAACTTCTGGAATAAAAGGGAATCATGACATGTCACACATGTCATGTGTCCTTAAGGGGTTAAAGAGATAATAGTCTAAGCAATAAAACACTTTTAATAAATAAAGCAGTTTTGGTGTATAGATAGATCATGCACCTGCAGTCTCGCTGCTCAATTCTCTGCTGTTTAGTAGGTAAATCACTTTGTGTATGCAGGCCTAGCCACACCAGCCTGGCTCCAACTTGCATAGCCTCCATGGAAAAAAAAAGTTTTCATTTTCAATCAGAGCTTACAGCACTGTGTGTTTATTTTAGAAGTTATCTCATGCTCTGTTATTTGAACTTTAATCACACGCATGATGCTCCTGTAGGCCCTAGCAGGTAATGAGAAAACTTCTAAAATAAACATGCTGTGCAACAAAGGAAGGTAAAAATATCAGCTCTCTTCAGGCAGTGTGTTAGGAGATTGTGTGAGTCACAGCCAGTGGAGTTGTCATTTGGCTGCATATGCAAAGGGCAGAAAATTGAGCCTTGAGACTGCTTGGGGCATAATCTACATACCAAAACCACTTAACAAAGCTAAAGTTATTTTGGTGACTTCGTGTACCCATTTAATGACTCCCTGGAAAAAGGAAAGAACAAGTTGTCTGAGCATTTTTATGGATCATAAATGTTCACTATCTGCATCATGTTGCAATCTCAGCACAAGCTGGTGTGAATTAAACTCATCCCAGCTCTGAGACCAACTTGCTTTAAACACAAGAGGTACACTATTTTTGAGCTGCACAATAATAGCATTAGGAAAACAGACATGTATTCCTAACTCTCGCGGTTGCTGGCCCGCCGCGTGGCACGGCCGTGCCCGACAGGCACAGCCTCGCCGACAGCACGAGCTTACCACGACAACCGCCCCCCACATCTTCCGGGCGTCGCGCCCAAATCCAAAATGGCGTTGACTGCGTGGTCGCGTCGAGTTCTAGCTCCGCCACCGAAGTTTATACTGACGTCAACGCGCACGCACATTTTGGGGTCATAGGTCGTCCTCTGACCAATCAGAGCATAGAGAGGGATATTTAAATCCCTGACTCACCCCAGTAACTTGCCCTGTTGTGGTTTCCTGAGAGTGCTTTATCTTTGTGAATCTGATTTCTTGGTATCCTGATCTTGGCTTTTCCCTGGTTATTCTGAATTCTGGTTTCCCTGACTTGGCTTATGTAAACGGTATTGTGTATTTTCTGGTTTCCTTGAACTCGGCTTTCCCTTTGACCATTCTCTGTCTCTAGCGTATTAGACCGGCCATTCTAAGGTCCGGTTTACGCTCTGTCCTTTTATTTTCCTTTTCTTGTCTATGTATATGTTTACATAGTTTCTGCGTGCTGGACCACACTAGTAGTCGTGACACTAACGCTATAGTGACCTGTAGCAGATTAGGTGTCCCTGACCCCTCTGTATTCATAGAAAAAGGTATTTTACTTATCTTTTCTCCATTGTCACGCTGCTCTCCTCACTGTGGGTCCTGCCTCATTGTCTGAGATCAATTTTGATGACCTCAACCAATCCAATGATTCCCCAAAGGGAACAATTGGAAGGCTAGAGTTCAGCATTTGATAAAGAACCAAGTTTGAATCTGCTCTCAATGTGGGATCATGAGAGATATATAAAAAAAAATAATTCAAGCCAAATAATTCAAAATTAGGGTACACCTTTTAATTGAGGGGAGGGGGCTGACCCCTAAGAAGTAGCAAAACTAAAGTATAGCCATAAAGTGTATCCCAATTGGGAACTAGTCAATAAGTATAAATCAGTACAGATGTCTATAGTTTCATGGGAGATGTAGTTCAAAAAATCAAGAGTGCCGTAGGTTGCCTAACGCAGCTCTCGTGTTTTTAGCCCTGCAATGGAAACATTGCAGTTTTTTTACATAACTGCGATATTTGCGATAACTGCAGCGTTAACACTACTGGGCCACAGCACCCAGAGCACTTGATTGAAATGAAGTCATCTGGGTGCCTTTAGTGGCCTTTTAACATTCTGATATTGCAGTCTGGAAGATATACCCATAAAACCAGTTGCTACATTTACACAACAAAGTTATTAACATGAAATATGTTTTGTTTAAACAAACAGCCAGTTTTTCTACATGATTTATGTATTTTAAAAACAAAAGTGTAACAGATGCTAAAGGAACAATGTAGGGTAAGAAATACAAACGTGCTTTCCAGACCCTACATTGTTAGCTGTCCAGCCTCCTCTTCCCCCTTAAATTGGTAGAAAACTCACTTTTATTCCAGTGCCATGCAGGTCTGCCCGCGCTGGATTCACCCCTGATTCGCCTCCTTGACTAAGCTCAACAAAATTGATGATTTTAGCCAATCCAATGCTTTTCCATAGGAAACCATTGGGGGGCTATTGCGGATCCGCAGCCAGTCACCATCTCCTCATAGAGATGCACTGAATCAATGCATCTTTGTGGAGAAATATCTGTCTCTCCATGCAGAGCCTGGAAACGGTGAATGTCAGTGCTACAAACTGTGCAGAGCTGACCCAGGAAGCACCTCTAGTGGCCCTCTGAGTGACTGTCACTGAAACTGTCCCTAGGGAACAATGCAAACACTGCCTTTTCTCTGAAAAGGCAGTGTTCACATGAAAATGTTTGCAGGGGCTGACTATAGACATCATAAGTCCAGGGCTGTATCTACCGCAAGGCAAACAAGGCATTTGCCTTGGGCGGCACTTATCGGGGGGCGGCAAAAAACTCCACCCCCAAATGCTGACCGACTGGCCACCTTTGGGCTCCCCCCCAGGCAGGCAGTCATTTATTTTCCAGGGGAGCACTTTCACCTGAGCTCTCCTGCTCAGCTTCCTCACGCGACCCGCAGTGATGCCGGAAAATGACGTCACTCCGGCTCCCAGCATCACTCTGCAGCACGTGAGGGAGCTGAGCAGGGAGATCAAAGCTCCCTTGCCAACAGCTAAGTGCACCCGGCCGCCCAGCAGACTCACTGGACCCCAGGTGAAAAATCCCAGGTGATCTAAATTTAAAAACATAATAATTGTGAGTGTTATGGGGAAATGTGTGTGGGTCAGTGAATGAGAGGGAGTGTGTGGGTCAGTGAATGAGAGTGAGTGTGTGGGTCAGTGAATGAGAGTGAGTGTGTGTCTGACAATGTGATTGTGTGTGTGTCAGTGAATGTGAGTGTGTGTATGTCAGTAAATGTGAGTGTGTGTGTCAGTGATTGGGAGTGTGTGTCTGTCAATGAGTTAGTGTGTGTCAGTGAATGGGTGTGTGTGTGTGTCATTGTGTGAGTATGTGTGTCTGTCAGTGTCTGAGTGCGTGTGTCAGTGATTGTGCGTGTCTGTCAGTAAGTGTATGTCTGAATGATTGTATGTATCTGTCAGATTGTGTCAAATCAGTGAGTGTATATGTGTGTGCGTGTGTATGTCAGTGTATCTGAGAGTGTGTGCTGGTCCGTGAGTGTGTGTGACGGTCAGTCAAAATGTGTGTTAGTTAACAGGCAGAGGTGTGGCAATGGCAGGAAGAGGCAGGTAAATTGAAATTAGGGGGTGCCCGAGATCTGTCATGCCTAGGGCAGCACCATTACAACATATATACCACTGATCTTTGTCCCTTTAACATTAGACTCGCCGGATTTGAAACGCCAAATGATATTGCAGAAATCTGTTGCTGAGTATTGCACCTTAGATAACATTAGTGAATTACTAAATTTAACTTACCTATTATCAACATGAGATTAAATAGACCTCTAAAGGAGCAGAATACACCCGTCTTTATGAAATAGCACAATTATGATTGAGAGGAGGCTTGCACTTTAATAAAAGTATCCCTACTGTGAAATTAGCATAACTTAATGTTCCCTTAGCTCAAATATAACCTCTTTGAAGACAGCTGAGCAAATATTTAATGATAAAAGATAATTCATTCTCTAGAGGCCTTTCAACGGAAATTCCTTAATCTCTGATAAACTACCGCATGGCCGTGCATCACTTCACACTGTACCGGGTCCATCTGTCACATGAGAATGGCCTGCAATACTCTTTGGCAAGGAAGAACGTTCTATAGCTAATGAAAAACCAGTTCATTGAGTGCACCTTGAAGGTACCGTGGCATGAGTGAAGTGGTAAAATAAAAGGACATTTTGTACTTGTTTGTTAACCTCTTAATAATCTGGGTACAAATATATTAATGTGTTCGCCTCTCTCAGAAATTAATAGACAAAAGTCTGTCTCATGTCACACAAAAAAAAAAAAAAAAATCATAAATGTTCTTTATCTTCTAGAACAGAACAAACAACGTATCCCCCCAGAAATTGTAAAATTAAACCAGACATGACGCACCATGGAAGCTTGGCGTACTTTGGGCTTATCCACTCTTAGACAACTCTGATAAACACTTTTTAAACATGCCCCAGACCCCTAAAGCACTTAAGCTTGTTAAAGTGCTTTATGCGTGAGGAAAGTGCAGATTTCAGGAGAAATTGTCTCTTTTATAAATTAACCTGGTTACACCCCTGGCTGTCAATCAGAAAAGTGGTCCTGTTACTTTGTGGATTGGTTAGCTCAATGGAGCTAAACTCAAGGGGCAGCCATTGCCCAGAAAACCTGCATTGCGGATCTGGACTGCACGTATGGGTGGGACCAGTCTGATATGCTTCAGATATGTTCTCTCTATAATGGCACAAGAAGAGCTAAAACCAGCTTGAGTTCTGAGCGGGGACCCACCGAAGGGCAGGCTATTTCAGTTGCTGTCCGTTCTCAGAATACTCTTGCGACCCGTTTGACTTTTCATTGAGCTGCATTGGCAAACCTGTGCTTGTACAACCACAGGGACATTTGCGCTTTTGAGATGGGAGCTAGTTACACGTTATTTTTTTTTTTTTGGTGAGGGGGTAGTTGTACTAGAGAGATAATGGTTTAGTGGACACCGGATATTGAAGAATTGATGCTGTGTGACGTTCAGCTCGGCGTAAAAACACTCAAGAAAAGCTTCACCCGCAGCTGGATTGAAGGCAAGTCTTTACTTTACTTACAAGGTTCTGGGTTACAAAATGGAGGTAGGCTTGGTTATTAGTACACAACAGGGAGGTATAAATTAAAATAGTTATAGTAATCTTTAATTACAATCATTTAGATTATTTCTTTGGGGTTTTCCATGATAGGTCAAGCATGCAGATGATGAGTTTATACCTACACTCTACACTAGAAGGGGGGGTGGGGAAACACAGAAATAGATAATATGCTAAATTTCATGTTTCTTGTCTTATTATATTAAACACTACTGTACCATGGAATAGTGAAAATGGCAAAAGCATTGCTTGGATCCTATGTCCATATACTTACATCATTATTATTGTTATTATTTATAAAGTGCCAACAAATTCCGTACAATGGTTGGACTAACAGACAAGTATTTGTAACCACACGAGTTGGACACACAGGAACAGAGGGATTGAGAGCCCTGTTTAAAGAGCTTACATGCTAAAGGGAGTGGGGTTTAGGGACACAAAATGTAAGGGTAGGCTAGAAAAGTAGGTTCCTAGGATAGTATTGTTGTCTTGTTTGGATGGCAGCTCTAGGAGAGGAATTGGGGTGCAGGGAGGGAAAGCTGCTCAGAGTTTAATTGATATGCTTTCCTAAAGAAGCACGTTTTTAAAAAAATTTTGAAGGAGTGGAGATTGGATAAAAGTCTAACAGAGAGGGGAAGGGCATTCTATGGGAACGGTGCAGCCCTAGAGAAGTCTTTAAGTTGAGCATCAGAGCTAGGAGTATGAACAAAAGTTAGACGTAGATCTCCGGTAGAGCGTAGGGGCCTAAACGCGATACATTTGTGTAATAGTGAGCATAAGTAGGTCGGAGCAGCATTGTGTAGAAATTTGTAAACAAGTATCAGGATCCTTAATTGAGTCCTATATCTTACGGGAAGTCAATGTAGGAACTGACAGAGGGGGGAGGCGTGAGAGGTGCGGGGGATGACAGGAAGATGAGCCTCGCTGCCGCATTCATCACAGACTCTAACGGGGCAAGTTAGGAACACGTAATACCACTTAGAAGTGGATTACAGTAGTCAAGGTGAGAGAGGACAGCGGCATGGGCAACCTTTGTCGTGTCAGGCGTTAAATAGGTCAGATGTGCGCAATGTTTTTGAGATGGAAGCGGTAAGATTTGGCGATCGATTGGACATGAGGGGTGAAGGAAAGGTCAGAGTCAAAAAGAACACCTAGACAGCGAGCCTGAGTGGTAGAGCGGATGGTAGCGCCATTGACTTGGAGGGAAACAGGCAAGGGGGTAGCAACACTTGAGGGAGGAAAGACCAGAAGTTCTGTTATGGACAGGTTCAGTTTAAGGAAATGGGAAATAGCAGAGAAGCCTTTCAGTGGGAAATAGCAGAGAAGCAGTCAGAGACACGAGTCATGACTTGGAGCGGTGGAAGAAATCGGGAGACTATAACTTGGGCCTTCCTCGGTTATATTTATTATACTATCTTTACTGGAATTTATTTAGCGCCAACTTATTCTGCAGCCCTTTACCAGGGCCGGACTGGCCCACCGGGATACCGGGAAATTTCCCGGTGGGCCGGTGCACTTGGGGCCGCACAGTGCAGCAGCCCTTCCTCTCCCCACACAGTACACAGTCTTGTGGAGGTTTGATGAGCTGAGCAGCTCCAGATCGCACTGTATTGCGTTCACTCGCGAGCAGCAGGCACTCCAAAGTGAACTGTCAATGCTGCTCGCGAGTGAAGGATAAGGAGCAGGGAGGGAGGAAGTCCTGTGCCTGCCTGTCAGCCTTCACACACAGGAAGCATGTGACCCGGTAATCAGGCAGAGCAGGGCAGCCCACGCGGGTCCTCTGCCTTTTGCTTCCTGTGTGTAAAGTGCTGGCAGGCAGGGAGAGGAGTGGGGCCAGACAGAGCTGCAGGCAGGGAGAGGAGTGGGGCCAGACAGAGCTGCAGGCAAGGGAGCACGGAGCAAGGTGGGGTCAGTGAGCTGTGGCACCCAGGTATTTAATGTTCATTTCCAGGATTCATAGGGTGTGTGTATATTTGAGTGTGTAATTGTGTGTGGGAGGTGTTTTTGAAGATATTATGTGAGTGTCAGTGTGGAATTCTGTATGTGTGAGTGTCAGTATGGATCAATGTATGTGTGAGTGTCAGTATGGATCAATGTATGGATCAATGTATGTGTGAGTGTCAGTATGGATCAATGTATGGATCAATGTGTGTGTGAGTGTCAGTATGGATCAATGTATGTGTGAGTGTCAGTATGGATCAATGTATGGATCAATGTATGTGTGAGTGTCAGTATGGATCAATGTATGTGTGAGTGTCAGTATGGATCAATGTATGGATCAATGTATGTGTGAGTGTCAGTATGGATCAATGTATGTGTGAGTGTCAGTATGGATCAATGTATGTGTGAGTGTCAGTATGGATCAATGTATGTGTGTCAGTATGGGTCAATGTATGGATCAATGTATGGGTGAGTGTCAGTATGGACCAATGTATGGATCAATGTATGTGTGAGTGTCAGTATGGATCAATGTATGGGTGAGTGTCAGTATGGATCAATGTATGGGTGAGTGTCAGTATGGATCAATGTATGGGTGAGTGTCAGTATGGATCAATGTATGGGTGAGTGTCAGTATGGATCAATGTATGTGTGAGTGTCAGTATGGATCAATGTATGTGTGTCAGTATGGATCAATGTATGTGTGAGTGTCAGTATGGATCAATGTATGTGTGTCAGTATGGGTCAATGTATGGATCAATGTATGGGTGAGTGTCAGTATGGGTCAATGTATGGATCAATGTATGGGTGAGTGTCAGTATGGGTCAATGTATGGATCAATGTATGGGTGAGTGTCAGTATGGGTCAATGTATGGATCAATGTATGGGTGAGTGTCAGTATGGATCAATGTATGGATCAATGTATGGGTGAGTGTCAGTATGGGTCAATGTATGGATCAATGTATGGGTGAGTGTCAGTATGGGTCAATGTATGGATCAATGTGTGTGTGAGTGTCAGTATGGGTCAATGTATGGATCAATGTTTGTGTGAGTGTCAGTATGGATCAATGTATGGATCAATGTATGTGTGAGTGTCAGTATGGATCAATGTATGTGTGAGTGTCAGTATGGATCAATGTATGTGTGAGTGTCAGTATGGATCAATGTATGTGTGTCAGTATGGGTCAATGTATGGATCAATGTATGGGTGAGTGTCAGTATGGACCAATGTATGGATCAATGTATGTGTGAGTGTCAGTATGGATCAATGTATGGGTGAGTGTCAGTATGGATCAATGTATGGGTGAGTGTCAGTATGGATCAATGTATGGGTGAGTGTCAGTATGGATCAATGTATGGGTGAGTGTCAGTATGGATCAATGTATGTGTGAGTGTCAGTATGGATCAATGTATGTGTGTCAGTATGGATCAATGTATGTGTGAGTGTCAGTATGGATCAATGTATGTGTGTCAGTATGGATCAATGTATGTGTGAGTGTCAGTATGGATCAATGTATGTGTGTCAGTATGGGTCAATGTATGGATCAATGTATGGGTGAGTGTCAGTATGGGTCAATGTATGGATCAATGTATGGGTGAGTGTCAGTATGGGTCAATGTATGGATCAATGTATGGGTGAGTGTCAGTATGGGTCAATGTATGGATCAATGTATGGGTGAGTGTCAGTATGGATCAATGTATGGATCAATGTATGGGTGAGTGTCAGTATGGGTCAATGTATGGATCAATGTATGGGTGAGTGTCAGTATGGGTCAATGTATGGATCAATGTGTGTGTGAGTGTCAGTATGGGTCAATGTATGGATCAATGTTTGTGTGAGTGTCAGTATGGATCAATGTATGGATCAATGTATGGATCAATGTTTGTGTGTGAGTATGGATCATTGTGCGCCAGTGTATGTGAGTGTGTGGGCATCAGTACGTGCCAGTGAGTATCCATTAATCAAAAATCTGTGTTTATGCTTGTGTTTTTTTTTTTTTTTAAATGACATGTTGAATTAAAAAAATAAAATATAGCTTTGCTTTATCTATGTGATTTGTGAAAGTATTCTGCATAGATACATATGCACAAATGGTATTATATCACTATATATATATATATGTATGTATGTATATAAATCGCAAGCATAATTTTAATAATTATTATGTTTATAATATATAATATTTTCATGCATAATACACTTGGAAATTACACACACACACATATATATATATATATATATACATATAATGTATGAAGGGTTTGACATTTGCCAAAGGGTTATTACTAATAGTTTTAATTTTAAAAAGTGAAAATCTAAATTTCATAATTTAAACCAAAATAGCGGATTTGAAACAAAATTTTAACTTTGGTATAGTGACAGCTTGACTATTGTAGCCTAAATTTAGCAATTTACATTTTCATTCACAAAAACATTAGTTTAGTGGATAACCCTGCCTACTCCCAGTCTTTCATTCCCTGGTATCAAACTACATACAACGAAGAGTGCACTCATAGGAATGAGGACTAACCAAAATAAGATTAATTTAAATCAGACATGCAGCAGCATTCAGTCAATGTTTCATTCCCATTACTGGACCTTTCAAAATTATAAGGATGAAACGTTGAAGTAAGATGTTGCACATCTGATTAGAATAAAACAGCTATTTTGTTTATTTTAAGTCCTGTGAGTGCGCTCCTTCTTGTTGGTTAAATAATTGTAACTGTATATCTGTCACAGCTGGCACAATTTATGATGGGGCTGGTATAACATTTTTCCAGGGCTGCTTTTTATTCCCAGTCCGGCCCTGCCCTTTACAATATTAGAAAGGGGGAAATTTAACAATAAATGAGACAATCACAAAAATTACAAAATGTTACAGCAACAATATGTTGATTAGAATCCTGCTCAAAAGAGCTAACAATCTAGAGGCAGCATAAGGGATAGCAACCAAGTGATAGGGTGGAGAAGTAGTAATAGTATGGGTTTTTAGGAACTTCTAGACTAGAGGAGAGTCTGATGGGGGTAGTCAGGCTAATCCAAAAGAGTGGAGCCGCCCGTATAGAAGTCTTGCAAGCATGAGTTAGTAGTAAAGGTATGAGCAGCGGAGGAATGTAGTGGGAAGTAAGGGTTAGTATTATGAATTGCATCCTGTAGGATGCAAGAAGCCAGTATAAGGATCAACAGAGGAGTAACGTGTGAGAGAAGCGACAGGAGAGGAAAAAAAAAAAAAAAACTTGGCGGCAGCATTTATTGCAAACTAGTGAGACACTACGGTTTCTGTGGAGACCAACAAGGAGAGAATTGCATTAATCAATGTGAGCAATTACTAGCGCATGGACAAGCTCCTTAGCAGAATCTTGCATTAGAAAGGGGCTGATGCAGGCAATGTTTTTATTTGTGGAATTGGCAGGATTTGGCAACAGACTGGATTTAAGGAGTAAAGGTGAGTCCAAAAGCAAAGATAACACCAAGACAGCGAACTTGCAAGGACAGGCTGATGCTAGTACAATCAACTTGCAGGGAGAGCTAAAGACGAGGATCAGCCTTATGAGGAGAAAAGATAAACGCAGTTTAGGCAGATTGAGTTTCAGAAAGCCGGGGGACATCCAATCAGAGATGGAAAAGAGGCAATTGGTGATGCGTTCTAAGAGAGCAGGGGAGAGATCAAGGGAAGAGAGATATCTGGGTGACTTCAGCATACAGATGGTAGTAGAATCCACACGAATAAGTCTGCGGAGAGAGGCAGTATAAAGGGAAAACAAAAGGGTTCCTAGAACAGATACTTGAAATGGAGTAGAGATACTGGATGTTGGTTAGAAGGTGAAGACAGGTACAACACTGGCATGTTTAACCTCTTAAGGACACATGATGTGTGTGACACGTCATGATTCCCTTTTATTCCAGAAGTTTGGTCCTTAAGGGGTTAAGGTAAGTGGAGCTAGTGCCAGAAGAAAGAACATTTGAAGAAATGCATTACGAATAGCACTAGACATGGGGAGAGAGATTTGACAAGGTGAGAAGGAATGTGATCAAGTGGACTAGTAGTGGGGCGAGAGCACAGCCACCTCCTGTTTAGTTGCTGGTGAGAAGACCTGAAGTGTAGGAAAGGCACGATCCATGTGCAGTTCAGAGAGAGAGAGAAGCGTAGGCGGGAGAATCCTTTTCTTAACAAGGTAATCTTGTCAACTGAAAGGTTAGTTTGGGAGGTGGCCATGGCACAGTGAAGAAGACAGTTGCAGGTATCAAAGAAACACCAGGGTTTGTGGGAGTTTGAACTAATGAAAGAGGAAACGTATGGTTGTTTGGCAAAGAGTGAAGGCTGTGCTGTAGGAGTGCAAGATGAATTTGTAATGGAGAAAGTCTGATAAGGTGAAAGACAATTGAACAGGAGCATCTTTGTCGGTATTATGTCGACTTAGTGTTGGAGATATGGATGAAAAATGTGGCCAATAATAAATAAATAAATAAATAAATAAAATATATATATATATATATATATATATTTATTTAATTTATTGGCCACATTTTTCATCCATATCTCCAACACTAAGTCGACAGTGTTTTGTTTATTATTATTAGTACATTATTATTACTTATAACCGCGGTAAGAATTTCACCTGCTTTTCTTACCAGCAACAGGAGCAGTGATTAAAAAAATTATTTTTATTTTTTTTTCCAACAAGAGGTTTTATTTTATTCCTCTCCCGCTAGCACTGCTATATCCCTCTGCTGGTGGGCTAGAATTGTGTCAAAGGAACATTGACAGATGTGCCAACTAAAGACAGTCACAGGTGACAGCATTCCGAAGAGGTAAAGCTCTTTATTGCCTGAATTCCAAAAGTGTATGTAATGCAAAACACACAGGACTTCACACTTTACATTTACATATTACTGTGACATGCAAGAAAATGATCTGGAAAAAAAATCTTTATACATGGCTAATCAAAAAAAATGGGATTTAGAAAAAACAAACAAAAACAAACAAACAGATAAGAGCACCAGTTTTAAAAAAAAATCCCCTGTAATGAGATATATTGATGATTGGAATTAAGAAAAAGTTAAGAATAACTAGTCTTGGCATTTGAAAACCACAGTATTAAAACAAGAGATGCATGGAACTGTCTGCCGGAAACATTAGAATCCTGTCGGCGCGTCAGCGAGACAAGCAGCAGACTGAGCTTACAACGTCTCTCATGCTCTCTCCTTATTACATTATTTGATTTGACACTTGGCAATGAACTGTGACACAAACTGGAAGGGTCACACGGCCATTAATAGTGAGATTGTTGGCCTAATAACGACAGACCATGGCAGCAGCGTATGTTGGTAGAAACACAATTTGAAACAAATGAACAGCATAACGTTGCTCAGACTGGTGGTCGCCTCAAATCATCTTGCTGCACCCTCACCATGCGTTGCACTTAGTATGTCAGTGATTCTCTACCTACTTTGAGGGATTAGAGGAGAATACGGGAACCCAACAGGATTTCTCAAGTAGATTTAAAGATATCCTTTGCTGTACTATTTTAAGCTTAAATACAAAATGGGAATGTTTCCTAAAAATAAAAACATGAGAAACGCACAACTTGCAGAACTTAGAGGATCTGCTGCTGAGGTCTTGGTGCCAGATATCACAAGACACGTTCGGAGGTCTTGAAGAGTCCATATCTTGACGCATCAGAACCATTTTGGCAGCACGACGGGGCCTACACGATTTTAGGCAGGTGGTTTTAATGTTGTTGTTGCTGATCAGTGTATAACTCCAGGATGTACACTATTGGCCTGCGTCAAAAATTATGCCAAAACATGTGCAAGTCATTTGATCGAAGTAAACTGAAATGGCATAAAAAAAATGACAGGCACTGGGGCATAGAAATTAAGTGCCACATGGAGCATTCTGCTTCATTGTTGACACCAGAATGATGCTCGGTACACTTAGAGCTGCCAGAGTCAAAAGTGCTGTACGATTGACACAGAGCATCAATATGCGTGTATCGTTGCCCAGAGGAAAATGGAGTTATGATAGTAATAGAAACAAGACGTTTTTATGTCATACCTATATTTAAAAAGGGTTCAAAATCCTTGCCTGGAAATTAAAGACCTATGAGCTTAAATTCTGTGACTGGGAAAATATTTGAAGGGATATTAAGGGATAATATCCAGGAATTCATTGGGAAGAACTTTGTTATTAGCAATAATCATCATGGTATTATGAAACATAGGTCATGCCAAACAAACCTGATTGCATTCTACAAAGAAGTAAGTAGAAGTATAGATCAGGGTATTGCAGTGGATATGATCTACTTGGAATTTGCCAAGGTATTTGAATTTCCCATCCAAAGTTTCAAAGACTTTACTGACAAGAACTTTAAATTAGCAGTGTTACTAGAAAGCTAATGGTATGCTCTAGTCTAGAGCTACTTATGTATTCAACTTGTCCGAGGAGCCAGGGCAGCCATCAAGACTTTCCAAAATTCATCATAAACACTTTTAATGCAAACGCAAATCTCTTTTGAACAAGAGGGTCATAGGGGATGTATAGCAAAGCCGATAAGCACCATGGGATTGTCAGTTTTCTGGGATGAAAGAAGGTGACGATTTTACATTGCGTGGGAAATAATCTTTGCGGGTCTGTAGGATGGGATAATGCACACAGCATCATCAACACTATATTAGAATGCCGCAAAATGACATACGAGGAGTCACACAGCAAAACGGCAGTGACAATCACCGACGCTACGCAAAGCCGTTATAATTTCAGTAGTCAGTAGATCTAGGTATTCCTAATTTGTTTACATAGGGAACAGCAGGGGATGTAAAAACATTTTGCCTGGGAAAAAGAATCTTCAAAGTTGAAGCTGTTTTCCCAGCTGCAAATACTTTGCCTTGGGAAACATCGCTGCTTCTGCCTGCATAAATTTGTAAAAGGATTGCAGGGCTGTCCTGCCAAACCATTATATAATAAGGGCTTCACATACAAAACAAAAAAAAAAAAAAACTCAAAAAAAACACAACATATCCTGTAGTGCATACATAGGAATCAAAAACAAGAGGATATCAAACCAAAATTTATTGGCAGCTTAGATGAAAATTATGTTTTGTTGCGCTGTATCTTTAAAAAAGTTTTATACAGAAATATGGGAAACTTATATAAGAATATATAATGGCCTGAGCACAAAAATACATTTACAAAGATTAAATGTAAAAAGATTTTAAGTTACACCTACACCGTCATGGAAACTTCATTTTTCAAATTAATATTTTCAACATAGCATTTTGATCAATGGTTCGGTTTTATTTGATTTATTATGATTTTTGTTTAACTTTCTATACATTTGTAAAGATATAATGGTTGAAGCAGATGTTCTCACAGGTGTTGGTATCATACCATATAAGTATCATCTGACATGCACCTTGGTACATCTGGAACAATGGGGTGTTCAATCCAATTTGACGATTTACAATCAACACTGAACTTAAAGTGACACTACAGTCTCCAGAACCACTACAGCTTAATGTAATGGTTCTGATGTCTTAAGTCTGTCCCTCCAGGGTGAGCACTGTAAACTCTGCCAGATTGCTGACGAGGAATACTAAGAGGTGTTTCCTCTCCTGCTACGTTCAGCATCTCCATGCTCTGCACGGAGACAATGAACACTCCCCATAGAGATGCATTGATTCAATGTATCTCTATGAGGAGATGCTGATTGGCCAGGGCGGCGTTTTGCCACTCAGGTGCAATAGCCTCCCAATGCTTTTCTATGAGAGAGCACTGGATCGGCTGAGATCTGCTGTGTAAAAAAGTCCCCTTTGCTTCTATACTGGAATGGCTTCGAGTGTTTTTTTTACTTACATGTATTGTATAGTGCTATATATTTATTCTATGTACCTACGCACCTGTTTCATGCTATTGTAAGATTTCTGCTTCATAGAACTTGTTTTTTGTTGTGATATAAAATGCTATATCTTTAATAAATTTTGAATGAATATATATATATATATATATATGTATTTTAATAATTTTTTATGAGAGCCTCCATGATGTCCATTGCAAATGGTATGCATTCATAGCATACTTTAAAAATTTGACCTACTAAAAATACCCATCTTCAATTTGCCATTTCTTTCAAAAGCTGTACCGGACAGGATATAATCTCAGCTCTGTATGTTCACGAAAACATGACAAAGGTATGCAAAGGGGTTCGTTCTGTACTCGAGAAATATAGCTGAGCAAAGTTTAATGATTTTTATAATAGTAGCCCATATCAAGTTTCAATAATAAACCACTGAAGTATAATGTGTGTATACATAATAAAATAAAATCTTTGAAAGAGATTGGTACTAAAATGCTGTATAATAAGGCTCACAATATACTCTGTGGTGTCTACTTTCACAAATGGTATGTGTTTATAGGCTAATTAGAACTGCGAATCTGCTACTGTGCCCCAAAATGAGACATAGACCAAATCAAAATTCTAATTGTAAAAACTGAAATGGATATACCTATTGCAACTATGTTATATTTGTTACGCATTCATTGTATTACAACATTGTATCATATGTGATGGATATACATGTTAATGTCATTGTAATGTTTATTTAATGATCCCACCACAAGAGGGAGAAAAAAAAAGAATAAAAAAAATGTTTTAAAAATTGAAATGATCAGGTCTATTTTTTGGCACTGTAACTTCACGGGATAGTGACAAACACATACATTGGGGTACTGTTTTAGTCAGAAGAGTTTGCGGAGCATAATTTGTGGGGTTCCATCACAGCGGCACATATCAGATTTGAAAAATGGGCAGCAACAAAGTAACATGCAAGTACTGGACCTGGTGATGCCTGTAGCCCATTTCTGTCCTGTATGTTCCCAGTGATCAAGTGGGCATCTGGTCCTTCTGATCTCCATTGCACTCCCAAGCATGGAGCTGTAGGTACTTGGTGGGCAGAGGCCAACTACTCTCTGCCCTGGTGCCAGCGCTTCTGCTGGGGGAACGGGTACATAGTCCTGCCATGTTACAAGGGGAAAGTTAGGGCAGGGACCCGCAGCACTCTGCCCTATTGCCAGCTCCTCTGCTGGAAGGGGGACAGTGGGGTTTTCAGTCTCACTGACCCCAGTACCTGGTTGAGAGTTGGCTGTGGAGGGGAGAAATCGCTGACCCCCTCCTACTGGTATTCAGGTGTGGTGAGCCCCGATCAGTGGCAAAGTGGATTTCGTCACACATGCATTAGGGTAAAATAACCTAATCTGCCCAATCAGAACCTAATCTGCCCAATCAAGAAAGATTTAAAGGGACACTATAGTCACCAGAACAACCGCAGTTTATTGAATTTGGTCTGGAGAGTAGAATCATTCCCTTCAAACTTTTTCAGTAAACACAGTTTTTTCAGATAAAATGCAGTGTTTACATTACAGCCCAGTGATCCCTCCACTGGCCATTATTTAGATGGCTACTATAGGTGCTTCCTGGGGCAGTGCTGCACAGTGAGCAGCACTGCCATTCAGTGTCTCCACCCTCTGCATGCTGAACTTTCCTCATAGAGATTCATTGATTCAATTCATCTCTAGGAGGAGATGCTGATTGGCCAGGGCTGTGTTTGACTTGTGCTGGCTCTGCCACTGATCTGCCTCCTTGACAGTCTCAGCCAATGTGCCTTAGGAAAAGCAATGTTGGGTCAGATTCTACTGTTATCTTACCAACTGCTGATCAACCTAACTTACTGCTGCTGGAGGTTCATACGGCGCAATCACAGCAAAAGGCAAATTAGGCTGAACAACATATCTAGATAACAGTAAAATCTGCCCCAATATAGCTGCTCAGCCAAGAGAAAAAAAAAAGTCAAATTTTCTCACAAACAAATTATTATATATATATATATATATATATATATATATATATATAAAATTCTAAAAAAAAGTATCTGTCCTTCTTGTTCTGTATGTGCCTCATACAACTAAATTAAAAAAAATAAAAAAAAAATAATGTTTCCTTAAAACGTATAAAAAAATGAGAAGGGAAAATATGACAGTCATCCTGTAGGTTTAAAAAGTCATAGTGAAAGTGCCTTGCATATGCAGCATAAATATTAGCGTGCTCTACTGTTCCTGTATGTCAAACAGGAATTGAGAGTGAAATCACTCCAGGCTATACATAGGCAAACTGTTTTGATTATAATTGCAATTACCAATCTCCAGAGTCAGCAAGGACAATTAAATCTGGATGACTTGTTTTTCTGCAGCTGTCCCCTCAAGCAGATGTTGCCAGTGAATTAGGTAGAAATCACTGGATCGATTGTACATGACTGTTGCCTGTGCAGCATGACCTTTCCTATGTAAAGTTGAATAAGCCATTCATGCTCAGGGAGGTCCCTGGATGTAGTCCAAGAGTGAACTTTCCTAAAATGGTTAAAAAGGGGTTAATAGGTATGCATCCATTTCGAAAAACACCCCTCTCTTTGCCTTGATGTGGCAGGTGGTCTTACACCTAAACACCATTGGAGTGAAACAAAAAAACCTAAATTTGTCTAAATATGCATAGAGATTTGGAGTAGTGCGCAGATAACTCTTTTCTTTGAACTTCCTAAAATACCTAGAAAAGCTACCGTTTCTTACTTTTAAAGACCATTAGTGCTACTAGGGTCCGGAAGGAGTTAAAATGCCCGCAGATCAGGTTAGGGCTCAGTTTTGCGGTTGTTTTTTTCCTTCATATTTTTTCTTATTTTTTTTTTATTTATTTTTTAGTATTGTTTTGTTTTTTGCCTTCCAAATATTTAATGTGTTTTCTGGTTTACACATTTCATTAAAACGATTTCCTAAGATTTTCTGGGAACATAAAATAAATACTTTGCTTAAAATTTTAAATCTCGTTCCGCATTTTTTAATGGTCATTTTAAGATATTTTCACATCAGATTGCCATTTGATTTGTCTGTGTCATTTGGATGACAATAAAATAAAATGTCTCCTACCAAACACTGTCTGTTCTTCCAGACTGGCTTATCATTTTGTATCTTATTTACTAAATGGTCCAGAGATCTGTTAATAGGGGAAGTCATCTGTTTTGCTTTGATGAACATAATGGCCCATCTGTATTCTTGTATGTATGTGAAAATATACCGAGTAGAGGCTGGCAAGCTCCCTGCAGCCAAGATGGCAACTCCCAAAAAATAATGCCATTCAAATCTGAGGACATTCTAGTTCTATGAAATAATGTATTTGGTTGAAACAAATTCGGCTTGTCACCAAGGTGAATTATAGTAAAAACAACAAAAAGAAATACACTGCACAGGTACAAGGTCTGTTTAACCCCTTAAGGACCAAACTTCTGGAATAAAAGGGAATCATGACATGTCACACATGTCATGTGTCCTTAAGGGGTTAAAGAGCAGCGCACAGGCCATTTTTATGAATTTGTACAGTAAGTGTTGCCAAAGAGTAGATCGCAGATTAAAGCGGCACTGTCATGCCGAACTTACCTTTCCCCAATTGATTCCTATTATCTCCCTCTCTCAGGATCTGTTCTTCTTTTCTTCCTACCTGCTATAGTTTTCTTTAAAACTTAAGAAAAAGTAGGGACTATTTCTCTTCTGGAGGTTTCCTACGCAGTGACCAGCGGAGGAGCAAAGTGTGCTTCGTTTCCGGTGGTCTCAGCAATTTTCCCATGATCCTTAGCTTTCCTCCCTGTTCCCACGATGCTTCCTGTCACTTAGACAGAACGCCGGCAAAACTGCCGAATTGCGTTCTAACAGTTTGTTCATTCGTGTTAGAACGCAATTCGGGACTTTGTTCGGATCGTAATTTCATTTGAATGAATGAAATTCCGATCATATTCATTGCTGTGGCTGCATCTTGCAGCCGCTTAGTAGATAACTCCCTAATTCCCACGGTATCAGGGAGCTATCTACTAAAAGGCTGAAAGACCTAAATTGGTCTTTCAGCCAAATTTACCTATACTAAGTAAAAATTACTTAGTATTAGTAAATTATATGCCCCTACTCGCTATACCGAGAGTAGGGGCATGTTTAGTAAGCAGTGAGCAGCCGGTGGCTGCTCACTGTAAAAAAAACAAAAACCTAAAAAACAAAACAAAAACCTATTGGCCCCACCCCTGTGCGATGGGTGGGGGCCATAAATTACCATGGGGGGACCTACCCTCTGGCCCCTACCCCTGAGCGGTGGGTGGGGGCCCTAAAAAACAACAAGGGGGGACCTACTGTCCTCCCCCCCCGGCCCCCACCCCTGAGAGGTGGGTGGGGGCTCTATATATGAATGGTGGGGGGGAGGGGGGAGCCTACTGTCCTCCCCCCCTGGCCCCCACCCCTCAGCAGTGGGTGGGGGCACCTACTGTCCTCCCACTCTGGCCCCTACCCCTGAGCGGTGGGTGGGGGCCCTAAAAAACAATAAGGGGGGGGAGACCTACAGTCCTCCCCCCCCAGCCCCCAGCCCTGAGCGGTAGGTGGGGTCCCTAAATAACCCCCCCCAATCAAGGTGACTAGTCACCACCCCCCACCCCCACCCAAATAAAACTATCCCCTACCTACCCCCTCACCCTAAAAATAGTGAGGGCCACAACCACATACACAGCATGACCTGACACCCATGGCTATAAAACTGTCTGGGCCACACATATAGCCCAAGCAGACACAACAATTTAGCACTACAACATCAAACTGCTGCAGCTACATAGCATAACACAAACAACGCTCATAGACCTGCCTGTTCCCTATTAAGTCGTAATGGGTGACCTGTCACATCTTATAGTGACATATCGATGCCTTACTTAATCTATGATCTGCCTACTCAGGCCTGTTTACGTCGCACTAACTGAGCATTGCTGTAATGGTCGTTTCTCAAACTAGTTCTGTTTTATGTTTCTTGATTTAACATTCTAGGCCAGGGGTAGGCAACCTACGGCACTAGTGCCATGCACGGCACTCGAGGTGTCTTTCCACGGCACTCAAGGCTGCTAGAGCCAAACAGGGTCTGGCCTATCAGGAGTCTCAGTGAAACTTCAGATATCTGCTAATACAAAGAGGTAGTGATGGACAATCCTCAATTTATGCATTGCAGCACTTAGAGGAAGTGATCTCAGCACTTGTGAATGGGAATCCACACTGTAGTAGAGCAGCCTGCAGCTGCTGTTGCAGCTCCTGTCCTTGACCTGTACCTGCCCAGGCTGGTCCCCACTGGAACCCAGGGAAGCCACCCACACTGCTAGATATACACAGACCTGCAGAATAAGCCTCACCTCATACAAATAATATGAACAGCCCACACCCAAACATACACACAATCCCCACAAACGCAACACCACTAACAATCTACATACATGCACACAATCCCACATGCAGCCTCTCACGTGCAAAACCCCAAACAGCCCCCATACACTACCTAACACACAATGTGACATATCCATCTACACACAATTCCACAAGCAGCCCTCATACACAGCCCACATTCATATGTATCATACACGATACCATAAACTACTAATGAACATATACAATATAATAGCTCATATACGCACAAATACAACGATACAAAGCAATTACAGTAAAAATAACACAAGCAGAATACGGCAGCACACACACCTCAATTTAAAAAAAATAGGATCGGCAGGGCCGTTTGAAGGAATTTGGGGGCCCCAAGCAAAATGGTCATGGCCCCCCCCCCCCGCACACAAAGCCTACAAGAATCACAGCATAGCCATACAGTTTAAGTTCACCCACACTTTATATAAATAAAAAAGGTTTACAGTGCAATTACTGCTGTTGCATATAATGTGCATAAAACTTCCCTGTGTTCTCCTCACCCCCCTCCCTGTGTTCTCATCTCCCCTTCTCCTCACCCCCCTCCCTGTGTTCTCCTCATCCCCCCTTCTCCTCACCCCCACTCCCTGTGTTCTCCTCACCCCCACTCCCTGTGTTCTCCTCCTCATCTCCCCTTCTCCTCACCCCCACTCCCTGTGTTCTCCTCCTCATCTCCCCTTCTCCTCACCCCCACTCCCTGTGTTCTCCTCCTCATCTCCCCTTCTCCTCACCCCCACTCCCTGTGTTCTCCTCCTCATCTCCCCTTCTCCTCACCCCCACTCCCTGTGTTCTCCTCCTCATCTCCCCTTCTCCTCACCCCCACTCCCTGTGTTCTCCTCCTCATCTCCCCTTCTCCTCACCCCCACTCCCTGTGTTCTCCTCCTCATCTCCCCTTCTCCTCACCCCCACTCCCTGTGTTCTCCTCCTCATCTCCCCTTCTCCTCACCCCCACTCCCTGTGTTCTCCTCCTCCTCATCTCCCCTTCTCCTCACCCCCACTCCCTGTGTTCTCCTCCTCCTCATCTCCCCTTCTCCTCACCCCCACTCCCTGTGTTCTCCTCCTCCTCATCTCCCCTTCTCCTCACCCCCACTCCCTGTGTTCTCCTCCTCATCTCCCCTTCTCCTCACCCCCACTCCCTGTGTTCTCCTCCTCATCTCCCCTTCTCCTCACCCCCACTCCCTGTGTTCTCCTCCTCATCTCCCCTTCTCCTCACCCCCACTCCCTGTGTTCTCCTCCTCATCTCCCCTTCTCCTCACCCCCACTCCCTGTGTTCTCCTCCTCATCTCCCCTTCTCCTCACCCCCACTCCCTGTGTTCTCCTCCTCATCTCCCCTTCTCCTCACCCCCACTCCCTGTGTTCTCCTCCTCATCTCCCCTTCTCCTCACCCCCACTCCCTGTGTTCTCCTCCTCATCTCCCCTTCTCCTCACCCCCACTCCCTGTGTTCTCCTCCTCCTCATCTCCCCTTCTCCTCACCCCCACTCCCTGTGTTCTCCTCCTCCTCATCTCCCCTTCTCCTCACCCCCACTCCCTGTGTTCTCCTCCTCCTCATCTCCCCTTCTCCTCACCCCCACTCCCTGTGTTCTCCTCCTCCTCATCTCCCCTTCTCCTCACCCCCACTCCCTGTGTTCTCCTCCTCCTCATCTCCCCTTCTCCTCACCCCCACTCCCTGTGTTCTCCTCCTCCTCATCTCCCCTTCTCCTCACCCCCACTCCCTGTGTTCTCCTCCTCCTCATCTCCCCTTCTCCTCACCCCCACTCCCTGTGTTCTCCTCCTCCTCATCTCCCCTTCTCCTCACCCCCACTCCCTGTGTTCTCCTCCTCCTCATCTCCCCTTCTCCTCACCCCCACTCCCTGTGTTCTCCTCCTCCTCATCTCCCCTTCTCCTCACCCCCACTCCCTGTGTTCTCCTCCTCCTCATCTCCCCTTCTCCTCACCCCCACTCCCTGTGTTCTCCTCCTCCTCATCTCCCCTTCTCCTCACCCCCACTCCCTGTGTTCTCCTCCTCCTCATCTCCCCTTCTCCTCACCCCCACTCCCTGTGTTCTCCTCCTCATCTCCCCTTCTCCTCACCCCCACTCCCTGTGTTCTCCTCCTCATCTCCCCTTCTCCTCACCCCCACTCCCTGTGTTCTCCTCCTCATCTCCCCTTCTCCTCACCCCCACTCCCTGTGTTCTCCTCCTCATCTCCCCTTCTCCTCACCCCCACTCCCTGTGTTCTCCTCCTCATCTCCCCTTCTCCTCACCCCCACTCCCTGTGTTCTCCTCCTCATCTCCCCTTCCTGTGTTCTCCTCCTCATCTCCCCTTCCTGTGTTCTCCTCCTCATCTCCCCTTCCTGTGTTCTCCTCCTCCTCATCTCCCCTTCCTGTGTTCTCCTCCTCCTCATCTCCCCTTCCTGTGTTCTCCTCCTCCTCATCTCCCCTTCCTGTGTTCTCCTCCTCCTCATCTCCCCTTCCTGTGTTCTCCTCCTCCTCATCTCCCCTTCCTGTGTTCTCCTCCTCCTCATCTCCCCTTCTCACCCCCCTCCCTGTGCTCTCCTCCTCATCTCCCCTTCTCCTCACCCCCTCCCTGTGTTCTCTTCATCTCCCCTTCTCCTCATCCCCTCATCTCCCCTTCTCCTCACCCCCCCTCCCTGTGTTCTCCTCATCTCCCCTTCTCCACCCCCTGTGTGCTCCTCATTTCCCCTTCTACTCACCTCCCTCCGTGTTCTCCTCACCTCCCTCCGTGTTCTCCTCACCTCCCTCCGTGTTCTCCTCACCTCCCTCCGTGTTCTCCTCATCCCCTCCCTGTATTCACCTCATCTCCCCTTCTCCTCACCCCCTCCCTGTGTTCTCCTCATCTCCCCTTGTCCTCAGCCCCCTCCCTGTGTTCTCCTCATCTCCCCTTGTCCTCATCCCCCTCCCTGTGTTCTCCTCATCTCCCCTTCTCCTCACCATCCCCCTCCCTGTGTTCTCCTAATCTCCCCTTCTCCTCACCATCCCCCTCCCTGTTTTCTCCTAATCTCCCCTTCTCCTCACCTCCCCCCTCCGTGTTCTTCTTACTACTCCCCCCATGTTCTTCTTACTCCTCCCCCCTCCGTGTTCTTCTTACTACTCCCCCCCCCATGTTCTTCTTACTACTCTCTCCCCTCCCTAAGTCCTTCTTACTACTCTCTCCCCCCCTGTGTCCTTCTTATTCCCCTCCCCCTGTGTCCTTCTTATTCCCCTCCCCCTGTGTCCTTCTTATTCCCCTCCCCCTGTGTCCTTCTTATTCCCCTCCCCCTGTGTCCTTCTTATTCCCCTCCCCCTGTGTCCTTCTTATTCCCCTCCCCCTGTGTCCTTCTTATTCCCCTCCCCCTGTGTCCTTCTTATTCCCCTCCCCCTGTGTCCTTCTTATTCCCCTCCCCCTGTGTCCTTCTTATTCCCCTCCCCCTGTGTCCTTCTTATTCCCCTCCCCCTGTGTCCTTCTTATTCCCCTCCCCCTGTGTCCTTCTTATTCCCCTCCCCCTGTGTCCTTCTTATTCCCCTCCCCCTGTGTCCTTCTTATTCCCCTCCCCCGCCTATGTTCTTTTTACTCCCCCGCCTATGTTCTTTTTACTCCCCCGCCCCTCCCTCCCTCCCTATGTTCTTCTCACCTCCCCTTCCCTGTAGCGTGGCCGAGCTCAGGGTGCACTTCCTGTCAGTCCGGCCGGGAACAGGAAACTAAATCTCCTGTACCGCGTGGTACCCAGCCTGACTGACAGGAGGAAGAGGAGCTCGGCCACGCTACAGGGAAGGGGAGATGACGAGAGAGGCAGTGCTGCAGCCGCCTGAGGCTCTCTATAGAGCGCTCAGGCGGCTGCATCCTTATAGAAATGGCGGCCCTGCTTGGGGGCCCAGGCCAGCTCTGGGCCCCAAGCAATTGCTTGGTTAGCTTGCCTGGTAGCAACGGGCCTGAGGATCAGCACGCTACGGGACATCACAATCCTATATCGGCACAGTGCTGCTAAAAGGTTGCCTACCCCTGTTCTAGGCACTAACACGAGGGTGCCGAGCACTAGGCCGCTAGTCATCGATTCAATTTTATAAAGCAAAGTTTTAGCATGATATTTATCCCTACTTTTCTTAAACCACGCCAACAAGCGGTGAGCAAAACAACCGTACCCTCTAGGTGGTTAGGAAGTATGTAAACCGGTTTGTTTTTTTCTAAAAAATAAAATAAAAGTGCAATGTATTTGATGCCATGTATACATATGTGAATGCCAGTCGATCTGCACCAGCTATTGTGGCAGTGCAAATTACATGTTTCATATCTGCACGAACAAAATAAAGATAAAAAAAAAATAGTGAGGGGGGAATAAAATAACTAACCTGTAAAGAAAAATGCAACCTACCATTTGACGTCTTCTTTTTTCTAAAATCTTCATTTTTCAGCCCCCAAAAAGGCCAAATAAAAAGCCATCATACCCGGCGAATTTAAAATAAATAAAAAAAAAAAACCCGAGCGCAAAAAAAAAAAAAATCCAGACGAAAAAGAAAAAACCCAACGCTTGAGAAAATTAATCCATCTTCAGCCATGGATGACTCCGTGCAGACTGAGCTCTGCAGGGCGGGGGAAGGCTTATAAAGGGCCTTCCCCCGCCCTGCAGAGTTCAGTCTGCGTGGAGCCCTCCATAAGTTCTTTGGAATTTTCCCACGCTGTGTAAAATGACAAAGAGCACTCTGATTGGCTTAAACCAGCCAATCAAAGTGTTCTTGGCCTAATTGCAGGGTGGGGCAAGGATTTATAAGCCTTCCCCCGCCCTGCAGAGTTCAGTCTGCTCGGAGCCCTCCATGGGTGAAGATGGATTAATTTTTTTAGCGTCGGGTTTTTTCTTTTTCGTCTGGATTTTTTTTTTTGCGCTCAGGTTTTTTATTTGGCCTTTTTTGGGGCTGAAAAATGAAGATTTTAGGAAAAAGAAGACGTCAAATGGTAAGTTGAATTTTTCTTTACAGGTTAGTTATTTTATTCCCCCTCACTATTTTTTAGGGTGAGAGGGTAGGTAGGGGGTAACTTTTTTTGGGGTGGGGGAGTGGGAGACTAGGGGCTTGGGGACCCCTAGTCACCTTTGATTGGGGGGGGGGGGGGTTTGTTTTAGGGACCCCATCCGCCGCCCAGGGGTGGGGGCCAGGGGGAGGAACAGTAGGTTTCCCCCCCTCGTTATTTTTATGGCCCCCACCCAACGCTCACGGGTGGGGAGGACAGTAGGTCCCCCCCCATTGTGATTTATGGCCCCCACCCACCGCGCAGGGGTGGGGGCCGGGGGGGGGAGGACAGTAGGTCCTCCCCTCTCATCTTTAGGGCCCCCACCCACCGCGCAGGGGTGGGGGCCGGAGGGGAGGACAGTAGGTCCCCCCCCATTGTGATTTATGGCCCCCACCCACCGCGCAGGGGTGGGGGCCGGGGGGGGAGGACAGTAGGTCCTCCCCCCTCATAATCTTTATGGCCCAGACCCGCGGCGGGTGGGGGCAGGATAGTAGTTTATTTTTTAATTTTTTTACAGTGAGCAGCCACAGGTTGCTCACTGTTTAGTGGACATGCCCCTACTCGCGGTATAGCGAGTAGGGGCATTGGGGAGATTCTAATCTCCCTTATGCTATTATGGGGGTCATATTGACCCCCATAGAGTGAGGGGGGAGGACATGGGGGGCTTAGGAAGTGGTGGGGAGCACAGCTTCCTGCCGCTTCTATCTGTACATATTACAAGGAGGGAGCTGCGTGCCGGTAGCTCCCTCCTTGTAATAAACTGAACGAACAAACGAACAGTGATATTCAGTGTTTGTTTGTTCATCTGATTTTTTTCTATTCATTCATTCGTCTGTCTGATGAATGAATGAATGAATGGATGAAATTCCCGTTCGCATGTCCAGGTGTTTCACTGGGCATGTGCGGGAATCTCACAGTCTGTCTAGTGTCCTACAGGGACTTCACCTACCCACACAAAGATGGCGGCGCCCTGAATATAGATTGGGGCAGAAAATACAGAATAATAAATAGGTAATATGGGAGATTAGGGGCATTTGGGGGTAACTAGGGGGTCAGTTAGATGTAGGGGAGGCAGGAGGGGGATTTAAAAAAAAAAAACAAAAAAAAAAAAAAAACGGGATTCGGCCATGACAGTGCCGCTTTAAGATTCACAAAGTATAGTTGGGGATCTATCTTTGGACCTCGTCGTAAAATGTATCGAGGTGAATGAATTCCTACTCTGCCAGAACTCACACTATACATAATTACAGCTACAAAAAAAAATGCACGAGCATAGAATTTATAGTACAATAGAGATGCTGTCCTGGAGTTATATGTAGTTGAAGACTCCATCGAATGGCATGCATGTGAAGGTTCTTGGCTAGCAGTACGATAAGGAAAGCAACATATAATTTGCTGTGACTCAGAAGCAAATGGTGCTATAAACATCAATACGCTGTATCCTTTGGTTTCGTGTGCACAAGCAATACGTTCATTGATTGGTTATTTGTGGACTTTAATGAACGCTTTGTGCAGATACACGTCTACAATTATTTACACCATGACCGATATTAAAGTGGAACTGTCACAGCAGGAAATCTGAAAACTAAATCATGAAAAATGTGTGTTTTATTTTAAAAATACACCTATCATGAAAAGAAACAGCATTCCTCCCAACAGTCCTGCTTTCGGCGGACTAGTCCTTATTTCGGCGTTCTGTCCTGCCGTATTCACTTCAGTAGTGCCCCTGGGCAGCATAGCACAAGTACATCATTAGACGCGCTCGCTGTGTGCAATAGCACCATGCAGAGAACGCTTCAGCAGCACTCCCTGCTTGAGCCTGAAAGCTGGGGCCCGGCAGGCTGTCTTTTTTTCCCCCGATGGGTTTGCCCATTATGCCACCTCAAGAACCCACCCACCCTGACCTGATTCCATACCTCATATTGTTGAGATGTATAAAAGAGGAAACATCGCTTTGCTAAAAATCACACTACTCAAAAAAAATACTGAAAATCGCCTATAACTTTTATTAAACTTTTTTTCATGTGATGCTGTGATAATTTTATTTTAAATCCATATTAAAATGTTAGGAACTGGCATCACGATCCCATTCAGTCTGGGCACATTGCTTTTTAAAAGGAGTAACAGAGACATTGTTTATGTCTTATTGTGCTCCTGCGATCTCTCTGCTGAATGACGGGTGAAAAAGGGAAGAAATCATTACAATAATTGACCGGAAGCCAAGGTGGAGGCACTCAGGTAAATTCAAAGGAGTGAATCCCTAAATTTAATTTTATTATTTCAGACCTTACAAATAAATATATATTTTTATAAACATAGGGGATAAACAAACATAACATAACATTTAAAATCTTTGAAAAGTGACAGTTCCAAAAGTCTCAAAAAATTATTACTATTTATCCAATGCGTTAATCAACTAGCTGGCAAACAAGCAGCTTACAAAATATATAAATAACAATAATAATAAATGCTCTAAATTTTTATTTTTACCCTTGTACGCTTTCTTAACCCAGGAGAACATAAAACATCATGATTTCAACTGGTTCTTAAATCAAAAACATCAACTCTGACTCACAGTTGGTGCCAGCAGACTGGAAATACACAAATATGTCAACGATCCCACTATTAAATTAAGGAGATCTGGGTCCTTCTCAGCATCATTACCAAGAGCTTCCTTAAATCGTCTATGCCAACCAAATATGTGACTTTAACCCATTTAGCGCATATTTTCGATAGCACACATTGATCTTCTGGTGCACCGTGCTCTGTATAAGAGGTGTTTGGGTTATATTAGACCAAACCATGCAAATTCAGATACTGTAATCTGAAATACAGAATCTCTGTCTGCCAATTTAATTTAGATGACTATGTATCAAAAGAAAGAATATGAAGTGGAGATGGACTCTGCAAAAAAAGTTAAGTAATATAGTAATATTCTTAGTAGAAAATAGATTTCTGAAATTTAGGGGGTGGGCAAAAACCATTCAAAGCTGTACCCTGTCTCTAGCACTTAGTTGAGGTACAATAAAAATGTTTGTTTGTTTTTTTTTAAATCTTGATTAACGGAACACTCCATATCCATAAAGCAGTTCAGCTGGTTAAAGTACGTTATTAATCTGCCATATTTGTGACAGTTTCTAAAAGTGTCAATTTCAATAGAAAACAGCACTTTTATAAACCTTACACCTGAAACACCTCCCCAGCTGTCAGAGACAGTTTGTGAGATTTTTTTGAGGAGCACGAAGGTAGCCCCACCATGCGCCATGTGTCTCAATGCTTCTCTGTTTTACGATGATGATCTTACATTAGGGGGATCAGGCTGCAGGTAAGGGATTATCTTGGAGCTTAATTTACAACTAACTGGCCAGCAATGCTAACAATATTTTATATTTTCTTAAAATGGATCTATCAACCACACAGCAAAATAAAAAATATATATATATTTTTTTTTAAAGTAAGAAATTTCAAAAAAAGTCCTTACCCCTAGATGACAGAGGGCATGCTAGAGATGACTGACAAGAGGCCAGACCAAAAAACATAGTTAAAAAACAAAAATACAGGACTGCCCATGCACAGAGTCATTTGGTGGGGTATTTCTCTGGTACCCCCAGAAAAGGGACATATAAAAATACCAAAATAAATATAAAGAAACTGCAAAGGAATCCAAACTGTCCCATCCAGTATGGCACTGTTACTGCGCACACTTTTTATGAATGGGGAGCTACTGATTGGCTTATAGTGTCAGCTGACCACTCAAGCCAACCAGCAGCGCCCTATCACCGGCGGAACTGAGCGCTTCTTGAAAGTCAATTGCAGAATCCATATGCCGCTGGGGGAAAGGGATATCCAGCACCTAGGGCAACATTTGGGGTTACACCGTTCGACAATGGTTTAATCCCTTCAAGTGAGAAAGCGCCGGGGACCTCCTGACACCATAACAACTTACTTTTTAATGAGTTGTTATTGTGACCAGAGTGTTCCTATAAGGAGGTCTCCAGAATTTAATTCTCACATAAAGAACAGGAATCAGGAGCACACTAGCTGCTGTGGACTATTAGCTTAGTGTAACATACAGTATCTCACAAAAGTGAGTACACCCCTCACATTTTTGTAAATATTTTATTATATCTTTTCATGTGACAACACTGAAGAAATGACCCTCTGCTACAATGTAAAATAGTAAGTGTACAGCCTGTATAACATTGTAAATATGCTTTCCCCTCAAAATAACACACAGCCATTAATGTCTAAATCGTTGGCAACAAAAGTAAGTACACCCCTAAGTGGAAATGTCCAAATTGGGCCCAATTAGCTATTTTCCCTCCCAGGTGTTATGTGACTCATTAGTGTTACAAGGTCTCAGGTGTGAATGGGGAGCAGGTGTGTTAAATTTGGTGTGATCGCTCTCACGCTCTCATATACTGGTCACTGAAGTTCAACATGGCACATCATTGCAAAGAACTCTCTGAGGATCTGAAAAAAATAATTGATGCTCCACATAAAGATGGCCTAGACTATAAGAAGATTGCCAAGACCCTGAAACTGAGCTGCACCACAGTGGGCAAGACCATACAGCGGTTTCACATGACAGGTTCCACTAAGAACAGGCCTCGCCAAGGTTGACCAAAGAAGTTGAGTGCGTCATATACAGAGGTTGTCTTTGGGAAAAGTACAGATGAGTGCGGCCAGCATTGTTGCAGAGGTTGAAGGGGTGGGTGGTCAGCCTGTCAGTGCTCAGACCATACGGAGCACACTGCATCAAATTGGTCTGCATGGCTGTGACCCAGAAGGAAGCCTCTTCTAAAGAAAGCCTGCAAACAGTTTGCTGAAGGCAAGCAGACTAAGGACATGGATTACTGGAACCATATCCTGTGGTCTGATGAGACCAAGATAAACTTATTTGGTTCAGATGGTGTCAAGCATCTGTGGCGGCAACCAGGTGAGGAGTACAAAGACAAGTGTGTCTTGCCTACAGTCAAGCATAGTGGTGGGAGTGTCATGGTCTGGGCCTGCATGAGTGCTGCTGGCACTCAGGAGCTACAGTTAATTGAGGGAACCATGAATGCCTACAAGTAATGTTACATACTGAAGCAGAGCATGATCCCCTCCCTTCAGAGACTTTAATTTGATACTGCTCCACTTCACGGGTTACTGAATGTCTGCAATCATTTTATGTGGACGAAAAAAAAAAAAAAAGGAGAGTGAGTGACTGTCTTTGGGATGTGATATATATCCAAGGAGACTATTTCTAAACTGAAGAGAAAAAAAAACAAAAAAAAAAAACAATCTTCAAGTGCTAATTACAACTAAATTGACTTCTTGATTACAGAAAAATAATATTAACCTGTAGGGAATATTGCCTGAACTAATTTATGCAAAGAAAGTTTTAGGTGACAGATTTGATTTAAATAAAAGAGAAGCATCAGTATAAATGTGGATATGAATTATTCATAATGAAGGAATACATTACCCGGTACTGTCAGCAGAGGTAAGTTGGGTTTATATAATCATCTGTTTCTTTTTGGCAAAACCATAAACAACTATGTTGTCAAAACAAGTAATGTAACAGTTCCTCTTTAATAATAAAATAAATGAAAGGAGCACGTATTATCTTGAATAAATTCTCTAATACATTGATGACGTTATTCATATATTAGATAAGGAAGAGATTTTTCTGTTACCTTAAATAAAACGTCAGATGTCTAACAAAGTAATGATGAGCACTCAGGTATATTCTCTGTAGTCCAGTCACATAAGTTAATATATTGCAGATATCAGATATACTCAATATGTTTATTCAAAAGAAATCATAAGGGGGGGCAGGACCTAGTGGTCTTCTACATTCTCAAGTATGAATGACAGAGAGCCTCTGAATTACCTTTGTCCCTTTAGGGAACAATAGAAAACCATGGATCTTCAATGGTCCACTTCTCAAGTATTGGGAAAATCTCAAACATTCTGCAGTTCAGTCTTCGAACCATAGAAGCATAAAAACTTCTAACGTACCATTCATGAACCACACATATAAACCATATTAACGATCTCAATCCAGTTCATTTTTCTTTTACTCATCACCATAGCTCTTTATATAAAGCCCTCTTCCTTGTCTTGCCGACCGCAATACAGTTGGAGATCTGCTAAAAAAATATATCTTTATTATGGAAAAAGAGCTAAAAGCACTTGCAGGAAGATATGCCTCTCTAGATCTCATGTTTTCTACAAGGAATATTGTATATTTATAATCAGGTACCGGCTTTATCCCGAAAAAAAAACAAAAAAACACAAAAACCCTGATACATTGTAGTTAAGTCATCCTAAACAACCAAAAATCAAGCTTATGGAAACCTCTGGCCCCAAACTAGAAACATGCTGGATTACATTTTCACTTTCTGTCGCTGTGCCTATTGAGGTAGAAAATAGGCTAAAATGCTTTGACCTTAACCTGGAGCCAATACGGTTCCAGCAGCATTAAGGGAATGTTAGAATATTACCACATATGGAATCTCTCCAGGTGACATGCTGTTCCTCTACTAGACACCAGAATTCCAATCTACAAGACTAATACTGTACCTCCTGAAGTCACCAGAGAGATTGTTGTACAACATACTAATATTGCTGACAAAACAACCATCTTGCATTCAAGGTCCTCCATCACCATCTCCTAACTTCCGAGGAGCTCAGATTGCAATGAATGGGGAAGATATGATGGTGACCAGTGGGTCAGCACATGAGAAAATTATCAATCAAATAAGCAAAGCTGGGTTTCACAATGGATGGTCCAGGCGGCAACAGATTGTAGTGGGGGGCAGGCCATATTCAGATTAAGGGAAAGGTAGGAAGAAGTTGAAAACACACTAGGTTCAGCTCACAATACATCTGAGCCCTGTTTGAGGTGTTCATAGAGTATATATATATATATATATATATATATAGAAAATAGGCTGTTTGTTACACTGGATTAGGACAAAGATTACTTATACAATTAAATTATTGAGTACTCTAAAATAATAGGCTAACATGACTAAGCAGTGCAACTTGTGGACTAGCCAGATCTTGCTGGATTCCCTCTGCCACCCCAAGGTCTCAGTCGAGCCCTGGAGTGGTAGGAGATATTTTAGAGCAGTGATGGCTAACCTTGACCCCATAAATTGTTTCTGGACTATATTTCCCATGATGCTCAGCTAGCTTTAGACTCTAAAAGCTAGCTGAGCATCATGGGAAATGTAGTCCAGAAACAATTTATGGGGTCATGGTAAGCCATCACTGTTTTAGAGGGGGGGGGGGAGACGGACACACACCATGGAGGCAGACTCATGGGAAGCGCAGGAGTAGGTGGGAACCGTTGTGGGTGAGTACTGCCAGCGGCTGTCCCAGTAGTAGTTTGTCATGGAAAACAACCTCTCTTTCGAAATTCACTAGACCAGAGTCTTCATTGTAGAGACTTTACTCAACGGCCCATTGTGTATTAAAGGAACACTATAGTGTTAGGAATACAAAGCTATATTTCTAACACTATAGTGTTCTTCAGAAGGGTTAGATAACCATTTTAAATCTTATTTGATTCCAGCACCAAAGACCCTCAGCGCTGGCTCTGTCTCCGCTTCCTTCAACATGAGCACAAGAGGTAACCTAATGCACATGCGCAGCAAGCTCATTGAAGACGCTGGACGCCCTCGTGAAAATAGTTTCTCTGTTTTCAGGGTTAAAGGGACAGGGACACTGTATCCAGAACACTTCAAGGAGATGAAGTGGTGTGGGTGCCTATAATGTCACTTTAAGTGATCCTGTTGTCTGTTATTATTGAGGCTCCAATAGGGAACTCACTTTTTCAACACAGAGAAAGACACCACATTGCTGTTCCCACCTTTCTTTAAAACTCTGGGACCCTGGGGGCGGAGCCTGGCTCTCAAGGAGAGTGGACGTGCATGCTGTGAGCTCCCGCTGAAAAGGCCAACAAACCACCTTTAAACGGGCTAAATCAGCTTTTGACCCCACTGACGGGCAACACAGAGCCCAGAGGGGACCCAGCGAGACACCCTGAGACTCTGCAAAGCGGATCGGGTACGGGAAGCCGGGAGAGCGCCGCTGCGGCCTACTATACCGGAGCTGGGGAGGGACGGCCGACCTCCCTGCTTCCAGGTACCCCACGAGAATAGACACACTCCTACCCCCCCCCCTTTGGACCGGTGGGGGTCATCCCGGTCTACGCTCGACAGCCTAACTCAAGCAACACGATATCGGCACATAGTCCCAGAACGGAGCACAGCCACATGGAGAGGGCCGAAGCGAAAATGGCGCCTGACACGTGGCATGATGGGGAGACACGAGAGCTACGTGCCCCAGTCCTTTGCCCCGTGGACCGTACACTACAGCGGCTGAATAAGCACATTAAACGGTTCTGGATAAAACTGGAAACCCTATTCTTTCCTAAGCCACTCCAACCTCGAATCCAGAAGCGGGACGGCAAGAGCCGGAGGGAACAGAGGACCCCCTCGGGCCTACAGCTTCGAAACAAGCCTGCACCTCTCACTAGAGGCCCACCTGGGCCGAAGGCCACCAAGGGTTTGACCCGACGACATCGCCCACACGGACGGAGAGACGGCCGCCACAGACAGCGACAAACCCTCGCATCCCTCCGTCACTCCCGTTATGGGAAGGACCCGGTCCTTGGAAGAGAACGGGCCCGTGGCACAAAGATGTCGGCCTTCACACCGGCCTGGGGCTGGAGGGAGGACCCACCCTACCCCCGGCAAACAGCCGCCTTTGGTACATGTCCAGCACCGAATGCAGCGAGCAGATCACTAAGCCCAGACCGAAGATGCACCCCACGGGTGACGAGCTCCCGGCTCACCTTTGCTGGACTCTGGCACGACGGCTCATGCAGCCTCCCCTCGCAGGGAACTGGTTATGACAGCCCAACAGCACTCTGCTGGCTTTTTCCGAACCTGGGAATCGGCTGACTGGTGACTATGACAGGGACAGGCTGTATAATGTTTTGGCCTCTTCACTTTCAGACAGTTTCCAGCGAACCTAATTTAAAACGGTCCCTCTTTTATGTGACCTGCTTTTATGTTTTTTCTTTTTTCTTATGCCATTATTTTTCTGCTCGCTGACTCTATTTATGACGAGTGTAACTATGTCCCTTAATTCCTTGCGAGTTGCATTTAATGTGTTCTTTAATTTTCTTTTGCTCTACACATGATTGTTTGTTGCTCCAGCATCCAAAGCAATATGTACTAGATTAGCCACATAGACAGTTCTTGCTTTCAACCTCATTGTACTTTTTGATATCAGGATGCCACTGTAAGTTTGTTTAACATGCACCTATTTAGCAAACGCCAAGACGAATAATGCTATGTTTAACTACCTATACAAGCGAGAACCTACACCGTTATATATTGTCTTTAACATGTACCTCTTTAGCTAACGCCAAGACGAATAATGCTAGGCTTAACTATCTATACTAGCGAGCACCTACACAGTCATATATTGCCTTTCCTAATATTAACATGTGCCTATTTGGCAAACGCCAAGTCGAATAATGCAATGTTTAACCATCTATACAAGCGAGAACCTACACCGTTATATGTTGTCTCTCCTAATATTAACATGTACCTACTATGTTTACCTATCTATACAAGCGAGAACCTACACCGTTATATGCTATGTTTAACAAGACAACTGTATCTCTATGCGTGCTACTAACCTATTGAAAAGTTTGCATAATATAAAATATAAAATGAGGCTGTCTTTAGAAGGAGATGTACTACTGTGTTAATGCAATCCCACTCTGTACAAAGCTGTGCATCCCCTCCTCTTTATTCTGTACCCCATTTAACTCCTGCCTCAATAAAAGAAAGATTGACCAAAAAAAAAAACTCTGGGACCTTTACCACAGTTAAAAGACCCTGGCATCTTGCTGCATGCCCACTGTGAAGAATTGTAGGCTGGACATTCTACTTTTACACCTACTGGGTGTTCACATTGCAAATTAAACTGAAAATATTATTCCGTACTGACCTTGGGAGACATTTTCTTCTTTTTTGCTGGAGATTCTTCGGAAGTGCTTACTGTCAACTTCTTTTTCTTATAATTTTTCACTTCTGTCCTATTCTTATTTCTTGCCATTCTAAAACATGAATAGATTCCACACTTAATTACCAGATGTTTCACTATTTCAATTGAATAGCATGTATAGAGCGAGCAATGCTATAGAGCTTTTAAAAAAAAAAAAAAAAAAAAATCATAGAGAGACCTTCCACCTAAAATTCCAGTTTAAAGGAAAAGCATCATAAATAATAATTTAACATATTTCTGTATTTTAGAATTATACGCTGAATTTAGGAAGTTACCAGTACCAAATACATTCAACACCAGCACAGGCCACTCTGTATATTCCCTATTTTTCAATGAACTGCCTTTGCTTGAGCTTGCCCTTAGATTCGCATCTGTGCCTTGGCATATGAGCTAGATTAAAAGGGAAAAAAAAAAAATCTAGGAATTTGGCATGTTTAGCTCCAGAGTAAATATTCCATATTAAACATGCGCACACATGGATCATGGATATCACTGGAATGTTAGTGTAAGCCGGCTGCGGTAATAAAATACCTGGAACCACTTGGACACACAAGCTGGCAGACATCGACGACATTCTTCTGACCATTTCTGTTTTTGCAATTGGTCACGGTGGTAGAAGTCACAATGTGCAACGTTTCAGCATCTGGAATTAGAAGCTATATCTTCCCTCCCTCCACGCAGCCCCTCCCACCGTCCATGCCTTCATCTATTTTGTAAGCCATGTTTCCCCTCACTCCCTCCTCCCCCGGCTCCGAGCACATCCATGCTCTCAGAGCTGGTAAGAAAGATCCAATCAAATGTTTCTCTTTCAAAAAGGATTTGACTGGACCACACGAGAGAGGCTCACGTTAGACGGGATGTGGAGTGAAGTGCCAGGAGCTTTGTCAGGCACTGGATTTCAGCTAAGTGTAAGCTTTACTTTGCTGCTGTTTAAGGTGGCACATTTTCGTAATGCCCAATTTTTTTTTTGTAGAAAGGTTTGGAGTAACCCTTTAAGTGCTACATTTAATAAGGAGCCTGGACTACCCAAAGGATACCACTACACCACAATCATTGCATGGTGGATTTCGTACTCACCTCGCGCCATCATTATATCTATCTTTGCTTGGAGAAAAACTGGGGTGATCCTCAGAAGTTTATACTGATAACGGTCATTCTCGGCTCCATTTTTTTTTTTTTATTCCTAAGTGATTCCATGGCCCTCCTTTTTTGGTTTAGTTCTTCTTCAATTGACAAAAGGTTGCCAGTGTTCATTTTTACACTATTTGCATATTCAGTAGAATGTATATAATATCAGATGTATTCTTAGCTCTGGACATTGTACTGTTTAACTGCCTTTATAATAGATTGCTTGTTGCATTGTCTAAATAACATTTTATAAACCTTTCTTAAATGTCATAGCAAACATAAATGTTATTTCAACAGATTGTATTTTGTGCCAGGTATAAAAAAAATATGCATCATTAGTATGGACTTTTAATATCTGCAGCGGAATACAAGCCACAATGTTCTCTTGCATTCAGAAGAAAACATTTAGAATACCAGATAGACATTGGATATACGGTAGTTATTATATTCAAATATACAATGTTTTTTTTTATTTTCAAATTCAAATGAGTTTGTGTAGAAAATAATCTAGCACAGTAAAATTTAAGCAAAATCATTTGAACTGCAAAGTTTTCCAGTATACGTTTCTATTCTCTAAAACTGCAATTTCATGTTCAAATTACTATTTAGTAAACTAACCCAAATGTAGGGAGGGGATTGCAAAACACTGCAAACAAGAATAAGTGTGAAAATTGAATAAATACAGATTTATTTCCTAGACAGTGAATTGAAAGCTTACTTGCAAAATACAAACTGACACAGCCAAAATGTAACTATAGCTTATAATACTTTCAATTATCTTGGCCTGAACTGTGTTATCTGATTTCCATTGAAAGCTGATATTTTTCAATAGACTGCACGTAGTGAATTTACACACGGTTTGATATAGTATCTATCCTCCAGAGGGAGCCAAAGTACCTAATAGACTTTGCAGTTTATTCACTTACTCGAAATGAGAGAGAGAGAGAGAGAGAGAGAGAGAGAGAGAGAGAGAGAGAGAGAGAGAGAGAGAGAGAGAGAGAGAGAGAGAGAGAGAGAGAGAGAGAGAGAGAGAGAGAGAGAGAGAGAGAGAGAGAGAGAGAGAGAGAGAGAGAGAGAGAGAGAGAGAGAAAATATGTAGGAAAAGCACTCCAAGGACTTCTTTCAATGTAGAAAATAAATCAGGACTGAAACGTTGAGTTTTCATGGCAGTTGCCGAATAAAATTTAATTTATTTTCTACATTGAAAGAAGTCCTTGGAGTGCTTTTCCTACATTCGATCTCTATAAATTCTGCTGACAAGCACCGGGCTATATCTAAATTTCTACAGGAGTGCAAGCATTGGACAATATTATATATATATATTTAACTAGGCATTTTTTTCATTAAATGGTATAGGTTCTCTTTGTAAACATAGCAAAAACATTTTTTAAACATAGAATGTGACGGCAGATAAGAACCATTCGGCCCATCTAGTCTGCCCAATTTTCTAAATACTTTCATTAGTCCCTGGCCTTATCTTATAGCTAGGATAGCCTTATGCCTATCCCACACATGCTTAAACTCCTTCACTGTGTTAACCTCTACCACTTCAGCTGGAAGGCTATTCCATGCATCCACCATGTAATTCCAATTTACAATTCATTGTTTATTAAATAAATGGCAATGATTCAATGCATGTCTATGAGGCAATGCTGATTGGCGCAGCACTGTGTTTTGACGTGCATGTGCAATAGCCAATATATTGGCCGAGATCATCAAGGTTTACAAAATGTTTTTGCTCACTTGCGCCATTTCAAAGTGACCGGCGCAGCGAGGAAGAAAAGGCAAGTTTGATCACCTTTCAACTCCATGGAGAGGGGGCCGGTCACCTAAACATCTGTTCCAGCACTCTAGAGTTCCCTTAATACAACTGGACAAGGCCAGCATTTCTAAGTAACAAGAAAGAGTGATAAATGCAATGAGAGGAAGTGGATGAATACAATCTCAATAAACAAAGCCTGAAATCCTGGAATGCGGATGGCAGTAAAAAGAATTGTCATGTTACCTTAATTTGCAATCTGTCTAGTCACTAACAACTGTAAATTCAGGTTACAGTTGAGAGCCAGAAACTAATTTGTCTTTTCACTTGCGGATAATTGGTTCCCCCAGAAAACATAGGAATAAGACTGAACTTATTCTATTTAGTGAAATAAACGCACCTACGGTATATTTACAAAAGTTAGAAATCTGTCATGGTGCGTAATACAGAGCATTCAGCTACCGTATTACACCAGTAATGTAGATGCAAAATAGTACAGTATCTTTTAATACCTTTTTTCTTGCATGAACATAAATACACTGGCTGTCAGGAAGACATCCATTAAAGATGTGCTTAAAGGGACACTAAAGGCACACAGACCAGTGGTTTGGGTGCAGTGTCCCGGTTCTCTCAACCCTGCAGTTTGAGAAACTGCAGTACTTACATTAAAGGGTTAAGATTGCCTCTAGAACCTGTCTATCACACAGCCACTATAGGTGTTTTTCCTGAAGTTTGACTCTGTGAAAGCATGTTGGATGCCCTTACGCTTTGTATGAAGATGTCCAACGTGTTAAAAATCCGCATATGAAACCATTGATGCAATGCTTTCATATGGGGAAGACCTTATGTAGCTAGTGTGCATTAGGTTCACCCCATCAGCTGACGTTGACAGAGGAGGTGCCCTACCAGCGCCAATTGGCATCAGCACTGGGATCGGATAAGTGAATAAGGTTTTTTTTACCCTTTACATGCCACTGTGGTGGCCATGAGGGAGGAAGGGGCCAGAGGGCACTACAGAGTTAGCAGTACAGTTTTGTATTCCTAACACTATAGTTTTCCTTTACCTATTAACGCTGACATTGCTGTTTTTATAAAACAGTCATATTTTATATTAAAGGCTTAAAACTATAGGAATCTGCACACAGACAACTTCACTATGTTGAGTCTGGGTGACTTAAGTGGTCCTTTAAATGCTTGATCACAATAGATTTTTATTGAAACACACTAAAACATTACAAAATGTAATTTAAAGGATTATTCCAACCACCATGACCACTCCAGTGATTTGACGTGGTCATGGTGGTAGGGATCAGTATGTGCAGTGTTTCAGCTTGGAACACTGGACATACAGAGTTAATTTTAATTGTGTGCTGAAGCTAGTTGTACCCCCAGCACACAATACATAATCAGCCCAGTACACTGTTCAGGGCTGCTTTATGTCAGTTCTGTGCATCTGCCCTCAAGATAGTTTCCCCTCCCTCATTCTGATACTTGTATTTCTTTATTACATTACCTATCCCATCCTCCCTCCACCGCTTTCGATTGCACACCTGCACTCTGAGCCATTGAAATGATCCTATAACATGCTTCTCTGTGAGAAGTCTGTGATTAAACTTTGTGAGGCCCATGTTATGTCAAATTGAGGCATGGAAGACAGCCTGAGACCTTTGTCCGGCGCTGGTTATCAGATATGTAAAATGCTTATTTTTGCAGTTCATATTGCGAATGAAGATAGGAGATGGGTCTAATTAATATTGCACAATAGGGCATTTTACACTGGAAAGCTACCCCTCTTGCCACGCCAAAAAAAATTGCCGTACCCCTTTAACCCAATCATGACTGATGACATATTGATCATCACTCCTTAAAGGTACAATATAGTTTTAGAAATACAAACAAGTATTCCTAACGTTGCAGTGTTTCTCTACCTTTTTAGGAATGCACCCCATAAAGGTCTAAGAGGTGAGTTTTACTTGTTTTTTGTCACTGCTGTTAGATCGGTAAATATGTGAGATCTAATGTAAAAAACACATTCTTTTGTGGTCTAACAAAGAGCTGCTAGCCTAGTTTTTGGGGGGTTTTTTGCTAGAATTTTTCACAAGGGGTGGCTGGGTGGGCACTTCCCCACCTCATTAAATACCTAATATCACACATATGTGAGATGTAACTAAACTAGTTGATATAACAAATCTCTACCAAAATAGCAGTTTGTGCAAAGATTTGTTTAGGGACTGGTGACGGCTAGTTAGCCTCCCATCAATAAACAATTCATCAAACAATCTGCATAAGTTTTCACTAGAAGAAGAAGAAAGAAAAAAATTAAAATAAAGATTGTGGGATGATAACAAAATATGAAATATCAACACAGCTCTTAAATCGTATATGCTATAAAATATCACCAGTCCTTCCCTGTTGCTTGGGAATTACACAACCCATTCCAATATATAAAATGTCCACATGTCCAGCTGTGGAAGTGATTACTTTTATTACTTGTTAGTGAAATTTTAGGTTTTTATTAAAATGCATTGCAGATAAAAACCACAATCCCTGCCCTTATTTAGCTGCAGAGTCTGAACGAACAAATAAATAAATAAATACAGGTTTTGTAGAGATTTTGTAAAACATGCATAGTGCATGAAAGCTGACACTTGGCCCCACCGTTTGCATGCTTTTAGCATGTCCATCCCATGTTGTTCATGCACACATTATATTGTAAAATGATCCCATAACACCCTACATTACAGGGTCCCATGAGCTGGTCTGTTAGTACACAGAGTAAGCAGGAGACAGCAGATAAATACTGTACATGTAAAAGCCGGGTCCTCTCTCACGTGGTCTTACTGTCCTCACTGAGTCTTCCGCCTTTAGGAATCCCGACAAGCACTGGGTTCAGATGCTTGAAGCCACGCCCACAAACACTCACCATGCTGGGCAGCCCAACGCGCATGCGTGTTTGCATTGGCGAGGCTTGAAGAGGTTCTGCGCATGCGTGTTTGCATTGGTGAGTCTTGGAGACGTTCTGCGCATGCTCCGCAATATCTGCCTTCTTCCATATTGTGAAAGCAACATTTTGGTAAATTTTGTAAAAAAGATTTTCAGGAGTTTTTTTTTTTTGCTTGTTTTTTATTTTATTGCTATATAATTAAATACATTTTAAATTAAAATATGTAAGAGAGAAAATGTAACGATGTGTACAACTAAAATGTAATTTATAAAAAGAACAGTGTATCTGATTTACACAGAGTGATTGCTAAACAGATTTAAACACATTACTCTGAATTGTGTTGCTCTTCAACCTTCGGCTCTCCAGATGTTGTGGACTACATCCCCCATAATGCTCTTACACACATAATGCTGGCAAAGCATCATGGGAGGTGTAGTCCAAAACATCTGCAGAGCCGAAGGTTGCCTATCCCTAAGACACACCAACAATGTGGTATAATGAGTGCCTGGAAAAGGGTAAATTAGGAGAGTAAAGGGGGTCAGGTGGACTGGTGCCCACAATAGGCACTAGGGGGGTATGATCACATAGCAGACAACAAAGGCTTTATTCTACTGTGCCATAGAGATACCGTAACTATTAATAAAGGTAACATTCATTAATTCATTATGCTGATGTAAATCCAGGATACTGTGTTACACTATGTGGAATGGTCAGCCTTAGAACAATACAAAACAAACATTCACAGAGCATACAGTGTGCTGTAATAAGGTGGGTCTCATTAACTAAACAGGGAGCTTTACTGGATTAACAAAACTAATAGCAAAAATATCTGATTTGGAAAGAAAAAAAAAAGTCTCTCTTATGGAATTCGTATTTTATTTATTTACTTTTATTTTAATTCACTTCAGTTTACAGCTTAGAAAATCAGTGCTTTCAGTGACGTCATATCTACCAGCCAGAAACTAAAATGTCTTCTCCAGCTTCCACAGCAGCGCTGTGATTGGCTAACGGGACATATCCTTGGTGTGACGCCATGTCCGGTTCCGGCGACCTTCAGAGCATGTGTGAAAAGTGAAGCTTGTCGTGTTGCCTTATCCTCTCCTGTCTGGGATGCTGCCATTCTGTCCATTGATGTCTTAACAGAGGGATCGACATGAGCTGGAGCTTGTATAAAATACCTGTGATCAGGTAATGCATTGTGAATATACAGTTATATTGCCATCCTGTTAGCCATAGCGTTGTCATTGGGCATGTTGTATAATTACATTGCTCTTGCATCATGGGAAATTTAGTTCTCCAGATTCTAGAGTGCCACCATCAGTCATGGTATGGTAAGTCAAAACATGTTTAGTTGTATTCTTATGTGTTGTTATATAGTATTAAAGTACATTTAAATAAAGTTTACATATGTTTGCTTTATTTTAAATGACAAGTCAAGTATAATATGTGTATGCAAAATGGTTGACTTTTAGATCAAATCAGTTTCAAATTAATTAAGGGATGCTCTTAGCACCATTCTATCTTTCTGTAGTAGTTATGGTGCAAGCATGCTCCTGGAGCTGTCCCCAAGCCCCTTGATCTCTGTATTGCTATTAGCGCTTTCAATTTCTTTTCAAATGTGGACACCATTTGTTGGCTAAACGTTCCCTTAATACCGGAAACATGCTGGCACCAGAACCAGTAGAGAGGGTCATAGTGCTTAGAAATACCATTTAACCTTTTTTTCTGTTACGGTAAATACACTGAACAAAATTATAAACACAACACTTTTGTTTTTGCCCCCATTTTTCATCAGCTGAACTCAAACATCTAAGACTTTTTCTATGTACACAAAAGGCCTATTTCTCTCAAATATTGTTCACACATCTGTCTAAATCTGTGTTGGTGAGCACTTCTCCTCACAGATAATCCATCCACCTAACAGGTGTGGCATATCAAGATGCTGATTAGACAGCTTGGTTATTGCACAGGTGTGCTTTAGGCTGGCCACAATAAAAGGCCACTCTAAAATGTGCAGTTTTATCACACAGCACAATGCCACAGATGTCACATGTTTTGAGGGAGCGTGCAATTGGCATGCTGACTGCAGGAATGTCCACCAGAGCTGTTGCCCGTGAATTGAATGTTAATTTCTCTACCATAAGTCATCTCCAAAGGCGTTTCAGCGAATTTGGCAGTACATCCAACCGGCCACACCAGCCCAGAACCTCCAAATCCAGCATCTTTACCTCCAAGATCGTCTGTTGCAGCAGCAGTTGTCTGGGTGGCTGGTTTCAATCAGTTTGCATAACCAAAACATTTCGGCACAAACTGTCAAACCGCCTCAGGGAAGCTCATCTGCATGCTCGTCATCCTCATCGAGGTCTCGACCTGACTGCAGTTCGTCGTCGTAACCGACTTGAATGGGCAAATGCTCACATCCAATGGCATCTGGCACTTTGGAGAGGTATTCTCTTCATGAATTAATCCTGGTTTTCACTGTACAGGGCAGATGGCATACAGCGTGTATGGCGTAGTGTGGGTGAACGGTTTGCGGATGTCAACGTTGTGGATCGAGTGGCCCGTGGTGGCGGTGGAGTTATGGTATGGGCAAGGGTATGTTATGGACAACGAACACAGGTGCATTTTATTGATGACATTTTGAATGCACAGAGATACCGTGACGAGATCCTGAGGCCCATTGTTGTGCCATTCATCCACGACCATCACCTCATGTTGCAGCATGATCATGCACGGCCCCATGTTACAAGGATCTGTACACAATTCCTGGAAGCTGAGAACAATCCAGTTATTGCATGGCCAGCATACTCTACGGACATGTCACCCATTGAGCATGTTTGGGATGCTCTGGATCGGCGTATACGACCGCGTGTTCCAGGTCCTGCCATTGGCCAGCAACTTCGCACAGCCATTGAAGAGGAGTGGACCAGCATTCCACTGGCCACAGCCAACAACCTTATCAACTCTATGCGAAGGAGATGTGTTGCACTGCGTGAGGCAAATGGTGGTCACACCAGATACTGACTGGTTTTCGGAACCCCCCAATACAGTAAAACTTTGGTCGTTTATTGTGGCCAGCCTAAGGCCCACCTTTGCAATAATCATGCTGTCTAATCAACATCTTGATATGCCACATCTGTGAGGTGGATGGATTATCTCGGCAAAGGAGAAGTGCTCACTAACACAGATTTGTGAACACTATTTGAGAGAAATAGGCCTTTTGTGTACATAGAAAAAGTCTTAGATCTTTTGCGTTCAACTCATGAAAAATGGGGGCAAAAACAAGTGTTGTGTTGTATAATTTTTGTTCAGTGTCAGGTTGATACTACATATCAGCATATCTAGCCGTGTGTGTGTGTGTGTGTGTGTGTGTGTGTGTATATATGTGTATATGTAATATTAAAACATTCCATATGACAGAGATACTTTTGGAAGATAATATTACAATGTAGGTTTTGTGATTATATCAGATTTTGACAAAAGGGAGCATATATGTAAAAGCATAGCTGGTGGAATGGTGTGTGATACAAACATTATGGGATAGCGGCAATCTTTATAAACTTTAGAAGGTCAAGTGTTTTGTTAGATATTTATTAGTCGTCATTATTCTTATGTTGCATTTCGTTTAAATGGGCACTCATAACCCCAATATGTCCTTATCAAGGTCTTGGTAACGCAAATGTATTTTTGAGACCGGAATGAGACCTCTTCACACACTGACATTCATGAAAGCGAACAAGTCGCTTCACTTATAGAGGTTACATACATCACTAATACGCATCCTTAGATATTGCGGTCCATAGCACCACGACTAACAAATGGTAATTATCAGAGCCAATCAACATGGCTTTTGCAGCTGATATACAGGTACCTGCCACAATTTACAAGATAGATTATTAGGTGTTGTGAGAAGTCATGGTTGGTAAATCAATTTTAAAAGTGCAGAATATTTATTTTTTTCTTGTAGAAACACTAGATTGCTGGAGGTTTTTATGTAACAATTTTTTTTTTTTAAATCGATTATAGGATAAGTCGACCTTTTGCGTTGGTCTGTCATGTTCGAACACTTCATTTAAAGGTCAACCCGGACTGCAAAGAAGATAATCCCTCCAAACCGCTGACATTTTCTACTAGTAAAGCCAGTCACAGACATTGGTCTTTTGAGAAGTCAATGGGTAGTGAGGACAAGAGACCATTATGGAAAGTTTTGCCAGTGAGTTTCCTAATTGGATCTATCCTGATCTGGGCAGCCTTCAGAAAAGAAACTGAAATTGATGAACAGATTTATAAACCTATTGAGCAACTCCAACCAGACCCTGAGATAAATGAAACGGACACGGAAGTAAAGAAATAAAATGTGTTTTATTTTGACAAACACGAGGATGGTCTCTTACTAAACTTTATTTACAAAAAGAGGATTTACCTGATCTACAACTGTGCATGGGAATACTATGGTTGCTTGATCGCTAAGGAAAAAAACACCTGACACACCATTCAGTAAAAGATTTAAACATTGCTGATCAGTGGAAGGTGCATGTATAGTGTAAATAAAATTATACAAGGGATACTTAAAGCAAGTGAATGTTCATTGAGGTTTTAAAAGGTGCTTGTTGATGTATGTGAATGTAGGCTTCCTTCATGAAAACTTGGTTCATTTATGTTAAACATGCCTTTAATTCAATGTACATGATCTGTTACCATAACATACACGATGGAGATGGTTGTTTGTAGCATGGTTAGAATGACATAAAAACAGACTTGGAAGCTGAATTTATTTAAGACTGTTTATTGCTGCAGTAGCTTTAAAAGGCAAAGATGCACTTTTACAGGGGGGGCGGCGCGCTTTATAGTTTTCCATTTTTTTTAACTTACGTTTGTGAACCCTCAAATGGGCGTGTGTTTGGAAGCTGCACACGTGATAGGGCTGTATGTCTTCCTCTTTCAGTGTTTACAAAATCAGATATGCTCATCTGGTAACAAACTGATACTTAGATCCCATGCTGTCAGCGAATACCCGTTTACTTATTTTTCAATCAAAAATGTCAATCCACTTACTAAAGAATCTCTCTCTCTCTCTCTCTCTCTCTCGTAACTTTTTTTAATATATTAATAAATTATGTATATATGGCTGCTCAGGAGTGATGGGAGTGAGCGCAGAACTTGTATTTGTAATCTTTAATAGGTGTTGGAATTAAAATTACAATCTGGCAATGAATGAAAAATAACAAGTGGATATGCCTAGATGTATACATACCTCCTTCTAGTAAAGATTTTAAGCACCAGAAACACTACAGCGTAGCATAGTGGCTGTTCCACAAAGAGACTGTCCCTGCAATTACACCAGTGTAAACCCTGCCATTTTTTTTTTAGAAAATGTAGTGTTTACACTCTTTCTATGGACATCTCTCAGAACAGCCACTAGAGGCGTTACCAGTTGCATCTTCACTCTCCGCATGGAAATTCAGAACATTTGCAGTAGAGATGCATTGCTCTATTGCACCTGCTTCTGCACATGCATTTAATTGGCTGAGATCATATTCATTGATGATCTGAGCCAGGGTAGAACAGCAGCTGCATCAAGACAACTGCATGGTGAGGGACTAACGGCGAGTACAACATGTTAATTTGACTTTTCATGGCAGGGAGCAGCAGGACTGTACATACAAATGGAAAACCGGGTTATAAATAGAAATTAGCTTAAAGGGACACTAATGCTACAAATACAAACATCTACTACAGAATGTTGGCAGAGGCAAGCAATAGGTTACAATCTTGTTTTGAAGTTCATGTAATAATTTAATAATTTTCCGTAGATGCACACGTATCATTTTCTTTCTACCTTCAGAAACTGATAAATAGATTCGCTTAACGGGACACTAACAATACAGTTTCTGAAGGTAGAAAGAAAATGATACGTGTGCATCTATGGAAAATAATTAAAGGGACACTATAGTCACCTGAACAACTTCAGCTTAATGAGGTTGTTCAGGTGAGAAAATACATTGTTTACATTGAAAGCTAAGGAACACCTCCAGTTGCTTAGTGTGAACCAGAGGGACTTCGGAGTTGATGGAGGCATATCATGTCTCTATCCACTCAGATCTGCTGTGCACAAGCATCCTGTGATTCAGTATCTCCTCCTACTGCATGCAGACACTGAACTTTCCTCATAGAGATTCATTGATTCAATTCATCTCTATGAGGAAATGCTGATTGGCCAGGGCTGTTTGAATCATGCTGGCTCTGCCCCTGATCTGCCTCCTTGTCAGTCTCAGCCAATCCTATGGGGAAGCACTGTGATTGGATCAGGCTATCACATTTTAGCAGGCTGCTTGTTTTTTCCTGAGTCTAACAGCATGCAGATTTACAGCTTCTGGCTTGAACACAGTAAGATTTGTACTATATTTATGGAGGCATGAGGGGCCCAGGGGGGGCTAGATGGTCGTGTTAACACTATAGGGTCAGGAATACATGTAGTTGCACTGGTGACTATAGTGTCCCTTTAAATTCGCAAATCAACTTCAAAATAAGATCTTAACTCCTTGCTCTCCTACCATCATTTTGTTGGTCAGTTGCAATTGAAAAGTTCTGCAGGAGATGTTGGTGTTGTAAAACGGTAAACTATTTTGGATAACTATATAATAATCTAGCTAACATACGATGAAGGTTTTATCATTTATAGATTGTCTTTAGAAGACAGTATTGCAGTGTGATGGAAAACCATTGGATTACAAACCTGCCACCTAATCGACAATACAAGTAGCCATTTCAAATTCAATGTAGTGATATCACTGATCATGTAGCTTGAATAAGTTCACAAAGTTGCAAAAAAAGTAAATAAAATGCATTGAAACAGTTCAGCACAGTGAGTGCAGCCATGATGATACTGGGAAAGAGAAGTTTAAAAAAAAAACCCTCAGCACTTAGTTTGAGAAGTTTAACATTAATTGTTTTTAGTATATCCTGCCAGGACATGTGGAAAATTCAATTTTCACAGGTGAATGTAAAAGTTTCCATGAATCAAATCTCTAAAGGACCCCAAGGAGGGCTTTTAGATTAAAGGACTACTATAGGCACCCAGACTACTTCAGCTTAATGAAGTGGTCTGGGTGCCAGTTCCATCTAGGATTAACCCTGCCTGCTGTAAATATAGCAGTTTCAGAGTTTATTGCTGGGCATTTTGTACATTTCATATGTGCCACTAAGTTCAAACCCCCAAATTATGCTCAACTAAGCCTTCTGAGTAAAACAATATGCCCAATGTATGACCTAGACATTGTGTGAAGTTACACTGCTGTAAAAGAGACATAACAAGTTATGTTTTTTAAGTGTGAATTTTCATGGAGGGTTTTGATGCGTCCGTGTCCCACTTTGGAGCACTTGAGCAGGCTACATATTACAACTACACTATAAAGGCATACCATTTCTTAAAGAAGACATCCCAGGGCAATTCAAAAGGCATTTTTTGAACCTTAGCGTGGGATCATTTTTCCGCTAGCTTGTACCAAGTGTAGTGGTAATACGCATTTTTTCTGCCTTTTTGACACAAAGTGAGTTTGCGCAGTATATTTTTCAAACCTTATGTGTACTACGACTGTATAATACTTCATACGTTGCTCAGCTATGTCGGCTGAGTACAGCAATACCCCCGTATGTACCTTTGCCAGGTATATGTGGACATTGAAGGGGCACATTTGAGACACAGCCATTCCAGTTTTTTTTCAAACTTTGAATTTTTACGCTGTGTCCATGTCCCATTTTAGAGTATTTTACAAGGCTATATAATCCAATTACCCCATAAAGGCATACCATTTCTTAAAGAAGACATCCCAGGGCAATTCAAAAGGCATATTTTGAACCTTAGCGTGGGATCATTTTTCCGCTAGCTTGTACCAAGTGCAGTGGTAATGAGCATTTTTTTAATGTATTTTTTTACTTTGTAAAACCCGTTTTTAAACTTTTTTTTTTACTTATTAAATGTTTTACATTTTCTTAACTTTTTTTACACTTTTACATTTTTTTCTAAACTTTTCTTTTACCTTTAACCCCTAACTAGCAGTAAGCAGCACTAACCGTAAATTCCCCATTTTCCCATAACTCCCACCCACCCCAGCTAGCAAAATATATAATTATAAAATATTTAAATGAATTAAATAAATTGAACCCATGAGGGTTAAAAAAATTAATAAAAGTTAATCCTCAGGGGTTAAAAAAAAAATTAGAGCACAGTATAATACTGCGATCTGTATGTTGATCACTGTAGGCAGTGATGAACTGGCAGGGAAGGGGTTCATTTTTATTTAGACTGGGTAAAGGGGGGTGGTATTTTTTTTTTTTTTACTTAAACGTTACTAAAACAGTTAAAGTTTTTTATTTTTTTTTAGCTTTTTAAAGCTTATTTAAAAAAAAAAAAATTAACGTTAACCCCTAGTTAGCCTAACACCAAATTCCCCACTAACTTCCACCCATCCCAGCTAGCTAAATATATAATTTTTAAATATTTAAATTAATACAATAAATTTAACCCCTGAGGGTTAAAAAAAATATAATAATTAACCCTCAGGGGTTAAAAAAAAAAATCAGATTACATTAAAATGTATACCCTGCCAATTGATTACTGTAGTCAGTGATCAATTGGCAGGGAAGGGGTTAATTTTATTAAAACAGGGGAAAGGGTGGGTGGGATTTAACTTTAATTTTCCCCACCAGGGGGCAGGATCAGTGAAGATCCGTCTCCCTGCACTTCACACAGAACCCGGAAGTGCAGGGAGGCGGAAGGTAAGTACATTGAGCACATGTGCTCGCTCTGACATGCTGTCAGAGCGGGCACATGAGCTGGTGCAGCCCGATCGGGTGCTCCCGGTCTGCCTCTAATACAGAGGCAGACCGGAGCACCGTTAACCCCGCGATCGCCGCGATCTGGGGTTAACTTTAGTAAATGACAGAAATTTTCCGTCAACGGTCCTTAACTGAAGGACAAGGCTGACGGAAAATTTCCGTCACCGGTCGGGAAGGGGTTATGGAACACTAGTCACTAGAACTACAGCTTAATGTAGTTCTGTTGGGTAGAATCATTCCCTTCAAGCTTCTTCCCCCCACCAAAGAAAGGCAGTGTTTACATTACAGCCTAGGGATAACTCATCTGGCCACTCTTTACATGGCTACCAGATGTGCTTCCTGTAGCAGTGCTGCAGTGTGACTGACATTCAGTGCCTCCACCTTCTGTACATACAGAAGTTTCCTCATTGAGATGCATATCTATAGACTGTCCCTGCCTGACAAAAGGCAGTGTTTACATTGCCTCTTAGTGACACAGCACCTCAGGAGCTGAACATTCCACAGAGATGCATGAATTCAATGCTGATTGGTGCAGTAGCGTCCCAATACAATATGGATAAACATTAGATTGGCTGAGATCAAGCTTGATAATCTCAGCCATAGAGAGGCCAGCACAGCATGGAGTAGAAACACCATCCTCTTGTAAATGGAGAGGGCTGTCACCTAACACACCCCATGAAAGACACCCTCACAGGATTGCATGATATAAAAAAAAAAACCTTACCCTGATGTCCAGTGGGCAACCAGCTAGGGATTGCGGAGGCGGGTAGTGAGGTAGCTGTGATGTCTATGCTCTACTCCAATGCATGCAGCTTAGTGACGCCAAATTATAATGTCACAGCTCATCTCCCCGCCTGGCCAAAATATAGCCAGTCTACCTCCAAGTTTCACTTCTGTTATGGTGCCAAGGTATTCATACAGACTAGTGCTTCTGATGCATGAAGTGTTCCTTTAATCTCTAGAAACACTTATAATTTTAGAAGAGCTCATGGAGGAAGTAATCAGTATCTACAGCATTTATGCTGGAACCACTGCAGAGGATCTTTACTTGTGCCGAGAGCTAGTTACAGCACTGTTTCACAAGGTTTCCCAGTTAAGTTATGGCTCATGAGTTGCCAATATATTCAAGAAATTTATAGATCGGAATGTAGCAACTAGTATAAGCACTAGTTTCATAACCCAAGTCTGTTTTGATAGAATATTTAATGTGCCTAGACAGACTAAATTGCATCAGTTTGAATTTTTAAAAACCCACAGAACTCTGTGCTTACTACATGTTACACCTTTTGACAGTTATTCTGTCTAACAGATATTAAAACCAATTCCAGCAGGTTGAGGTAGTGGAAAGTTTATTTACAATGGAGTTACAATGAAAGATAGGGTATGTAAAGAAATTAGATTAAGCATGCTGACCAGATTTAATGAAGAGGGTCACAAAACTAGCTGAAGATACAAATTTTCTGAAAAACCTGAGGAGTAAGGGAATGTCATATAAAATGTTCACTACCAGTTTACTGTCAACTACCCTACAATTAACAAACCCTTTATAAAATAAAGACACACTTATGTACAATTTGTAAAAAAAAGAAATTTCAGAACAAAAACAAGAAACTAAGATCAAAAACAGAACTCCCAACAAAAATTAAGCACGTTCTCCACGGATTCTCCTTGCTAGCTGTATATCCTTTGGCATAATGGTTACTCTCTTTGCATGGATAGCACACAAGTTGGTATCTTCAAATAGGCCAACAAGGTAAGCCTCACTTGCTTCCTAAAATGCAAAGATAGAATACATTTAGAAAAGTCTGTTAACATAGAAGAAAGCAAAAACCTATGCCATGTTACCAATACAAACCTGGAGAGCACCAATAGCTGCACTTTGGAACCTCAGATCAGTCTTGAAGTCTTGAGCAATTTCCCTCACAAGACGCTGAAATGGCAGCTTACGGATCAACAGCTCAGTAGACTTCTGGTATCTTCTGATTTCTCTCAGAGCAACAGTGCCAGGCCTGGTTAAAGAAATTGATTAGATTAAAAGTTATATAAAAGTACTAGTGACTGCAGATTATGGTTTTAGTGTGAGCTTCTGAATCCATGGCATATTGACTAAAAAAAGTCATAAAGATACAGTCTTACATGTTAGTACACTAAATCAAGTCACAATTATAAATAAGGTGTCTCAGTTTAAAGGCCTATTTCAAGCCACACTTCATTGAATATATATTAATTATGTTGTAGTCCCAATAAAATTCCTAGGTACCAAATTGCAGGTGGCCTGATCTGCAACAATGCCTTGATCACAGCTTTTTTACTGGGGTGGAACAGACTAAGTGGCAATCTGTGTGCAAGGCATTCTTGCCAGCCTCACAACTAAAGTTCCTACCTCCATCAAAAGCACAACCACTCTACAGGTTCTGTGGGGGAAGATAGCCAACCCTGTAGTCTCATGTAAAACCAAGTTTGAGAACTATATTATATAGAGCAGAAGGCACTGGACCAGGGTTAGTTGTGTCTTTGGCACTACATTTCACTGTTAACTTCGCCACCTTTGAGAGGTTTAGTAGTTACTAAGGTAGAGTACTCCAGCACTAGACTTAAAGTGACACTGTAGGCACCCACAGCTGGTTGTAGTGACCACTTCAGCTGGTTGCAGTGGTCCGGGTACAGACCTATCACCTATCACCTTTAACATTTAGTTATTGCAGTTTATAAACTGCAAAAGTTACCTGCTAGGATTAGCTCATTCTCTGGTGGCTTCCAACCGGAGCAACTAGAGGGACTTCCAATTGGAACGGTGACTTTTCGTTGCCTAAACAATTCTGGATGTCCTCGCGCTATGCATGAGTACTTTCCAGCGTCACCAGAATCACTATTGGAAAGCACTGAACGATGCTTTCCTATAGGGAAAGCAAGTGTGAGTGCAGCCATTGCTGTGCATTAGATCTGCCAGCTGATGAGGAACATGGGTGGAGTTAAGCCAGTGCTGAAAGACATTGGCACTGGACCCAGTTAAGTTGGATAAGGGGTTAACACAGGGGAGGGCTTGACAGTGAAGCTATAGTGCCAGGTAAAAAGTGTGTTTTCCTGGCACTTTAGTTTGCCTTTGAGGTGTTACTAGCTTTAGTTCACTCAGCTGGAGCAGTGATAAGGAAACTGCAGATTCTCGGTTAAATTACAGTTGGAAAACTCCCCAGCACAGTCAGTCAAGGGGTTGACAATGGAACAATACCACATGTACCTGACTAGCTGTAAAATGTTTAGACAATTTTGTAACATACCTGTATCTGTGAGGCTTCTTGACACCTCCTGTAGAAGGGGCACTCTTCCTAGCTGCTTTAGTAGCAAGCTGTTTCCTGGGAGCTTTACCTCCAGTAGACTTACGAGCAGTCTGCTTGGTACGAGCCATAGCTTTTCACTTGCAAAATCTTGATTAAAAAAAATAATAAATTTTTTAGTACACATAATCACTCAGAACAAAAGTAACATATGCCAGCCATTGTAATTACAAGCACACCTCCCCCCACAGTAGTAGTGATAAATGTATGCATGATTTTGGTGTCTATAGCAGGTCAATGCAGCCTCAACACTTCTTTTTACAATGCTTGCTAGTTACAACTATAGTGGCAGTCCTAAAGAAAATGTCATTTAGTGTTCCCATGTTCCTATAGAGATGCAATAATTCAATTGCTATTAGGAAATGCTGATTGGATAGGTGTATTTCTGTGCATATGCAAAAGCCATTCTACGGAAAGAATAACATTTGTTCAGCTCAACAAAATGTCTGTCACACAGAGGTGGAGCCAGCCATGGCAGTGGATTATGAGTAATATAACCTTAAGTATTTAGAGAGGGTCTGCATTACAGAACTAGTTTGTATTCCAGATAAGGTGAGGAACATTTTTAAGCCAAGAAAGCAGATATACGAGTTCCCCAAAAATTTGCCCAAGTTTCTATAGTTTAGTGAATAAACCCCTTTTGCATAGAAAACTATTTTGATTTGACACAACATTATATTTTGTAGTCAATAGCAATAAAGTTTGCCAAGTTCAGCGCAATATGGCAAGTTAACAGTGAAAAAAGTCACAAACTGGCCATTTGAGTTATGTAAAAAAAAAAAACGCGTTCTGTTTTAAACCCCCAATATTGTGCATAGAAGACAAGTCACTATCCCAGCACAGCTATCCAGGTTGCACTGAGACAGGATGTATGAGAGCTGCTCACTGCTGCCCCTAGCGCCTACTATGCCACATGGCATGCTTAGCAAACCCCCGCCATTATGTGATTATTATCTCTGGCTCCACATACACCGAACACAATATTAATAATAACATTTAAACCATATATCACCTCAAGCAGCGAAATCACAGCCTCCCATCAATAAAATATCGGGGAAAATAATCCAACCAGCTCCTGCCCAGCACAGGAGGGGCACATTAACAAAATAAAATATAAATAAAAATCCAGATACACAAACCCGCTCCATTATTACAGAAATACAAAATGGCTTTTGGAGACAGCCAGCCCCCGTGTGCAGAGCGGGGGAGAGAGAGCGATATCGGGGTGTCAGGGGCCCCGGGGGGGTGGGGTCTGTGCTAGCAGATGGCGGGTCACCACGGGGGCCGGATCCTCCATTACGCGGCTGTCTCTGCTCACGTCCCGTCTCCTCACACCGAGAGAACATGGCGGCCGGGCGGCGCGAGCTCGGGGGAGAGGAGGGGCGGGGGAGGCGGGAAGACAAAAACCGCAGGAAACTGGCCGCTTCACGGAGCCCGGACAGAGTGGGAGCCGCCGCTAGCCGCCAGGGAGGTTCTATCAGACGGTTTACCGCCATTTCCTCGCGGTAACGGCGGCCGTTAACCCGGTACGGACACCGGAAACAGCCGGACCCGAGCGAATTCAAACTCCAGCGAAGCGCGCCTCGCGGGACAATACGCGATCCGAGCTCAGTGCGAGCGGCGGGGCCCGCGGGGATCACCCGGGGCGGCAGAGAGAGAGAAATATATATCCCTGAGGTACTCACCGGACAGGTCACAAGAGCGCGCACACAGCGGTCAAACGAGGCGAGCGACTAACGTACCTCGCGCCGCCACTTGGTCTTAAATAGCCCCTGACACGTCAGCAGTGACGTAGGATCCATGGGCTCCTCCCACCCCTTTTTTTGACGACTCGAAGTCTATGGAAAGAGGCGGGGCAGGGAGCGCTCTGATTGGTGGATTGGAATAGGACTGGAGCGCCAAGCCCCTCCCCTCCCTGTGCTGTGTTGTATCCCAGGGGCGGGAGATGTAGTCCAAAACATCTGGAGAGTTCAATGTTGCCTGGGCAATAGCAGCATGGAAAATAAATGTAAATATTGGCACGAGACAGGACAGGCGGAAATAATAAAGGCCAAAATTGAAATAATTCAATGTGTTCTACTAGTGCACATACAGCAAGGGATCTATCATACTACATATATATACACACATATTTATATTACTATATTAATATTATTATTGTTATATATATTTAAATAATTACATTTATTACATGAGCTGCCCAATACTTCAACAGCTAGATCATATTTTCCATGTTTAATAATTTCCCAATAATGAACGGGTGGTGACGTCATCTGTGTGACTATTCCCCAAAACAAATGGTTATTAATGCAGGGATTATGTCCACACATGTTTAGGAACCCTAATCCCAGTGTCTGGGTTCTTATCCAGAATGTGTTGACGTTACACTCCTGAGCTGCTGTTAGCGACAGCAAAAAGAAATGCTCTCAGAACTGTAACTCTCACTAATCTTGGAATGTTCTGAGATATGTAAATCCTCCCCATAACCCTTACAGTACTCTAATCTACTACATTAACCCCTACACGATACCGTCACATAATATTAACCTCTATTACACCACACTAACCTTTAACCCCTACACTATACTGTCACTTAATATTAACCCCTATTAAATTACACTAACCATTAATCCTTACTTTATACTGTCACTTAATATTAACCCATTTTACACTACACTAACCATTAACCCCTACACTATACTGTCACATAATATTAACCCCTATTACACTACACTAACAATTAACCCCTACACTATACTGTCACTTAATATTAACCCTTATTACACTACACTAACCATTAACCCCTACACTATACCGTAACTTAATATTAACCAATATTACACTACACTAACCATTAACCCTTACACTATACTATCACTTAATATTAACCCCTTTTACACTACACTAACCTTTAACCCCTACACTATACTGTCACTTAATATTAACCCCTATTAAACTGCACTAACCATTAACCTTTACACTATACCGTAACTTAATATTAACCCCCTATTAAACTACACTAACAATTAACCCTTACACTATACCTTAACTTAATATTAACCCCTATTAAATTACACTAACCATTAACCTTTACACTATACTGTCACTTAATATGAACCCCTATTAAATTGCACTAACCATTAATCCTTACTCTATACTGTCACTTAATATTAACCCCTTTTACACTACACTAACCATTAACTCCTACACTATACTGTCACATAATATTAACCCCTATTACACTACACTAACCATTAACCCCTACACTATACTGTCACTTAATATTAACCCCTATTAAACTGCACTAACCATTAACCTTTACACTATACCGTAACTTAATATTAACCCCCTATTAAACTACACTAACAATTAACCCTTACACTATACCTTAACTTAATATTAACCCCTATTAAATTGCAATAACCATTAATCCTTACTCTATACTGTCACTTAATATTAACCCCTATTAAATTACACTAACCATTAATCCTTACTTTATACTGTCACTTAATATTAACCCATTTTACACTACACTAACCATTAACCCCTACACTATACTGTCACATAATATTAACCCCTATTACACTACACTAACAATTAACCCCTACACTATACTGTCACTTAATATTAACCCTTATTACACTACACTAACCATTAACCCCTACACTATACCGTAACTTAATATTAACCAATATTACACTATACTATCACTTAATATTAACCCCTTTTACACTACACTAACCTTTAACCCCTACACTATACTGTCACTTACTATTAACCCCTATTAAACTGCACTAACCATTAACCTTTACACTATACCGTAACTTAATATTAACCCCCTATTAAACTACACTAACAATTAACCCTTACACTATACCTTAACTTAATATTAACCCCTATTAAATTACACTAACCATTAACCTTTACACTATACTGTCACTTAATATGAACCCCTATTAAATTGCACTAACCATTAATCCTTACTCTATACTGTCACTTAATATTAACCCCTTTTACACTACACTAACCATTAACTCCTACACTATACTGTCACATAATATTAACCCCTATTACACTACACTAACCATTAACCCCTACACTATACTGTCACTTAATATTAACCCCTATTAAACTGCACTAACCATTAACCTTTACACTATACCGTAACTTAATATTAACCCCCTATTAAACTACACTAACAATTAACCCTTACACTATACCTTAACTTAATATTAACCCCTATTAAATTGCACTAACCATTAATCCTTACTCTATGCTGTCACTTAATATTAACCCCTTTTACACTACACTAACCATTAACTCCTACACTATACTGTCACATAATATTAACCCCTATTACACTACACTAACCATTAACCCCTACACTATACTGTCACTTAATATTAACCTCTATTACACTACACTAACCATTAACCCTTACACTATACCGTTACTTAATATTAACCCCTATTAAACTGCACTAACCATTAACCCCTACACTATACCGTAACTTAATATTAACCAATATTACACTACACTAACCATTAACCCTTACACTATACCGTAACTTAATATTAACCCCTATTAAACTACACTAACCATTAACCCTTACACTATACCGTAACGTAATATTAACCCCTATTTAACTACACTAACCATTAACCCTTACACTATACCGTAACTTAATATTAACCCCTATTACACTACACTAACCATTAACCCTTACACTATACCGTAACTTAATATTAACCCCTATTAAACTACACTAACCATTAACCCTTACACTATACCGTAACTTAATATTTACCCCAATTACACTACACTAACCATTAACCCCTACCTTATACACTATATTTACACGTATGTATGAGGATTGATAAATATATAGATAGCTAGATAGAGAGGAATAGGGCAGACAGATTGATCTAGAGCAGGGGTCCTCAAACTGCGGCCTCCCAGATGTTGCTGAACTACAACTCCCATGATTCTCCGGCTATCTATGTAATTCAAAGAATCATGGGAGTTGTAGTTCAGCAACATCTGGGGGGCCGGAGTTTGAGGACCCCTGATCTAGAGATATCATACCCACACATTTATTGTTTCCTATGCATTAGAATTTTTTTTTTTATTAATAAGCGTTTTATTAAAAATAATATATTGAGATTTATTTTCTTTGCTTTCCAAGTATGCTCTGGGGAGCATTTACTATACATTTACATACAAATAAGATTTCTTTTGAAGATACGGATTAGCATTTATATCCAATGGTATTTAGAAATTAGACCACTTCCCTTTTGTAAGACAGAATCCAGTGTAATTTTGTGTATAAATATGTAAATATGCACACACAGTATGTGTAGGGGCAAAACTTTAATCTGATACTTTAAAGGAATCGGTCATGCAAAGATGCAATTTAAATAGACAGTATTGACTCCATACATTGTGCTACCTAAATGGTTGAAACAGTGTAAATTTCAGAAATTATATATATGTGCATAAATGTAAATTATTTCCACGTTATTTGCACCTTTTCCATAAGAAACAAAGCTATGTCTCAAACCCTATTGGTTATTTTTACATTGAATATACCCCAGAAACACAATGTGCACAATGGTACTTGTATTGCATTGCTTTTTACAATGGTTTTAGGATCAAGGATATAATTGGGGGCAGGGGGGTGGATTTCCCAACATCATGTCCCCTGTATGAGAGCCACTAGATTGGAGGCATTTGTGTCAATGCAAGAGAAGGGTCTAGCCAAAGTCGTTATACAGGGCTATTCACTGATGATGAGTGAATTGTCAGGAATTTAAGTGGCTTTGAAATTAATTTAAAAGTTTAGATGAATTGTTTTTAGTTTGGCTATCGTGCAAAAAAAATGTGTAATTGTCTTCAGTGAATAGCCCTAATAGGGTGAAATAAACAAAGGGTGAATTAATGAATTAATTAAAGGGAATGTTAATCCAGTCAGTGTTTAAATGCGTTATATTGACCCTTTTTCTAGGCATTTTCAGCATGGTTTCATAGAAACTACAACAGACAGATGGTAGAAGTGAATTTACTACAGCATGGATGCATTTTTTTTTAAAGTATGGATCTGTGCTCCTTGATCTGTGCTACAACATCCACTTCAATCTGACCCTATTTTGGGGGATTATTATTATTTTATTATTTAGGTAGCGCCATCAGATTCCATAGCGCTGTACAAAGGGTGTTCCTGAAACCTTTAGTATCCGTGTGTTCCTGTCACCCACGTTTTGTTATTCCTTATAATTAGAGAATCCAGTATTTCCAAACTGCTTGCACTGTATAAATAAACAATAACATAAAGACCTCTTAAACAGACATCAAAGCACCATAACTAAATGACCAAAATAATTGGATGAGTTATCAGGATTCAGCTGCACCAAATTATTGTTAACCCTTTGGCAATGCCAAATTAATACAGGCTCTCTGTGACGCAGGGATGTGAGTATGTGTGGGTAATTGCCCTAAGAAAATGGGGTTGCTTGGTTGCAGAGGGAGACACAATTCTTTATTTACAGTTCAGGGAGTTGCCATAATAAATTTTTGCCCTGGGTGCCATGTAACCTAGGTACGTGTCTGATCTTGGTAATTTGCGCAGTCAGGAACTGGATTTATTTTTAAATCGCACACATTAAGATTTATTTTTGCTCTCAGCGTTTCTTATAAAGGCTTGCCTTGCTCGAAAAGTCTATCATGAAAGATTCGGACCGGCTGAGCATAATCAAAAATATATTTAATAAACATCTGGGGTGTCATCCACTGATTATTACACTGCATAGCGGGACTTTTAACAGGGGGATAATACCAATGACAAGGGGCTGCAGTGAAATACTTAACATGAACAGTGTTAATTAATCCAATGGCTGCTCATTATCATATGCTGCTAAATGTTTATTGCAAGAGTATTATTTACAGCTTGGGAGTCATGTCTGGGACAGTGATAGTGTGGTTCCCTTTTGTTATGCCTTTCTTTTATTATTGAAATGGTTTATGGTGGTGTCATTGAATGCAGATGACCAGAAAAGGAGTTCTGGCTAATGGAATCCTTTTAAGCAATACAGGTTTTAGCATAACTATTACAGCGTGCTGCAGATACTTTAATTGTAACCTAATCATTCCCCTTCCCCCCACCCCCTCACACACACACAAACTCACACACAATAAAATAATTACAGTGATTCGATAAAGCAGCCCTGTCACCCCTCACAAAAAAAACAAACAAACAAAACAGTATTGTAAAGATAAAATCATTCTGAAATACTCATATTGACTGTGTTGGAATTTCACTCCATAGAATCAATGCATGCAAGAGAACACAGCATTGACGCGGGCCCCTGGAAGATGACGCGCCAGGAGCTGAAGTAGACCCACTGGATGAAGATGGTGGTGGCTGCCCTGCGCCTCCGGACTACGGAACTTCAAGTGGCAAAGTCCCCAGACGGTCACAGACCCACTTTACACGTTTTGATACAGTTGGTTTCTTCTTGTTTCCTTATCTCTGAGATGTGTTGATTAGAAAGTTGTTTCTTTTGTCTGGAACTCTAGATGCGTTAAAATTCACAAATCGATAAAGACAAACGGCTTGGGGCACAAGGAGAGAGAGTCAGCAAGACAGATTTAAGAGGTAGGGGGTATAGGGACACAGGAGTAGGGAGCACACATACAATTCGCAACTTTGGTTTTAACTTTATAATTTGTGTTTGGTAAATAAATCCCTTAAATTGGTTTAATCAAGATTACCAAGCAGTCAGAAAAAAAAAAAGAAAGGACTCAAAAATATTTGTAAAGGTTGCAGGTTTTTTATTTTTAATAGTAGGATAATGGGTAATGGTCTTCTCTATGTACCTTCGGTTTAGCACATGGCAACCGTGTAAAAAATTACGTGACCACAGACCAGGACATTAGGGACTTTATTCACCACTTCCAAACATAAGTGAATTAAAATATAAATTAAAATATAAATTAGGCTAAAACATGACATGTGCATAGTCGTCTTTTCGGCATATGCCTTACATTACCTGACTTACCCCCCTTCCCAGAAAGACACGGACACTAAATTAAAGTGGGTAAATGTCACGGCTGTAATAATTAAAAGGTATGTATATATATATTTTCACAAAGGGTCATTGTCAGACCAAACTCTGTACATATGCCATTAACTACATCTCCAACCATTATACACCCTGACAATGACCCATAACATAACTTAACAGTCATAATCAATAACAGTATTAAATTGCATAATACAACACACCCAGCCACAACAGGCAATGTAATATAACAGTTTTAACATTGTAGGGATATACCGAGACACCCCTGCACCACCAAGTTGAGAGCCACCGACAGGCTCTAACCTACCAAATACCAAATCCAACCAATTGAATATTGGTACAGAACTACTAAGCTTCCAGCTACCATTCGTACCTACCCCCAATATGTCTACATCCCCCGCCATGGCTCAGAACTTGAAGCCTCAAGCTATCTGAGCACCCCACCCATGCATAAACAATGCTCTCTGTAAGCCTTCCTGGAATCCCATGTTGAGGAAATCGTTGCCAACGTCCCATCCTGCCTGTAAAAATCCGGAATCATCGATTCGAAGTCCACATGCCTAACTACCACATCTCCAGTAAGCCTTATAAAAATTTTCACCAGTTTTCTTAACCTTACCCCTCATCCGGGCTACTGCGCCCGGAACCCTGGCATGCCTCCAATGCACCCTAGGCACCATCTCTGACCAAATATTAGTAATGCCCGGGACCAGACAACACAACCTTTCCACATCCCGCTTTATACTTTGTACCAGCACCCTCTGTGGCTCCTGCCCTAAATCATTCCCCCCTGTGTGGATCAATAACAAATCAGGTGATTGCCCCGAACCCAACCTCCTAAAAATCTTACCACACACTTCCCTCCAACTGAAACCCCTATAACCAAACCAACATAATTGAACCATTGAACCATGGAAAGCCCAGCTGTCTTACTTGTTGCCGAACTGCATCTCTCTGGCACGCCCAGTAAATATATTTGTGGCCCACCAACCAGGCGACTCAACCTACAAAAGATAAGTACATATTACATATTGTAATACAAAACAGAGGAACCTACCGCCCTTTTAAATGAAACGGTCCAGCCGAACATGTGACCTAAACCGCACAGACTCCCACTGACCGATTCTTTTCACAAGTTTGTCTCCCAAACCAAGTCGCACTGCCTCCGTCGCAGCCCCTATCCTAAACAAATGCGTCCCGAACTGCACAGGATCCAAACCCAAGCGGCCCAAGCTCAGCAGAAAAACCTGGAGAAATTGGTATCACGATAGGGACGACCCATCAACGTGCATCAAAAAGGAACCCAGCACCTTGGGGCAAACCTCCAGGTAGGCAGCGTCACACCAAACCGGACATAACAGTGAAACTGGCAACGAACGTAGTTCCACCATACAGCCTTTTCCAAAGATGTCCGTTTTCGACGGTCGAATGACCACTCGACCATGAGCCAATTCCACGTCCTCCGACTGAATCCCCCCCTCACCTGCTCAATTACTGCTGACCAATTCACTTACCCTAAAGGCCCCAAAGAAAGTCCAGACGAATGTAAACAACTGTATCTCGTGATGAGAAAAACAAAGATCTGACAACACCCCGATCAGCCCCTCTAAACCTGCAAAAGAGACTGGCCTCCTCGTATCCAGCATGCTCTTATGCCCCTTACGAAAACCTTTCAGTGCCTGCCAGACCACAAAATTCTTTGTGGCATCCTCCCACCCATTCAGCTTAAACAGGAACTCTAACGCCGACAAGTGCCGATCTACAACCAAAAGCGAATCACAGGAACCGAGGACGCAGATAACTGATTCACTGCCCCCACCACTGACATACTGTTTGTGAAGTAAATACAATTTTTGTTCCGTAACATTGGACCCCATAATGCCAACAAAACCACTAAGGCAAATAGTTCCAGAAACGCTAAATTGTGGATGATAGGATCCGCTTTCCAACATTCCAACCATGGTTCCGCGCACTATTGATCCGCGAAAAAAAGCTCCGAACCCCGCGCTCCCCGAAGCATCCGTAAATAGTTCCAATTCCAGAGAGGAGACTGCCTTTTCCCAGAAAAAGACCCGCCCGTTAAAATCTCTAGGGAAAACATCCCAAACCTCATCGTTGCCGTAATTCGGACAAAGTGGTGCGGACAAGTGATCCCACAAGTAGCCTTCGCGAGAAAGCTGCTAAAAACCCTTCCCACTGGTACGACCGAACAATCAAAATTCAGACAACCTAACAAGGATTACAACGTCCACAATTTAACTTACAGTGCCGCCTGCACTTCACGAACCGCCCTCCGAAAACTTGTCAGCCGGTAGGCGACATTCCCCTGTCACCGAATCTATCTCCAGAATGAGAAAACTGAGACATGTAGCTGGTCCCACCATTTTGTCGTCTGCCAAAGGCACTCCACATTCCAGCATTTGTAGTACCACCCGACTGTCACGACTAGTAATGTGGTCCAGCACGCAGAAACTATGTAAACATATACATAGGTATATATTAAAGAAGAACCCATGGCAATAGATGTGCAAATGATTGCTACTAAAAACTTGCAGAATAATTGTAATTGGTTAACTCAAGACAATGTGCTGCAGCAACTAAAGAAAGTTAATATAAACAAAGCTCCAGGGCCTGACGGTATCCATCCACGTGTACTTAAGGAACTAAGTGTAGAAATAAGTGAACCTCTGTTTTTAATCTTTCAAGATTCTTTTCTTTCAGGAAGTGTTCCGGAGGATTGGAGGAAGGCAGATGTGGTTCCTATATTCAAAAAGGGTTCAAAATCCTTGCCTGGAAATTATAGACCTGTGAGCTTAACTTCTGTGGCTGGTAAAATATTTGAAAGGTTATTAAGGGATAACATTCAAGAATTCCTTGAGAAGAATATGGTTATCAGCAAAAATCAGCACGGTTTTATGAAGCACAGGTCATGTCAAACTAACTTGATTGCGTTCTACGAAGAAGTAAGTAGAAGTATAGATCAGGGTGTTGCAGTGGATGTGATCTATTTGGATTTTGCCAAGGCATTTGATACAGTTCCACACAAAAGATTAGTGTTCAAACTCAAGGAAATCGGTCTCGATGAAAATGCTTGTTCTTGGGTAGAACATTGGCTTAAAAACAGAATACAAAGAGTTGTCGTTAATGGTAAATTTTCAAGCTGGACAGAGGTGGCAAGTGGTGTCCCTCAGGGGTCTGTTCTGGGACCCCTTCTATTTAACATTTTTATAAATGATCTTGAAGACAGCATTGAAAGTCATGTTTCAGTGTTTGCAGATGACACAAAACTTTGTAAAATAATACAATGTGAGCAAGATATTACTTTGCTGCAGAAGGATTTAGATAGACTGGAGGACTGGGCACTCAAATGGCAGATGAAATTTAATGTTGAAAAATGCAAAGTTATGCACTTTGGCGTAAAGAACAGACAAGCAACGTATACCCTTAATGGAAGCGAATTAGGGATAACAACACACGAAAAGGACTTGGGAATTGTTATAGACAACAAACTATGCAACAATGTGCAATGTCAATCAGCAGTGGCCAAGGCCAGTAAGGTATTGTCATGCATGAAAAAGGGCATTCATTCTCGGGACGAGAATATCATTTTGCCTCTCTATAAATCTGTCAGGATCGGGTCAGGGATCCAACACGCAGAGTACAAAGAGTAGCAGATACGTATACCGGTCCTTAGAATGGCCGGACTTAACGTATAACTACGATAGAATGGTCAGAGACAAGCCGAGGTCGAGGGAACGAGAAGACAGGTAAGCGAGAGACAAGCCGGGTCAAGGATAACAGAAAGACAGGAGAGCAAATATCAAAGCCGGGTCGGAACCAAGAGACAAGAGAATCACAAAGCACTGTGTGACTAGGCGGACTAGAACCACGACAGGGCAATGAGTAAATGAGATAGCCACTGTTAAGTATGCTGGTTAGGGAGAGAAGACACGCCTCCGACGAGTCCTGATTCGTCTCCACAGATTTGAGTGACAGAGCGTTCCGGGTTGGCGTCATGACGTCGGCCTCTGGGCCTCCTGCTATAAAAGGAAGTGGCTCCCTCGCGGCCGGCGTTTGCAAGACCCGGATAAACCGCGAGGAACCGAGGAGACATGCCGTCCGGAGGGATAAACTTCTAAGTCTCTACCTCTCTTAGAGGTAGAGGCTTCAGGTACCCTGACAGTACCCCCCCCCTCAGATACGCCCACCGGGCGGAAGGAGCCGGGGCGAGATGGAAAACGGGAGTGAAATGCCCTGCGAAGGTGAGGAGCATGAACATCCTCTTGTGGTACCCAACTCCTCTCCTCAGGACCATAACCCTTCCAGTTAACCAAATATTGTACTCTCCCCCGGGAGATACGAGAATCAATAATGGAGTTAACCTCATACTCCTCCTGACCCTCCACCTGAACAGGGCGCGGAGGGGCGATTGTGGAGGAGAATCTGTTACAGATTAGAGGTTTCAGCAATGACACGTGAAAGGAGTTCGGGATGCGTAAAGCGGCTGGGAGAGCTAGACGATACGCCACTGGATTAATTCGAGTCAAGATCCTGTAGGGACCAATATAATGAGGAGCGAATTTCATGGAAGGAACTTTAAGGCGAATATTCCTAGTACTCAACCAAACTCTATCGCCTGGAACAAAATTCGGAGCCGCCCTCCTACGTTTGTCAGCATGTTTCTTAACCAGCATAGAATTGTGTAGAAGAATCTGTCGAGTCTGATCCCACAACTTCCTCAAATTGGCCACATGGACATCAACCGACGGCACTCCTTGGGAAGGAGAAACCGAGGGAAGAATAGATGGGTGAAAGCCATAGTTCATGAAGAAGGGACTTGAATGCGTAGAGTCACAAACGAGATTGTTGGGCGCAAACTCCGCCCAAGGAATCAAACCGACCCAATCGTCCTGGTGTTCGGAAACAAAACAACGTAGGTATTGCTCAATCTTCTGGTTGGTACGCTCGGCAGCTCCGTTAGACTGAGGATGATAGGCGGAGGAAAAATTCAATTTGATGCCCAATTGAGAACAGAAAGATCTCCAAAAGCGTGAAACAAATTGGGAGCCTCTATCAGAAGTGATCTCCGAGGGAATCCCATGCAAGCGAAAAATTTCTTTAGCAAAGATTTCCGCCAATTCAGGAGAAGTCGGGAGTTTAGGCAACGGTACGAAATGTGCCATCTTGGTAAACCTATCGACTACGGTGAGGATAACAGTGTGCTTTTTAGAAACAGGCAAATCCACAATAAAGTCCATTGCCACACAGGACCAAGGTTTGCCAGGAATTTCCAGAGGCTGCAGAAGACCACAAGGAAGCGAATGCGGTAATTTAGTTTTAGTACAAACCACACAAACTCCAATAAAATCCTTAATATCCTTCCGTAGCGAAGGCCACCAGAAATCTTTGGAGATCAAAGAATACGTCTTGCGAACACCCGGATGACCAGCCACCTTACTCTCGTGAAGACACTGTAAGAGCTCCAATTGGAGTTCAGGAGGAACGAAAAGTCTGGAAGCCGGAGTCAGTCTAGGTGCCAGATGTTGCAAGCTCCTTATCTGATCAAGTAGCGGGGAATGGACTTTGAGAGTAGTGTTAGCAATAATGTTACACTTGGGTACTATAGAGGACAAAACCGGCTCAGATACGGCAGCAGGTTCATACTGGCGAGATAAGGCGTCGGCTTTAGAATTCTTAGAACCTGGCCTATATGTGAGTACGTAGTTGAAGTGAGTGAGAAATATAGACCAACGAGCCTGTCTAGATGATAGTCGTTTAGCCTCTCCAATATAGGATAAGTTTTTATGATCTGTCAAAATAGTAACAGGATGCAAAGTACCCTCCAATAAATGTCTCCACTCCTTCAAGGCCATTATAACCGCTAGTAGTTCCCTGTCACCAATGTCATATCTGCTCTCAGTACCTGACAACTTTTTGGAAAAGTATCCACAAGGATGTAATGGTTTATCTACACCCAACCTTTGGGACAGAACAGCACCTATACCTGTCTCAGAAGCGTCAACTTCGAGTAGGAAAGGTAGAGTAGTATCAGGGTGAACTAAAATTGGTGCGGAAGCAAACAGCTCCTTGAGTGTCTTAAAAGCCAGAAGTGCTTCAGTAGACCAATTCTTAGTGTCAGCCCCTTGTTTGGTCATATTGGTGATGGGAGCAATGATAGATGAGTATCCCTTAATGAAACGTCTGTAGTAATTGGAGAAACCAATAAATCTCTGGATAGCCTTGAGACCCTTAGGTAAAGGCCAATCTAATATGGATTGGAGCTTCTCCGGGTCCATTTCAAACCCCTCCCCAGAAATCACATAACCAAGAAAGGTAGTTTGTGATTGGTCAAAGCTGCATTTCTCTAGTTTGCAGTATAAGCCATGCTGAAGAAGTTTGTGTAAAACCCTTCTGACTTGTCCGTGGTGAGTCTCAATATCCCTGGAATGTATAAGTATATCATCAAGGTATACAATCACACAGTCATCTTGAAACTCCCTAAGAACCTCATTAATAAGGTCCTGAAATACCGCCGGGGCATTGCAGAGACCAAAAGGCATAACAGTATACTCATAGTGCCCATATCGAGTATTGAATGCAGTTTTCCACTCGTCACCGTCGTGAATTCTCACCAAATTATAAGCACCTCTAAGGTCTAACTTAGTGAAAATTTTAGAACTTTTTAATCGATCAAAAAGCTCGGTGATCAAGGGAATCGGATATACATTTCTGATGGTAATCTTGTTAAGACCTCGGTAGTCAATGCAGGGTCTTAAAGAACCATCCTTCTTTTTAACAAAAAAAAATCCAGCCCCAGCAGGAGAGGAGGATCTTCTAATGAACCCCTTGGCTAGGTTCTCACGAATATACTCCTCTAGAACTAAGTTTTCATTCGTAGACAAAGGGTATACATGACCCCGGGGGGGCAGGGTACCAGAAAGTAAATTAATTTTGCAATCAAAAGGCCTATGTGGTGGTAAGGTATCAGCCTTTCCTTTGTCAAATACTGCCTTTAAATCTTGATACAGGGACGGTATCTGTACTTTGGTAGAGTCGGTAGCGTTATTAAGTGAGTTGACACTACAAAGAGGTGACACTTTCCTTAAACAATTCTCTTGACAATCCTGACCCCACGAAACTATCTCCCCTGATCTCCAATCTATAACGGGGTTATGTCTCTTAAGCCAGGAGTATCCCAGGACTATGGGAACAGAAGGAGATGAAATGAGTAGTAGGGATATTTCCTCCTTGTGTAGAATACCAGTAGTTAAGTAAAGAGGTATGGTCTCCCGGAAAATCACAGGCTCAACTAAAGGTCTACCATCAATGGCTTCAACAGCCAAGGGTGTCTTCCTTAACTGGGATGGGATAGTGTGTTTGGTAAGAAACTCTTGGTCGATAAAACTCTCAGCAGCGCCGGAGTCTATCAATGCCATAGTCTCTAAAGTTCCCTTCTCCCAAGTTAAAGAGACCGGTAATAGGAGTCTATGTTCTTTGTAGTTATGAGTAGAGGACAAAATCGAAACACCCAAGGTCTGTCCTCTAGAGAAACTTAGGTGCGAGCGTTTCCCGGACGACTGGGACAGCTCAAACGTACATGACCTCTGGACCCACAATACATACACAGTCCCTCCCTTCTCCTGTACTGTTTCTCCTCCTGTGATAGACGAGTAAGGCCTAACTGCATAGGTTCCGAACCGTGTGAATTTTTGGTTTCAGAAATTTGAAATGATGGTGCTAGTGTAAAGGAAGATTTACCGGTTCTATCTCGAGTATTTTGTCTCTCCCTTAGACGTTCGTCAATACGAGAGATAAAGGAAATTAAGTCCTCCAGATTCTCGGGAAGCTCTCTTGTCGCTACCTCATCAAGTATTACATCAGATAATCCATTTAAGAATACGTCTATATAGGCCTGTTCATTCCATTTTACCTCTGCCGCCAAAGACCTGAACTCTAGTGCGTAATCCACAAGTGTTTGGTTGTCTTGTCTAAGGCGCAACAGTAATCTGGCTGCATTGACCCTCCTGCCAGGGGGATCGAAAGTTCTTTTAAAAGCAGCTACAAAGGCATTATAGTTATAGACTAATGGATTATCATTCTCCCACAACGGATTAGCCCATCTCAGAGCTTTCTCAATGAGTAAGGTAATAATAAATCCCACTTTTGCCCTATCAGTAGGGTATGAACGAGGCTGTAGTTCGAAATGAATACTAATCTGGTTCAAAAAGCCACGACACCTCTCAGGAGAACCAGCATAACGTACAGGTGGGGTAACTCGGGAAGAAGCACCTACAGTAACTACCTCTAGCCCTGAACCCACAGAAGAAGCAGACATATTACGCATCTCCTCAGGTGGATTAGTAGGACGAGACAGCAGCGCCTGTAGTGCTAGAGCCATCTGATCCATCCTATGATCCATGGCGTCAAACCTAGGATCAGGAGAACCAAGCTGACAATTTGTACCTGCAGGATCCATGGCCCTGTCGTAATGTCAGGATCGGGTCAGGGATCCAACACGCAGAGTACAAAGAGTAGCAGATACGTATACCGGTCCTTAGAATGGCCGGACTTAACGTATAACTACGATAGAATGGTCAGAGACAAGCCGAGGTCGAGGGAACGAGAAGACAGGTAAGCGAGAGACAAGCTGGGTCAAGGATAACAGAAAGACAGGAGAGCAAATATCAAAGCCGGGTCGGAACCAAGAGACAAGAGAATCACAAAGCACTGTGTGACTAGGCGGACTAGAACCACGACAGGGCAATGAGTAAATGAGATAGCCACTGTTAAGTATGCTGGTTAGGGAGAGAAGACACGCCTCCGACGAGTCCTGATTCGTCTCCACAGATTTGAGTGACAGAGCGTTCCGGGTTGGCGTCATGACGTCGGCCTCTGGGCCTCCTGCTATAAAAGGAAGTGGCTCCCTCGCGGCCGGCGTTTGCAAGACCGGATAAACCGCGAGGAACCGAGGAGACATGCCGTCCGGAGGGATAAACTTCTAAGTCTCTACCTCTCTTAGAGGTAGAGGCTTCAGGTACCCTGACAAAATCACTGGTAAGACCACATATTGAATATGCTGTGCAATTTTGGGCACCTGTTCTAAAGAAGGATATCATGGCACTAGAAAAAGTGCAGAGGCGGGCTACAAAATTAATAAAAGGAATGGAACATATCAGCTATGAAGAAAGGTTAACAAATTTAAACCTATTTAGTTTAGAAAAACGTCGCCTGAGAGGGGATATGATAACATTATACAAATATATTCGGGGCCAATACAAACCATTGTGTGGAAATCTATTCACAAACCGGACTTTACATAGGACACGAGGCCATGCGTTTAGACTGGAAGAAAGAAGATTTCGTCTAAGGCAAAGGAAAGGTTTTTTTAATGTAAGAACAATCAGGATGTGGAATTCTCTGCCTCAAGAAGTGGTTTTATCAGAGTCCATACAGATGTTCAAACAGCTACTAGATGCATACTTGCAAAGACAGAATATTCAAGGATATAATCTTTCAATGTAGGGTAATAACTGCTTGATTCAAGGATAAATCTGACTGCCATTCTGGGGTCAAGAAGGAATTTTTTGTCCTAGCTTGTTGCAAAATTGTGCTTCAAACTGGGGTTTTTTTTTTTGTTTTTTTTTTTCTTTTGGATCAACAGCAAAAAACAGGTGTGAGGAAGGCTGAACTTGATGGACGCAAGTCTCTTTTCAGCTATCTAACTATGTAACTATGTAACTATGTAAAAGGAAAATAACAGGATAGAGCGTAAACCGGACCTTAGAATGGCCGGACTAATACGCTAGAGACAGAGAATGGTCAAAGGGAAAGCCGAGGTCAAGGAAGCCAGAAAATACTCAATACCGATAAAACAAGCCAAGTCAGGGAAACCAGAGATCAGAATAACCAGGGAAACGCCAAGGATCAGGATACCAGGAAATCAGAATCACGGAAATAGCACTCTCAGGAAATCAGGAAACTGAAACCACGACATGGCAAAGTAATGGGAAAAGCTAGGGGTTTAAATACCCCTCTCTAGGCTATGATTGGTCAGAGGGCGACCTCTGACCCCAAAACGTGCGTGTGCGTTGACGTCGTGACGTCACGCACACGTTGGTATAATTTTCGGGGGCGGAGCTACACTTAGGCGCGACCACGTGGTCGGCGCCATGTTTGATTCGGGCGTGATGCCCGGAAGAACGGAAGGAGCGGTTCCCGGCTCGACGACGAGCAGGTAAGCTCGTGTTGTCGGCGTGGCCGTGCCGGTCGGGCACGGCCGTGAGGCTCGGCGGGCCGGTGACCGCAACACCGACACAGAAAATCCTCCAGATAGTGAACCAGGGATTGCTGCCTGTTTCTGATCTTACCACCCAGTCGAGGAAAGTACTAAACTTTTTGAAATACAAACATGAGATAAAACATCCCATGGGCAAACAAAGGTCTACAAAGTATTTACCCTCGAAGTAACAACCCAGAAGATGGTGACAATCCGGATGGATTGGTAACAGCCGAAACGCCGCCTCCACCTCAGCTTTCGCCAGCAAAGCCCTCCGGCCCACGACCCTAACCAACTCAAACGCTTGGTCGAATGATGCATAGGACACTGAGCATAACGCGGCATCGATGTCATCATTGACTAACGACACCTTCATGTTCGAAAGGTGATGGATAAGCCGGAACGTACCAGGCTCCTTTTTTGGCACAACTCCCAATGGAGATACGCGAAGATTGGGTATGGTGGCCTCTTCAAAGGGGCCAGCCATCCTCCCCAATTGGACCTCTTTACCCAACCTGTCCCTCACAACGTCTGGAAATTCCACTACCAATTTCAAGTTATGGAAGCACGAAATACAAGCCCGTTCCCGAAATGGAATGAAAAACCCTTCCCTCACAAGGTAGCATCCGCCTGATTAGCGAAGCGGTTTAACCAGTGCAGCATCTCGCAAGCCTTCAACGGCGTTAACCCTAGTGGAAGCAGCTGGCCCTCCGGAACTGCCAACCCCTGCTGCTGCCTTTCCGCGTTTAGAACTTCGTCTGAGACCGTGGGTGCCACCGTAGCGGAACACTCATATTTGAAGTGACAGGTGAATCCCCACTTACATTGTCCTTCCTTGAATGACCAGCAAAGACCCTTTTTGAGCACGGTCGATGAGGCGGAGGCAGGGGCCACGCCGGCCCCGGACTGAAAGGGTGAAGCCGACTTCTGGGTCATTTACACTTTAATCCATAACGGCAGGTCTATCTGGTCCCACCGCATGCCAGGTTAACCGTCATACGCTGACAAATTGTTCGTCATAGCGCCACCAAACCAAACCCTCATACGTGCGGTACGCCTCCCAGATCCCATCCAAGTAACAAAAGAATTGAGAACACTTTTCAGGGTGTTTTTCACCCAGAACACTGGCCAGTATCCAAAGGCACGTAAGCAGTTCCTGAACGACTTCGGTATTTTATAGTACCTCTGCTGTTTTTCTTCTTCCTGCTTTTTAGCATCTTTCTTGTCTTCCTCCTTCATATCTAAGTATTCCTCTAGCAGGTGGAAGTGAAAAAAATTCTAAGAACTCACCCTTCCAAATCCTTTCCTTCAATTCCGGCTTCAAGTGACAGCCCAGGGGGCCGGCAAAGAAAACATGCTAGTTTTGCCGCGCCGCATCCAGAATCCCATCTACGAACTGCTCGCGCTCCCCTCCTAACTCCATACTGGCAGACGCCGACACCATCACCGTGACACTTGTGTACCAGCCAACTGCGCCCCACCCGGCTCCCGCACCCCCTGTGCTAGGCTCCAACACTTGCCCAAAGCTCTTCAATTTACCCTGCCCCGCTCCAATTATCATGGAAAACCCGTAGCCCTTGTAAAAGGTCCCCAGAAGAAGGAGCAGGAAGTGACTTACCAGTCGAACTCCCAGGAGGTAACACTCGCGGGGCTGAACTCTGTTCTCCACCATCCAAAGACCCAGGAGCCTGCACCGACATTCTGTGACCTGCATCCTGGACCCGAGCCCAGTCTGTGAGCGAATATTTCAAGACCCTGGAAGGAGAATACATACTTGGTAGGCCATCCAACATTTTCCTGACCTGCCTGCCTTCTGCCCGGGAACCCTGGCTCTCACCACCGGCACCATATCTGCTGTCCGGACCCTTGCAGCCGTTATGCCTGCGTTCCTGACCCTGACGGCCATCCCGCCATGTCATCCTGGCCTCTGTGGCCGTCATACTGCGCAAGCAATCTCGCGCCTCTCCAGTCCAGGGAGCTTCCACTATTGGACCTGGAAACACTCCCCCCATCCCTGTGAGCATGACATGAAGGGGATGACTGACGACCCCCTAGCCGCTCCCCCGAAGTCCCCCTGTCCTTGCTGCGCATGCTGACAGCTGGCTGGGGCGCTGGCCCCTCCTACTCCTGCTCCTCCCTGACCTGCCAGTCTCCCCGATGGACATAACACTAGTGGACCTGGCGTCGTGGTCCTAGGTGCAGGGCGATTCACCCACCCGTACAGCAGCCATCCCAGTGAGCTCCCCAGCGTAAGCACCTTCCGGGGCCCCATTGATGCCGTCCCTGTCCTCTATATCCAACCCAGCAGGGTGCATGCACTGCTTTAAGGGCCATTGCTGCCACTCCCCCGGCCCACTCGTGAAATCAGCATGCTTTTCGTGTGCCTGTTGCCCTGCGCACGGACCCCCTCCTGCAGAAGTACCTGCCCTCGCAGAAGGCGAGGACGTGATTGGGGACACCATCACCAGCCTGCCTGACTCCTCCCGAGCCGTGCTGCTCCTATGGCGACCTCCTAACATGCTGACAAGTGGGTAAGGGGAGGACCCTACCACTGTTGGGCTACCCAAGTTAAGAGAAGAGGGACCCTCCCGGAGCCTAGAGCCCTCCTGCCCAACTCTCTGGGGGCCGACTCACCAGGCGCTGTAGTGCTTCCCTCCGCCGAAAGTCTAGGCCTGATAGCACTCCTCCAACCCCTGGAGCCCGCCTCGGGTGCCGCTTCACCAATCCTGCCATCCACCGGGAGGCACGGCGTGGAAGTCGCAGTAGTCCTGCCATCCGCCATACAGAGCGGCGTCTCTCTCCGGAACCGTAGGCGGCCGCACCAGCCCCCCCCGCACTGAGATGCTGTGCGGCCGCGCCAGCTTGTCTCCCCCGATCACCAGAACAGGACCTTTCCTCCCCGGCGGCCTCCGCTCTAGACTGCAGCCTGGCCGACAGGCTTCTCCTCCTCCTGCGCCAAGGAATGGAACTGGGGCTTACGCACTGGGGCAGCCTAGTCTGCCTCATGGGCCGGCGCTCCGGCACTCCTGAAGGCCCTGGTACTGGAACAGCAGCTCCCAGGCATTCCTGCAGCCAAGACATCCCTCTCTCCTGCACAGCAGACCTGACTCTCTCCATCAGAGACTCCATAGTGGGATCCATCTGAAAAAGAAAAGAAGAGACACCCAACAAACTTGTTGCACACAACAAGTAAGTCAGGATTAGTTAAAATGGCCAATAGGTAAATTGGAAGGTTTTCGAGATCACCAGTGTTTGCCTAGATTTTGAATTCTGAGTTTAGTGAAAATCCCTAGATATATTTAAGATCACTGTTCATGGAGCCGTAGTCAGACGATCCTATTATCGCAAAGCCTAATTATATTACAGGAAGGAATCTCCAGCTGTGTGAGTCAATAAAGATCTATACAGATTGTCTCCAAATCACCACTATTTAAAAAATGCTATGTTTATTCATTAACAGTGAATTGTAAGCATCTTAAAACTGATTTAAACTAGCATATTATAGCACTCTTTATAAAATGCTATAACACACATAAAACTAAACTTAAGTGGGTTTTATTGTGTATATTTTCAAAGTTAGATTTCGAAATCAACAATAAGTTTGGTGAATTACTCCCTATTATTATTATTATTGGTATTTATATAGCGCCAACTTATTCCGTAGCGCTTTACAATATTACGAAAAGGGGAAATTTAACAATAAGTGAGACAATTACAAAATGTTACAGGAACAATAGGTAGATGAGGACCCTGCTCAAACGAGTTTAGAGATGTCTATTGTTAATTATTCTAATGCTAAACAGAGAAGCAGTTGGTAATCTAACTGAAAACCTATAGCACACAGAACAGGAATACATACTATTATGAAAAATATACAAAACCACAAAAGAGAAATATAATCATTGTACACAAGGAGAAACAATGTATTTCTGCCATTGGCAAACCCCCTCCAAAGAAATATATTGGGTTTTTTGGTATTTGTGGCACTTAATTCTAGGACACTTAAACATTAGTTAACTATACTACAGACTGCTCTAATTTTCACCTTTAAAATATATCTGTCACTTTTCTTAAAGGGACACTATACTGCCCCCCCAAAAAACAAAAAAGCATATATACACAGTCACAGACTTCCCAATGCAGCTCGTTGAGAAGTCTTTGCAAGACAGATGCTCTTGGTAAGTACAATCTTGAATTTATCTCCATTGAGCTAACCAAACCAGGAAGTAACAGGACCTGTTGTCGGATTGAAATCCAGATGGGCGTTATCAGGTTAATTTATAAAAATGTGAATTTCTATTGAAATCTGAAGTGAAAAAAGAGAATACACTCTTCACACATAAAGCATTTCAGCATGCTAAAGTGCTTTAGGGGTCTGGAATGTCCCGTTACTTAATCTATATATAATATTGCACTAGGGCCTCTGTGAAGCCTTATTTTGTTTTTAAATTATGATTATTGACGAGTTTGTTTTCCTGGCACTATAGTTTCTCTTTAACGTAGTACTCAACTCCCTCTAGCAACGTGTCACTTTTGGCAGTGTCGTGTCATCAATTCTTTAAAACTCCAAGCAAGCCTCCAGAGGTCCTCCCCAGGAAGGCAAGGGTAAATATTTCCAGCAGCTGTTATCTTGAAATGGGTCTCCTACGAGCCAAAAGGGATGAAGATCCACTTCATCTCTCCCATGCACAGGTAAAGAGACTGGGTGGACGTCGTTAAAGGAACACTAAATTGTCAGGAATGCCAACACGTGTCACTGCTTGCCTTTCTTCCATCTCTGACTGGATGTCCTCCCGCTTTCTGAAACTAAATCTCTCAAAAACTGAGCTCCTTGTCTTTCCTCCTCCTAATACTGATCCTCCTCTTTCGCTCTCCCTTCAAGTTTGTGGTACCAACATCAGTCCATCCTTGCAAGCACGCTGTCTTGGCGTCATACTTGACTCTGGTCTCACCTTTGAGCCTCACATCCAGCATGTTGCCAAATCCTGTAGATTTCATCTTAAAAACATAGCCCGCATCCGCCCCTTTCTTGCACCAGATACTACCAAGGAGCTTGTCCATGCTCTAGTAATTTCCCGCATGGATTACTGTAACCCTCTCCTGATTGGTCTTCCCAAAAGCCGTACTGCACCCCTACAGTCCGTAATGAACGCTGCTGCTAGACTGATTTTCCTCTCTAGTCGTTTCTCTCACACCTCACCCCTCTGCCAGTCCTTACATTGGCTTCCTGTATGCTATAGGAGTCAATTCAAGGTACTTACTCACACCTATAAAGCACTGAACAACTCTAGCCCCTCTTATATCTCCTCACAGATCCATAGGTATGTCCCTTCTCGGTCTCTTCGCTCTGCCCGTGACCACCTCCTGTCCGTTGTCCGCACTCGTACGGCCAACTCGCGCTTGCAGGACTTCTCGCGGGCGGCTCCCTTCCTATGGAATAGCCTGCCTACCGCCATCAGACTCTCCCCTTGTCTTGCATCTTTTAAGAAGTGCCTTAACCCCTTAAGGACTGGACTTTTTTTGCGATGTTGTACATTTGCGACCAGGCATCTTTTTGACACTTTTGGGGTGTTTGTGTTTAGCTGTAATTTTCCGCTCTCTCATTTACTGTTCATATACAAATTATATATTGTTTTTTTCAGGACAAAAGGGGCTTTCTTTACATACCATTATTTAGATAATCTCATCTAATTTAATTTAAAAAAAATGAAAAAATATGATGAAAAATTGAAAAAAATACATGTTTTTTGAATTTTATGTGAAAAATCTTTTACTCATCTACAAAAGCGAATGAAAAAAACTGCTAAATAGATTCAAAATGTTGTCCTGAGTTCAAAAATACCCAGTGTTTACATGCTTTTTGCTTTTTTTTTGCATGTTATAGGGCTATAAGTACAAGTAGGATATTGCGGTTTCAAAACATACATTTTTAAAATGTATCAATAGTGACATTGTAACACTGTTATCTGTCATAAATTGCTAAATAACACCCCACATGTACATATTTTTTTAAAAGTAGACAACCCAGGGTATTCAATATGGGGTATGTCCAGACTTTTTTAGTAGCCACTTAGTCGCAAACACTGGCTAAAGTTAGCGTTCATATTTGTTTGTGTGTGAAAAAAGTAAAAAACTAAATTGAACGCTAATTTTGGCCAGTGTTTGTGACTAAGTGGTTACTAAAAAAGACTGGACATACCCCATTTGCAATACCTTGGGTTGTCTTCTTTTGCAAATGGTATGCCATCATGGGGGTAATTCTCATTCCTGGGCTACCATACGCTCTCAAAGGCAACGTAACCAACCTGGCCATTTTCAATGTAAAAATATTTGACCCATATGTTTGACCCTGTAACTTTCAAAAACGCTATAAAACCTGTACATGGGGGGTCCTGTTCTACTCAGGAGACTTTGCTGAACACAAATATTAGTGTTTCAAAACTGGAAAATGTATCACAACAATTATATCATCAGTAAAAGTGCTGTTTGTGTGTGAAAAATGCAAAAAAAGTCACTTTCACTGACAATATCATCGCTGTGATATGTTTTACTGTTTTGAATCACTAATATTTGTGTTCAGCGAAGTCTCCCGAGTAAAACAGTACCCCCCATGTACATGTTTTAGGGTGTCGTAGAACGTTACAGGGTAAAATACAGTGATAGCAAATTAAATTCTCTTGTCTTTCGGCCTGGGTTGGCAGGCAGGTCCCTTAAATTGCAATCAATAAAATAACTTAATTATGTAAAAATATTACCTAAATACGCACGTAGAATTTAAATATATATGCATATTTATATATTTGAAGTCTACGTGTATATTTATATAATTATTTATGTAATTTTGTATATCGACATATGAATAGTTCGCATTCTTTTTATTTATTTAAATATACATAGATATATATACTATTTCATTCTAAGTGTATTTTGATATAAATATATATATATTAATATCAAAATACAGTTAGAATAAAATTTCGTATAGATATATAATTTTTTTCAATTTTTTATTATTATTTTTAATTTTTTTAATTTAATTTAAATTATTTATTATTCGTATTTTATAATAATATATATATACAATATATATAGTTATTATATATATTATATATATACGTGTGCAAATTAATTATAAGTGTATTTTTATATTAATATATGTACATATTAATATAAAAATACACTTAGCATGACATTATATATATGATATATAGACATATATTATATAAGTATAATATATGTCTATATATCATATATATATATATATACACATATATAATATTTTTTTTTTATTAACTTTCACTTTAATTTTTTTTTGGATTTTACAGTTGCAGGGAGACTGCCTGTCAGCACAGACAGTCCCCCTGCAGGCAGAGACTAGGACACCTATTGTGACCATGTGGTCGCCCTGTTGGGCGATCACATGGCCCCAGGGGTCCTAAACCGCCATGGGGAGACTGTCTGGGCTGCAGGCAGTCTCCCCACACCGGGAACACCGCCGATCGCCTCCGGGGGAACGACGGCGATCGGGTAAGTACATTTTAAATTTAGGACGGTTCAGGACCGTCGTCGGTCGGCAACGCAAAAATGCCGATGACGGTCCTGAACCGTCCTGCGTCCTCAAGGGGTTAAAACCCATCTCTTTAGGAAAGCTTATGGCCTCCAAGACTAACCAATACCTCACATACCTGTCTCTTGCCCTCTCCTAAAGGGCAGTCCACCTTATTTGATTGCAGATTCCTGTCCTAATGTGTTTTACACCCCACCTCCTATAGAATGTAAGCTCGATCGAGCAGGGTCCTCTTCAACCTATTGTTCCTGTAAGTTTATTTGTAATTGTCCTATTTATAGTTAAATCCCCTTCTTAATATTGTAAAGCGCTACGGAATCTGTTGGCGCTATATAAATTGCAATAATAATAATAATAATAATAATACAGACACTATAGTGCAGAAATCCCTGTTTAGGTCCTCAGCCCTAGGTCCTCTCTGTAGAGATTAAAGGTTTTAAAAGTACCCTTTCTCCAATGCTGTGATGGTCTTGCCGCAGCTATCCCTGGTTTGGCTATAATCCAATCATTTCGAGGCTATTGCGCATGCACAGCAAAACGCAGCATTGCACTAATCAGTATATCCTCATAGAGATGCATTGAATCAATGCATTTGTATGGGAAACATTCGGCGCCTCCATGCAGAGGGTAGAGACGCTGAAAGCCAGTGCTGCACAGATAAGAAGCACCTCTAGTAGTTGTCTGAGTGACTGCAACTAGAGGTGTAACAAACCAGCAACGTAATGACTATCTTTTCTCTGAAAAGGCAGTGTTTACAGTGTTAACACTGCATGGACATACCATAGACACAAGAACCACTACATTAAGCTGTTGTGGTTAGAGATGTCCCGAATAGTTCACTGGCGAATAGTTCCTGGCTGTAACAAGATAATACCCCAACACGCAGGATCCAGCTAAACAGAAGACAACACAGAGGGAAGATACGTCTACCGGTCCTTAGAGTGGCCGGACTCGACGTATATAGGAGAAGTACAGAGTCAGGAACGATCCGAGGTCAAGGGCACAAAGAGACAGCGTAAACTTGGACTAGCCGGGGTCTGGTACACAGTAAACAGCAAGCCGGCAAACAGAACAGATAAGGACAAAGCGAAAATGAAGTCAGAATACAAAGCCAAGGTCAAAACGAAGAAACACAACAGAACACCACAAGCGCTAAAGGGAACTGTAACAGAAACCATGATAGGGCAAGGAACTAAGGGAAAAAGGTAAGTAACGCTACACTGGCGAACATAGCTTGTTCGCATTCGCCACGGCAGGCGAACATATGCGATGTTCGGTCCGCCCCCTATTCGTCATCATTGAGTAAAGTTTGACCCTGTACCTCACAGTCAGCAGACACATTGCAGCCAATCAGCAGCAGACCCTCCCTCCCAGACCCTCCCACCTCCTGGACAGCATTAATTTTAGATTCATTTGGAAGCTGCATTCTTTTTTTTTTTCTTTTTAATTTTTTTTGTTTCATTCTTTATTTTTGAAGTGCAGTGAACATACACGTAGTGACAATGACATATGGTGCAATGCAAAACGTTGGAATACAGACTTAGAGTTATGAAACAAAATGTCAAGAGGAACTTCACATTTTTAAAATATAAAACAATCATGCTAGGTAAACTTGTCTTAATATAAGTGAAAAGCATGGCATAGGGAAATCGTCAGACATGTTGAGAGTGTTCGTAAGTTTGAATACACATGCTTGAACTGAAGAGGGGTAAGGGGATTAACACCACCAGTTATAGATCAACATGTGTGAATCAAAATATCAAAACTAGGAATAAGTAGACTAAATAACCTCTTAGTGAGTGCTGTTAAATGCTAGACAACTGACTACACCTAATAACAAGGGCATTTTAGACTCTCAACAGCAGAGATGTTTTAGCCAATTCCTCTGACATGCTTCAGAGAGTGGTCATCTCTACTCGCATCCATGTTCCGCTTAGTAGTGCTTCCACCACCTGCCACCACCTGCCGGGTGCACCAGAGGATCGCTCAGACCACGAGAGTCAGCAGGTCAGCACCCTTGCTCCCCGAGCCCAGTCCACTGTGGAAGAAGATGCCTGGTTCCCCCCCAGCCCTCTAGCTTCAGTATAAGTAACCTGTGAGGTTCTGGGATTGGTCATGTTCAGTCGTGGGCGGCTGGTTGGCGTGCCATCCCCCTGGCTCTCTGTTCCGAAGGAGAGCACAATGCTGGGGCACCTCTGGAGATCTCTTCCATCCTAGGTGAGGTGAGTAGCAAAGCCCTCTGCCGTGATTCAATCCGATTCCAGAAGGCTGCACAGAGAGCATCAAAGGCTGCATGGAACTTAGCTTCCCAGTGTGGGCTTGATTGCTCTGTCAGAGTGGCGGCCATCTTAGCTGTGACACGATGGCTCGTTTTGTCAGGGTGAGTAGTGGCCATTTAGCCTTGTGGGTTACTTTAGCCTTTCCCTGGTGGGGACCGGGATAACCCCCACCGGTCCAGAGGGGGGGGGGAAACGGGGCTGTAGATATGAGGTGCAGACACGATGAGAGCTCCAGGCTGGAAGATCGGCCGCTTCTCCCTGCCACAGAACCCCCAAAGCAGATAGGCCGCAGGACAGTGCGTAGTCATAGGCTGCTACAAACTTGATCGGGTAAGCTCCCTGGTGTTCAGGAACAGGTAAGTGTTCAGTGAGCAACCTCCAAAGGTATTATTCCCTCTGTGGGTCTCACTTTGCAGGCTGTATGCAGGGAGCTCACTTCATGCACGTCCATCCGCCATGCTGGCCAGGCAGAAGCTGCATTCTTAGTGAGAGGAGGGACAGTGTAGCTGCTGCTGATTTAATAGGGAAATCGATAGCTAGGCTAGTGTATTCAGTGTCCACTACAGTCCTGAAGGACTCATCTGATCTCTGCTGTAAGGACAGCACCCCAAAAAGCCCTTTTTAGGGCTAGAACATCAGTCTGCTTTTTTTTTTTCCCTGTGTAATCTAATTGCAGTTGCCTGTCTGCCAGCGTGTGTGTCAGGCTCACAGCGTATACTGTAACCACTTGCCCAGTGCCACCACTCATATCTGGTGTCACAATAGCTTGCATTAAAAAAAAAAAAAAAAACTTTTTTGACTGTAATATAATAGCAGTCAGTTTCCTTCACATGTGTGCGTTTCAGGGCCTGCCAGGGCACAGTGTCACACCAGTGCAACTCATATCTGGTGTAACAGTAGTGTACATTAAAAAAAAAATAATAGAAATTTGACTGTGAAATAATAGCAGTCAGTTTCCTTCACATATGTGCGTTTCAGGGCCTGCCAGGGCACAGTGTCACACCAGTGCAACTCATATCTAGTGTAACAGTAGTGTACATTTAAAAAAACAACAACACTTTTTTGACTATGAAATAATAGCAGTCAGTTTCCTTCACGCGTGTGCATTTCAGGGCCTGCCAGGGCACAGTGTCACACCAGTGCAACTCATATCTGGTGTAACAGTAGTGTACATTTAAAAAAAAAAACTAGAAATTTGACTGTGAAATAATAGCAGTCAGTTTCCTTCACACGTGTGCGTTTCTGGGCCTGCCAGGGCACAGTGTCACACCAGTGCAACTCATATCTGGTGCAACAGTAGTGTACATTTAAAAAAAATAAAAATTGATTGAATAGCAGTTAGTTGTCTGCAAGTGTGTGTGTCAGGCCTACAGCGTCTACTCTGCCAACTTCTGCCAGTGCACAGTGCCACTCATATCTGTTGTCACAGTAGCTTGCACGCATAGTACCACTAATCGAAAAAAAAATGACAGGCAGAGGCAGGCCACCACGCAGGGGCCGTCGTGGTCATGGTGCTGTGATTCCCTTTGGCCCTAGAATAATGCCCAGTGTTCAGAGGCCACGTACCCTGAACTCGAAAAGTTCTGAGGACATAGTTGACTGGCTAACACAGGACACCCAATCTTCTACAGCTTCCGCTCGGAACCTTGACGCACCATCCTCCTCCAGCTTAGCTTCGGGCACCTCTCAAGTTACCACTCGCCCGCCTGCCGCCACCACCAACACTAGCACCACAGCCGCTTCACTTGATCTGTCAGAGGAGTTATTTACACATCAGTTGGAAGAAATGAGTGATGCGCAACCATAATTGCCAGAGGATGTAGATAACAGGGCTATGTCTCAGTCAGGCAGCATTACACACATGGACGTACGCAGGGGCGTATTAGCCGCGAGGCAAACAAGGCATTTGCCTTGGGCGGCATTTTCCAGGGGGCGGCAAAAAAAGCCGCCCCCAAACGCCCAGGGCAAATGCCTTGTTAGCCTTGCGGCTAACTGACATGCCGTCTGGGCGGGCGGTCTGCTGGGCAGTGCTGGCGGGCGGCCGGCGAGGGAGCACTTCCTCTGAGCTGTCTGCTCAGCTCCCTCGCGCGCCGCAGAGTGAGGCTGGGAGACGGAATATGACGTCATATTCCGGCTCCGCCTCCCAGCCTCACTGTGCGGCGCGCGAGGGAGCTGAGCAGACAGCTCAGAGGAAGTGCTCCCTCGCCGGCCGCCCGCCAGCACTGCCCAGCAGCCACTGGATCACCAGGGAGAAATAGGACCCCCCCCCAGCATTCCCAAAGGTAAGGAGGCTGGGGGGGGGGTAAATTAAAAAAAAAAAAAGAAAATGTGTTAAATATGTGAGTGAGTGAGTGAGTATGTGTGTATGTCTGTTTGTGTGTGAGTGTGAGTGTGTGTGTGTGTGTGAATGTGTGTGTGTGTGTGTGTGAATGTCTGTGTGTGTGTGTGTGTTAGTGTGTGTGTATGTCTGTTAGTGTGTGTGTCTGTCTGTTAGTGTGTGTGTGTCTGTCTGTCAGTGTGTCTGTGTATGTCTGTTAGTGTGTGTGTGTGTGTGTCTGTTAGTGTGTGTGTGAATGTCTGTTAGTGTGTCTGTTAGTGTGTGTGTGTGTGTGTATGTCTGTTAGTGTGTGTGTGTGTGTATGTCTGTTAGTGTGTGTGTGAATGTCTGTTAGTGTGTGTGTGTGTGTGAATGTCTGTTAGTGTGTCTGTGTATGTCTGTTAGTGTGTCTGTTTATGTCTGTTAGTGTGTGTGTGTATGTCGGTTAGTGTGTGTGTGTATGTCTGTTAGTGTATGTGTGTGTATGTCTGTTAGTGTGTGTGTGTATGTATGTCTGTTAGTGTGTGTCTGTTAGTGCGTGTGTGTGTGTCTGTTAGTGTGAGTGTGTGTGTATCTGCTAGTGAGTGTGTGTCTGTTAGTGAGTGTGAGTGTGTCTGTAAGTGTGTGTGTGTTTCTGTTAGCGAGTGTGTGTTTCTGTTAGCTAGTGTATGCGTATCTGTAAGTGAATGTGTGTGTGTGTATTTAGAAGGCGGGGCGGGGGAAGGGTGGGGGTGGTGCCGGGCGGGGGGAAGGGTTGGATGGGGGTGGTGCGGGCGGGAGGGGGGTGCCTGAGTTTTGTCCTGCCTAGGGCAGCACAAAACCAGGATACACCACTGGACGTACGGTGTGATGATGATGATGTTGTACCCGCTGCTGCTTCCTTTGCTGAGTTGTCAGATACAAGTGAAGCGGTTGATGATGACGATGCGTCCGTGGATGTCACGTGGGTGCCTGCTAGAAGAGAAGAAGAACAGGGGGAAAGTTCAGATGGGGAGACAGAGAGGAGGAGGAGGAGACGAGTTGGAAGCAGGGGGAGGTCATCGCAAGGAGCTAGTGGCACAGTCAGACAGCATGCATCGGCACCCGGGGTCAGCCAGAGAGCACGCCAATCAACGCATGCTGTTGCCACCACCAGAATGCCGTCATTGCAGAGCTCAACAGTGTGGCATTATTTTTGTGTGTCTGCCTCTGACAACAGCGATGCCATTTGCAACCTGTGCCAAAAGAAACTGAGTCGTGGGAAGTCCAACACCCACCTAGGTACAACTGCTTTGCGAAGGCACATGATCGCACATCACAAACACCTATGGGATTAACACATGAGTACAAGCAGCACACAAACTCAAAGCCGCCATCCTCCTCCTGGTCCAGCATCTTCAGCCACGTCAACCACTGCTGTCCTCCTTGCCCCCTCTCAACCATCCGCCACTCCGTCTCTCGCCTTGAGCAGTTCCTGCTCATCTGCCCACAGTCAGGTGTCTGTCAAGGACATGTTTGAGCGTAAGAAGCCAATGTCACAAAGTCACCCCCTTGCCCAGCATCTGACAGCTGGCTTGTCTGAACTCTTAGCCCGCCAACTTTTACCATACAAGCTGGTGGAGTCTGAGGCGTTCCAAAAATTTGTAGCTATTGGGACACCGCAGTGGAAGGTACCCGGCCGAAATTTCTTTGCACAAAAGGCAATCCCCAACCTGTACTCGATTGTGCAAAAGGAAGTAATGGCATGTCTGGCACACAGTGTTGGGGCAAGGGTCCATCTGACCACTGATACCTGGTCTGCAAAGCATGGTCAGGGCAGGTATATCACCTACACTGATAAGAATAGTACTACTTAACACACCACTCCTATCTGGTGGCACATTAGATTACACGCGCAGTGCCCCAAATTTGAAGTAGGAGGACCAACCAAGCATCTTTTTCCATCTCCCGGTTCCTAAAATCAATGCCATATACACGTCCCCTGATAGGGGACGTAACAGGGATTAAACTGATAAGAATAGTACTACTTAACACACCACTCCTATCTGGTGGCACATTAGATTGCACGCGCAGTGCCCCAAATTTGAAGTAGGAGGACCGACCAAGCATCTTTTTCCATCTCCCGGTTCCTAAAATCGATGCCATATACACATCCCCTGATAGGGGACATAACAGGAATTAAACTGATAGGAATAGTACTACTTAACACACCTTATAATAACGCAGAGAGAGGCAACGCAGAGAGAGGAGTCTGAAGAAGAGGAGTCAGAGGAGGAAGGTGGCTTTGAGGAGGTGGAAGACCAAACACAGCAGGCGTCCCAGGGGGCTTGTTGTCACCTTTCGGGGACCCTTGGTGTTGTACGTGGCTGGGTGGAGGAAGAGACCTTCAATGACATCAGTGAGGACAAGGAACGGGACATGGCTAGCTTGGTATCCAACCTTGTGCAAATGGGGAGTTTGCGGTTGTGCAAATGGACTGTTTGCGGTTGTTTGCGGTGCGTTAAACGGGGAGTTTGGTCTGTCACTGTGAAGCGGGCGTAACCCTTACATACCTGATGTTTTAAAGCACGTTATTCCAAACAATTTAGGAATGTTAGGTGATTTATGCCCTTTATGGATTAAAACCAGACTCTGCATCAACTATGTAATTTTCCATGGGAGTTTTGCCATGGATCCCCCTCCGGCATGCCACAGTCCAGGTGTTAGTCCCCTTGAAACAACTTTTCCATCACTATTGTGGCCAGAAAGAGTCCCTGTGGGTTTTAAAATTCGCCTGCCTATTGAAGTCTGTGACGAAACCAACCTCGCCACTGGGCATTGGAAAAGCCTGTTTGCCCGCCTCCTACCTGCTGACTATGGCCCCTTGAAAATTGGTATGTTTAGAGAACTATATTTGGGCATATTGTATTTTATTGTGCGACTGCTGGCCCTTTAAGCACAGTGGTATTTTATTGTACTGCTGCTGGCCCTTTAAGAACCGTCTGGGGACATATTGTGACTTTGCTGAACAATGCTCCTTTAAGACTATGTCCCCAGACCTGTAAAATAACTTGTTCCTGGCTTTCTCCCACTTGGTTCAGTAAATAGGGCTTACTGAACCAATTACCACACAGGCGGACCACCCAGAAGTTAAAGTGTGCAGGCAATTTACCTCCCAGGCTGTGAGGTTACTGCAGGTTAATTGCACGTGGCGGCGGCCATCTTGGTTCATTCGAATGCGGTCAGCGGTGTATGCTAAAGATTCTGTGGAACTGAAATCGGCTACACATTTTACCGAACACCGCTGACCCTTACCTTCTTCCATACTGAACTTGCAGCTCCAGAGACTAAGTCCCGTTTGAAATGGGACTTAGTCGTTTTTTCGGCATGAAATTGACCGACCGCACAGCCCAAATCTATGGAACTGTTTTGGGCAGGAAATTGTGCTTGCGGTCGGTCATAAAGGACTCCCAGCTAACTTTTGATCCACTGGAGGGATTTGGCTGATTTTTGGAAGGGTTTATGTTTGAAGTGTGCTGAGTTCAAATATGTAATGAAGATTGGATGTACGGTTTTAAAGTTATAGCACATGTATAAAAACTGTATTTTCCCTGGCTGTAATAATTATGTTAACTGGTTATCTGAGGGGAGGGAACCTGGGGGTTGTAACCATTATGCTATTGGTTGTTTTGTCCCTCCCTGTGGGCGGTCTTATATGTGTAAGATGGAAATAAAAGCAGACTGGGTGTGCTAGCACCTCAGATCATCTTGTACCTTCATGAAGTTTCGGCTCATGTTTGGGGGATTGGAAAACTACACTCTGGGGATTGCTATAATCACTATACTCCCCAGGGTATTATCGCTGAGCTCTGCTAAGAGCTGTTCCTGTGCCTGCTCTCTGGAATTCGTAGAGGTCCACCTACTGGAAGCTGGACCCTGGTCTTGGGTCCAGAGTGGGTGGAGTCGGCGAGACCCCAACCAAGCTGCGGCGGTTCGTGGGGTCTGCAGTGGTTATGGTGTCAGGCAGAGTGCTTGGAGACCTCGGAAAGCACTAGGAGCATCCGTCAGCGGAGGGTACCCGGTCGGGGTGCCAGCGGTTCCGTTACAAAGTCTATGGCGGTTCGCCCGGTTCGCGAACATTTGTGGAAATTCGTGTTCGCCGTTTGCGAACGGCAAATTTTATATTTGCGACATCTCTAGTTGTGGTTCTTTTTACTATAGTGTCCCAAAATAAAAATCATTTGTGCGTGAATATGTGTTTGCCACCTGGTATGGGATTGCAAAATGCCAGATACTTTGGGTTGGACGAGGTGTTCATGGACAATGGCATGTCCATTGCCCTTGTATAATTATTTAGAGCCCTCACTAACTGCCCGTGGATGGGAGATGGGGAGGACACTAGGACCCTCACTTGTGTAATGTAATTAGAGCCCGCACCCACTGCCCATGGGTGGTGGCTTGAGTGGACATGAGGTTTAATATTATGATTAGGGTCCCCACCTGTTGCAATTGTGTAAGGGCTGGGGTGAGGACATTAGTGGGGACGTTTAGTCCTGGAGTGAGGGCATTTAGTGAGTGTGGGTGCAAGGTGGACCCACTGACCAAAAATATTTAGCATATTTTTCTATTTCTCAGCATAGAAAAAAATACCAGTAAATATGAAAAAAAGTATCAATAAAAATAACAAATTGATATATAACCTGTGAATAATCCCCCATTTATATATATTCTTTGTTGATAGTATTTGTAGAGACATACCAGAATCCTGCATCTACTTATTCTCAGGTTGGATTGTGTGGTGTTGTATACTTTTTGTTATATACATGTCACATGTCAGTACAAAACAAATTTCCAAAACCAGCAACTTTTCCAAACAGCGCCTACAATTGTCACATTTACGTGGCAATTTACTAGAGAGGTATGGAATATCATGCCTCATAAAATTGGGAGGTATGCAAACGGGAGAAAGTGTGGGTGGGGATTTAGGGCCATGCCAGTGACGCAACTTGCAGCAAGTGAATAGTCAGTTTTTGAATTACATGTCTGGAAGCACGAAAAATGGGCAAGCAAAAAGATCTGAGTGACTTGGACAAGAACCAAAGGGTCCCAGCACCTTCAAAATGGATAGTCTTGTGGGGTGTTTTCTGTATGCAGTACCATGATAGAAAGGTGTCAGAACACACAGTGCATCTCAGATTGCTGCGTATGGGACTATCAGATGCCAAAAGTGCCTTCAATGTGGACTGTAGCAGAGTAGAAGTATTAACTGCAATATCCCTGCTGGTAGACTTAATCAGCATTCAAGAGAAGCGTAGTGCGGCAATCCCATCCCAATTCCCTGGACAACTGGACGATACACAGCTTTGGGAGTCAACTGTTTTTTATTGAGCCACAGCTGGCTTTTATACAATTCCCCATGCAAGGGATTTCTTTAATCACATTCCAGGGGTTTTCCCCTGGTGGACCTTGTGGGGGACAGGGAACAAGGACACATTTCCCAGACTCCTTTTCTGTACTTGGATGATAATTGCGTAAGGACCATTATTTAATTAGATTATCTCCCAAGTACAGAAAATGTAACAATATTTTAAAGCATCATAACTCCCATAATATTAATCAGAACTCCACGAAAAACACAAATAGCAGGGATCTGAGCACCCAATCTGTCAAAATACCGCTCAGATGTGTTCGGTAGAACAGGAACGCCATTCAAGTGAAGAGTGGACGGTCAACCATGAGGCGAAGCCCCAAAACAGTTCCATGGAGTTGTATGCTTTGACCGGTCTTCTTTCGGGAGTTTTCACTAGTAAAATAATGAATACTAATTTTCATGAATTGGGTAGTCGTGTGCCTGGTATTCATTCCTTTTAATTCAGTCGCATGCCGCCAGGCCCGGACTGGCCATCGGGCACACCGGGCAAATGCCCGGTGGGCCGCGGTGGCCATGGGCCGAGGCCGGCAGGGGAAGGTCCCAGGATCTCCCCTGCCGGTCTATGCAGGGCCGGCACTATCCGAGCGCCGGCCCCGCTGTTTTCAATGAAGGGCCGGTGAGGAGATCAGAGATCTCCATCACCGGCCCCCTTGGATAGACATGCGGCTGGGGAGGGAGAGGACCAGGCGGAGCTCTATCTTGCAGCTCCGCCGGGTTCCTCTCGTGAGATCCGGCGCGTTGCCATGGCTCGCGAGAGTGAACTCTAGCCCTCAGGCTAGAGTTCACTCACCACTGGACCACCAGGGATGGTGTCAGAGTGCCGGTCCCCCCCTCCCACTCACCAGCATGCCGGTCCCCCCCTCCCAGGCTAAAGGTAAGCAGGGAGGGGGGGACATAATGCATACTCTTTTATTTTATTTTACCCCCCCAACACTCAATCCCTTCTAACATTCACACACAGCACACACATCACTATCACACACAGCACTCTCACTCCCATCACACACAGCACTCTCACTCCCATCACAAACAGAACTCTCACACACATCACACTCAGCACTCACACACATCATCCACAGCACTATCACACTCGGCACTCTCACACACATCACATTTAGGACTCACACACACATCACACTCAGCACTATCACAAAACACATCATACACAGCACTCTCACACACATCACACTCAGCACTCACGCACATCATCCACAGCACTATCACACTCGGCACTCTCACACACAGCACTCTCACACACATCACATTTAGGACTCACACACACATCACACTCAGCACTATCACAAAACACATCATACACAGCACTCTCGCACACTTCACACACATCACACACAGCACTCTCACACATCATCCACAGCACTATCACACTCGGCACTCTCACACACAGCACTCTCACACACATCACATTTAGGACTCACACACACATCACACTCAGCACTATCACAAAACACATCATACACAGCACTCTCGCACACATCACACACAGCACTCTCACACATCATCCACAGCACTATCACACTCGGCACTCTCACACACAGCACCCTCACACACATCACCCTCAGCACTCACACACATCATCCACAGCACTATCACACTCAGCACTCTCACACACATCACACTCAGGACTCACACACATCACACTCAGCACTATCACAAAACACATCATACACAGCACCCTCACACACATCATACACAGCACCCTCATACACAGCACCCTCACACACATCACACACAGCATCCATCATACACACATACTGCACCCCTCACATACACACCGAACCTCCCCAACACACTGCACCACACACATACACAATACTTCCAAATATATATATATATATATATATATATATATACACACGCACACACACACTACATTCCTGACATACACACGCTGGATACCCTATACACACACTAGATTCCTTGTAAGCAAACACATACTACACCCCTAAACACACACTCTCTACAAACACTACATCACATACACACACACACACACACACTATAGCCTGTATGCACACACTTGCTACATCCCCATTACACACATTCTTTACAGACCCTAGCCACATATGCACTACATTACACCACAAACACAACACGACTAAAACCGACCTTATTACACAATACCACACCACAATCAGCTCACTCTATACAAACACACACAATCCCACAAGCAGGCTCCAAACACAGCACGATACTCTTTCCTGGAATTTTTGTCTCCTGGTATCCATTTATAGAGACACCAGAGACAAGTTGCAAGGAAACACAGTGCAAGCATGTTATTAAATTTGCTTGCACTGTGCAGAACAAATACAGGGCTTTTTTCTCATGCTAGAGCTCTTTAGCAGAGCTCTGCGCATGGTCTGCCCTGGCCTGCACTTTGAGAAGGGGGCGTGTTTGTCGTTAGTGACGACAAAACACACCCTCTCTGCACCGCCCCTTCTTAGTGGGCCGCTGTGATAAAAAAATGCCCGGGCCGAATTTTTATCCCAGTCCGGCCCTGCATGCCGCTCTTTCTAGACGAAGGGAAATGAACGTACGAACAGGATGGAAGTACAGCGGTGTTCGTGTGGTCCAGTGTCCGATTATAGTTCCACGCACTCGACGACCAAACACTAACATATCCATATTCTGTTCGGGAGCCTCAAATAGTTAAACCAACCCAGTCTCTTGTACAAATAAGTGGCTAGTTTTGCCACAGGGACGTCAGCGTCAAAACTGGGTCATGGAGCAATGGAAGAATGTTGCGTAGTCTGATAAATCATGTTTTATTTTTAAATCAGGTGGAGGGCTGGGTGTGTGTGCATCGTTTACCTGGGGAAGAGGTGGCAGTAACAGGAGGCAGTGCTGGGAAACCTTGGATCCGGGCCTTCAAGTGGATGTTACTTTGACACGTATTATTATTATTTTACTATTTTATTATTTATAGAGCGCCATCAGATTCCGTAGCGCTGTACAATGGGTACCGCCTACCTAGAGATTTTTGAAGACCATGTACACACCATCAGGCAATGATGTTCCCTGATGGCAGTGGCCTCTTTCAGCAGGATAATACACCCTGACACACTGCCAACATTGTTCAGGAATGGTTTGAGGAACATGCCAAAGAGTTCAAGGTGCGGACTTGGACTCTAAATGTCCCAGATCGTAATCCGACCGAGCATCTGTGAATTGTGCTGGGACAACAAATCTGAACTTTAAAGCCCCCACCCCGCAACTTGCAGGATGTAAAAGGATCTTCTGCTAATTTCTTGGTTCCAGTCACCACAGTACATGTTCTAAGGTCTTGTTGAGTCAATGCCGCGACGCATCAGAGCTGTTTTGGCAGCACGCTGGGTGCCTACTAGATATTATTCAGGTGGTTTTAATGTTGTGGCTGATCAATATATACACCAAAACCACTCCATTATTCTTAAGTTGTTTTGGTGCTTATAGAGTCAGTTTAAATCCTAGATGAAGTCGCATTTGATGTTTACTGGATTGTTAACATAAGCTGAAAGTATTAAAGATTGGGATAAGTGTTATCACAGAGGTGAGGCAGCAATGGATTAGAATGTGCTGTCAGAAAGTATAGAGTCAGTGTGTTGAGTATTGATAGAGGTTTGGTGAAATATGGACAGCAGTGGATGATAAGAGTGATGTTATTTCAAAGAAGGAGGGGTGGCTGTAACTGTGATCAGTAACAAGAGGAGAGTTATCTACAGTAAGGGAGGAGTGGAACCTTGTTAGTAAGGGAAGAATGTTCTTTTGTTGCAAGTGGGACGTGAGTGTGATCATGATGTGGTGTTGTCAAGGAGGGAAGTAGAGAGTTTTATCGGTATCTGATGCAGAGATGCTTTGGAATGTTGTGAGTGAAGAAAGACTAGAAAGGATTGTTGATAAAGGGGAATTGTAAATGTTGTCAGAGCAGGGAGGGCGGAGATCTCAGAGAGGAAAGGATGGAGGACATTGTGGTTGGTATATACATTGGGAGGAGGGATTGTGTTTTCAGTGAAGAAAGGGAGGAGTGGCTGGGTCTTCGTTATTGAGGAATGGCTGGGGAGGGCTGCATGCAAAGGAAAGAATGAGTGATTGAGGGATTCTGCCAGTGCCAACGCAAAAGGAGAAGCGTTGGATTAAAGGAGGTGTGTGTTTTGGGTAATTGAAGAGAAATAGGGAATGGTTAAAGTGGACGTTATATAGAAAAGGGAGGTGATAACAAAACAGAAATAATCCAAGGGAATGTTTTGGGTAAGGGCAGGTGATAAGTGAAGGTTATGGGTGTTTTGGATAAGGGAAGGGGGGCCAAAAGGGGTGGGGGGAACTGTTTAGGGGAAGTGCTACAGATGAGGGAGGGAGTATTTTATCAGACTGGTGAGGGAGTAATATGTTTGGAGATAGGGTTAGTTAGTAGCTTTTTATGAGTTTCTGAAAATTGAGAGGATCGTTTTATCTAAAATGTAATCTTTCTAAAACTGAACTACTCATGTTTCTCCCCTCGAATATTTCTCCTCCATCAACCCCCCTGTTTGTCAATTTGACACCTACCACACAAGGCTGATGAAAGGATTTTTGGCTACATAGGTGAAGATGTATTTTGCCGCCCCCTAGACACCCCCCAAAAAATAAAAATATCCATCTTCACCACCTTGTCACTTTTAAATTTCTTACCCCATTTAGTGTTTCATTTCCCCTCTCTTAGTGTATTTTATCCCCCCTTATTGTCTCTTACAACTCCCCCCCCCCCTTGTGTATCTCTTACTTCCCTCCAGCCCCTTTCTGTGTCTCTTTCTCCCTCCAGCTCCTTTATGTGTCCCTTTCTCCAATACAGACATAGATATACAGGCAAAAATACAAATATGCACAAAGACACAAACACACAGACACACAACCATACAGGCACACAGACATAGTTATTTAGGCACACAGTCACAAAGATATACAGACACACTGTCATAAAAGTCACACAATCAAACACAGTAATACAGGCGCAGACATACAGGCACACAGTCAAACAATCTACATATACAAATACACGGTCATTCAAAAAAGACATACAGTCATACAGAGACATACAGACTGTAATGCAGACACAGACATACAAACACAGGCATAGAATCATACATACACAGACACATGGTATACAGACATACAGACACAGACAGTCATACAGAGAAATACATACGCAGACAGTCATAGAGACATACAGACTGTCACACAGAGACATAAAGACACAGGCAGTCATACATGTAGTCACAAGTACAAACTTACATATCAGGCCTGTGCAATCATGTCCCTTCCAAGCATGCTGTCTGGCCATGATATGTGGATCCAATTCAACAGCCCAACCCCATCTCTCGGCGCCAGTGGCAAAACCAAAGTAGAGAGGGCCTTGGTGCAAGAATCTTTTTGCTCTCCCTGCCATTGCGAGGGTGGAGAAAAGGTAGATCCCCATCTGTCTTACAACTTCCACAATGCTTTGATAGTCTGGGCTCTACTAATTTGCCATGCTTGCAGGATTGTATTTAGCAATGAACAGTGTTTGTGTGTTTTAATGTAAGCACATTTTTGTATGGAATATGTATGTGTGAATGTAGGGGTTTGTATGTATCGTTGATGTTTGAATGCAAGCATGCATTTAAGTTTGTATGTAGTGTTCACATTTGAATGCAGGGGTGTATTTGTGTGTTTTGTTGGCGTTTGAATCCTGAGATACAGTTGTGCTCAAAAGTTTGCATACCCTTGGGGAATTGGTACTTGTACCATTTTTAAAGAAAACATGAGTGAGCAGGCAAAACACGTTTTTTTCTTTTCTTATGGGATTCATATTCAACTGTAAGTTTTAACAGAATGGCACATAAAACAAAAGATGGCAACAAGCGGAGTCAAGCAAGGTGAATTGTTAGTGTAGGACCCACGTAAGAGGTTTGCCTTGACGTGGCAGGTGGGCTTACATATAATGACCATTGGAGTGGAACTAAAAAGCTCCACTTATATAAATATGCAACGGGATTTGGAATAGTACACAAGTAACTTTTTTCCTTAGTCTTTTGTAATAGTTGAGACCCCTAATTCTTGCAGGTGGTATAGCTGCCCATTCGTCTTGGCAAAATGCAAAGTTTTTGGTCGTCTTGCATGAACTGCACATTTGAGGTCTCCCCAGAGTGGCTCGATCATATTAAGGTCATTAGACTGTGATGGCCACTCCAGAACCTTCACCTTTTTCTGCTGTAAATACTGGAGAGTCAACTTGGCCTGTAAATACTGGAGAGTCCAAAAGCGCCCCATGCGCACCCTTCGTGCAGAAGAATGCAAATTGTCTGCCAGTATTTTCTGATAAAATGCTGCATTCATCTTACCATCAATTTTCACAAGATTCCCTGTGCCTTTAGAGAGTACAAACCCCCAAAACATCAGTGAGTCACCACCATGCTTCAAAGTGGGGATGGTATTATTTTCACTATAGGCATTGTTGACCCCTCTCCAAACATGGGCTCCCTTGTGTGCAGGCCCCTGCGCAGCCGCACCACCAGCACCGGTGGTGGTTCCGCCACTGCTGCGTACCAGAGATATAACGTGATACATATCCAAGGCCCCTCCACATAGCCAGCAGCATGCACGAGTGGAAGTCTGGTCTGGACAGAGTTGCTGGCGCTTGGCCACTCTACAAGAATTGACCAGCAGGAGAGGAGGGCTATGAGTTTCCCTCCTGCAAGTCATGTGGACATTTGTACCCCCTGGGACAGTGGACCCTAAGACGGCGGCCGGCACTGCTATTACTTATACACCTCAAGCTTGCTGCCTTAGGGTTACTTTCAACTCAGGTCTTACCATTTCTCCTCACATCCAGTATGTCTCCAAAACCTGTAACTTCCATCTTCAAAACACTGCTCACATTCACCTTTTTCTAATTCAAGATGCAACTAAGGCACTTGTTCATAAATTCATCATTTCCAAATTTGAGTATTGCAACTCACTACTTATCAGCCTTCCAAACACCCAAATTACTACCCCTCTTTAGTCTGTAATGACAGTCATCTTCCTGACTAATCTCTAATTCCACACCTCACCTCTATGCTAATCATTACTTTGGCTTCCTATACCCTTCAGGATCAAATTCACACTGCTAACACTAACCTACAAAGCCCTAACTCCACTCCTCACTACATTTCCTCCTTATTTAACAAATACATCCCTATTCAGTCCCTTCGATCAACACGCGACCTTCTCCTGGCATCTGCTCGTTCCCGCACTCCCAACTCTCATTTTCAGGATTATTCAAGTGCTACCCCATTCTTTGCAAATTCCCTACTCCGTGTAAACTGACTCTGCCGTAGCCTCCAGTCCTTTAAGAAGTAACTGAAAACATCCCTGGTATCACTTCTTTTATTAGAATTGTCCTCCTCAATTTCCTCGCCTCCATAGTCCAGCTAACTCTTTCTCCACACACTGCTTTTACTACAGTAGTTATTTTGACACAGACATCTTATCCATCAATCCCTCCCCGCTTCTCACATGCGGTTATTCCTGGTGTGTGTCTATACCTTTTTCTCAAAGACTGTAAGCTTGTTTAAGCAGTGCCTTATTTTATCTCTTGTCAATATTGATGTCAATTGTCCCCATTCTATAATTGAAAATGTGTTATAAATTATTATAATAATAAAAAAATAAAAAAAAATTAGGCCAAAAATTGGAAAATGCTCTAAGACAGACATGTTTTCAGTTCGACTATTTTCCCCTCAAATGTTAAATCCACTTTGAGTTCCGTACAATTCACACGTTAGTGAATAGCCCTGCCAATGTTTTGGATGTTTGTGGAATGTGGTGAGGGAGGGTAGTGTTTGGGATGAGTAAGGGGTGTGACTGCAGAGTGTTATCCATGAGGAGAGCGTAAGTGTTTTGGAAATGGAAGGGGAGTGAGGGGAGTGTAGCTGTATATGGTGTCAGTCAAAAGGGAGCGTCTTTTTTTAGATTTTGGGGGGATGTGCTGTCAGTGAAGCCATGTTTTTTCTTTTGGAATGTGTTTTGGAGGAAGAATGGGGAGTGCTTTTTAGGACTGGCTACTGTGTTTTGGGTGAAGGTTGGAGAATTTTGGATCATGGAGGGTTAGGGGTGTGGTTTGAATGAGGGGATGGGGCTGAAGGGGTGTACTGAGTGAGGGGTGTGAATAGAGGAGACGGGAGTGTATAGCTGGTCATGAAGTGAGGGGGGTGTTTTTGGTAAGGGATGGCTTCAGTGTTTTTGGAGAGGATTCAATGTGTGTTTTGGTTAAGGAGAGATTGAGCATTGAGGGAGTGTTTGCTTGGTGACAGTGTACTTAGGGGAGTGCTTGGGGAAGATGAGTGCTTTGTGAGAGAAAGCTGAGGGAGTGTTTTGGATGGGGGCTTGAGTGAGGGGAGGGGGTGAGAAAGGAGGAGTGTTATGTTAGAGGAATTGGAGGGAGAGGAGTGACAGGGAGCTGAGGGGAGTGGCTGGGGAGGAGGAGTGCTGAGTGACAGGAGTCTGAGGGGAGTGGCTGGGGAGGAGGAGTGCTGAGTGACAGGAGGCTGAGGGGAGTGGCTGAGGAGAGTTGAGTGACAGGCAGCTGAGGGGAGTGGCTGAGGAGGAGAGTTGAGTGACAGAGAGCCTAAGGGAGTGGCTAGTGAGGAGGAGCGATGAGTGACAGGGGACTGGGGGGGGGGAGAGCTTACAGAGAGAGGAGTGGCTGAGGAGAGATGAGGGGAGTGGCTAGTGAGGAGGAGCGTTGACCGACAGCTTATTCGAGGACAAAAGCTGAGGGGAGTGGCCGGGGAGGAGGAGAGCGGAGTGACAGCTATGGGGCTTGGCTGAGGAGGTGGAGAGCTGAGGGGCGTGGCCGAGGAGGCGAGCTGAGTGACAGCTAAGGGGCGTGGCCGAGGAGGCGAGCTGAGGGGCGTGGCGGAGGAGGCGGAGAGCTGAGCGGCGCGACCGGGGAGGAGAGCTAAGTGCCAGCTAAGGGGCGTGGCCAGGGAGGCGGAGAGCTGAGGGGCGTGGCCCGGGAGGAGGAGAGCTGAGTGGCCCCCGGATTCCCGCGCATGCGCAGATCTTTGTTTTGACTGAAAATGCCGTCGGTTTCGAAAACGGCGCTGAGCGGATCCCCGCAGACCGAGAAACCCACTCACTACACGTAAGTACGGGAAACCGCCCCCCCACAGCAGACACCCAGGGCGACCCCCCACCACCTCATAACACCCCCAGCCCCAACATCCAAACACAGCCCTGCCCCGCCTCCAGCCAGCCAGCCCGGAGCCGAACCTTGAAACCGAACCTCCTCCCTGCGAACCGTCTGCCATTCCGCTCTCCCACACCGAGACTCGCTGGAAAAGCCTCTACGCCGCTTGCGTAGCGCGCCGCCCTCACACTGCAGCTTACGGCATCCACCTGGCGTAACTGTGTCTGTGAATCACGCTGCGAGCTGCGACTGCTCATTCCTGGACAGAGCCTGACTTCAAATCAAAACCCGCTTTTCCTCCTTCACATCCTCACACCCCACTGTCACCCCAATAACACCCCACTGTCACCCTCCAATCTCACCCCACTATCACCCTCCAATCTCACCCCAATAACACCCCACTATCACCCCCCAATAACACCCCACTATCACCCTCCAATCTCACCCCACTGTCACCCCAATAACACCCCTTCCTCACACCCCAATCACCCCACTATCACCCCAATCACCATTCTCACCCCTGGGCACCTGTTACCAGACACCCACAATATCTGCGGACTTCTCATCCCCCTGAAAACAATAGGAGATTGGAATTTATGATATGTCTGTCACCATCTGCTTGCATTCCCTATTGATTTACCCAGTTCTGCTTAAATTCCAGTGTAATATGTGTACTCCTCCATCACTCTTTGGGAAAAAAAATAAAATATAATTTACCTTATATACATAACTGGGTGCAATTCTGGCCCAAAGTTCTAAATAAGGAGCGATCACCATGGAGACCCACTGTTACATTATTTAGCAAATTAATATATGTTTTTTTTTATATATATATTTATATACGTATATGTTTCTTGATGTTCACAAGGGGGTCATTGGATTAACATTGCCAGTGATACTCATTCAAGGTATTTCACCCAATATTAATGTGTGCATATAAATTCTTAATCCCCCCTTAACTATGTAGCACGGTTTTGTGCTTAAACTTTGTTAGCGTACATGGGCTTGGGTTCTGTTACATGAGATAAACTTACGGTAACTCTGGTAACTGAATAGCATATGGGAAAATTAAATTACCAGATGTAGGATTATTATTATTTTTTTTAAAATAGAATCTAGCCCGTTGTCTTTTTTAGTTCTGCAAACACCACCGCTATTAGTGTAATGTGGTTGTTAACATAAAATGGTCTTCCTGCTTTTAAGTGCTCCTTGCGTTCGCATATCTCATGCATGAGAAGTGTTCATGAGAAATGGAGAATATTTTTTTTTTTTTTTTTGTCTTTTTGATAATTTTGGAAGTGTTTGTAAACTTTTTTTTTTTTTGTCTTTTGTCTTTTCATTGCCCTGTAGGCATGAAAGTCACAATCGCTTGGTTGTTAATGCAGAACATTTAAGGTAAACATGATGTTTAGTAGTGTGCCAATCAACATTTAGTTAATGGCCCCTTTTATTGCACAGGCTAATTGTATAGCACAATATACCTTTTTTAATATATTTTTTTCTTGCATTTTTTAAATGTTTTTGCATATTTTTTTTTTTTTTTTTTTTTTTTAGCAATGGGGATACTATATATATATTTTTTTTGTGTAAAAGGACCTTTCAGTATATTCTTCCCTTTTAATATAAAATAATTTTTAATGTGCAGATGCTGTAATAGAATATAAATCTAATTTTCTTTTCTTTTTTCTTTTTAAACAGATACTTAAAGGAATTTAGAACCGAACAGTGCCCACTGTTTTTGCAGCACAAATGTATGCAGCACAGACCTTTCACCTGTTTTAACTGGCATTTTTTAAATCAGCGCCGACGCAGACCCATCCGAAGGCGTGATGGGACCTTTAACTACAGCCCTGACGTTTATTGTACTAAATATGATGAAACCACAGGAATGTGTCCAGATGGAGATGAGTAAGTGTATTTTTTGCGAAAAGCTAAAAAATACGATGTCCCTTATAATGTTACACACAATGCATTATTACTTTTTTTAATATGTATTTTTCTATATTTAGTCCTTCCAGACCAATATGCAATTTTTTAAATTTGCAATGTAAATCAGTAGATATTTAAACAAAACGCTACTTAGTACTGTAGTATCAAACCAATATACCGATGGTTATATTTAAAAAAATAAATAAAAATAATTTATATATATATATATATATATATATATATATATATAATTTTATTTTTTTCATCCAGTGCATTGGAGGCTGATTTGTTAGTTGGTGCAAGACATGGCTATGGCCTTGTTGAGTTGAACTGTGTATGGCTCTTGTGTCTCAAAACTCGTTGTAGCAGTGATACAGATGGAAATTCATGTGATGTTACTGGTAGTATGTCCAATCAAGAAGGCCATTAATCATGACTTATAACAGTTTTTACAGATGTTAAGTAACCAAACAGCATTGTAGACTCTTGGTAATGCAGAGTAAACTCAGATTTAAGCGATATTGACACTGTCTGGGGACTTTGTTGAATTCTCACAGTCCACCCGATGTTGTCATCACTGCAGGTGGCTGGGGGGGGGGGTAGGGGGACAGGACTGGTAATGGTGAGATTACTTACCTGAACTTGTCCCTCACAGGCACTGCCATGTTGGTTGCGCTGCACCTCTTCAACTCCTGCCGTTTCAGCATCAGGAACCTACTTCACTGCTATACACTCACGCATGCTATACACTCACGTTCAGCATTGAGGTCTATGGGGAATATGTATTAAGAGTAATATTTTATTTTGGACAGAGTTTATATCTCTAGCTTTGTGAATGCAGAACACCATATGAAGTTTGGAGTTTGTGTAAGTCCCCCTCTGGCAGCATCATTAGTGTAATTTGTGTACATGTTTCTGTGCTCCGAATATGGTTCATTGGCATTCTCAGCCAGTGCATAAAAAGTAAGATCAGCATCCAGCTTCTGGAACTACGACAGGGACCAAGGTAAGACAGCACACTATTGTAAAATGGTTTTCCCAATTACCAAGCAATGATGCCTTGGTACTCCAACCATGGGTTGTATTGGTTATTATGGTTAGAGTAACCCTTTAAACATAGATATATTTATCTCTATCTAAAATTATTATTATTATTATCATATTATAAAACTTATTTTTATTTTAGCCCACTGTTTATAGACTTTTGAAGAAAGAACGTAGTCCTTAAAGGTAGACTATGGCATTGGGAATACAAACTTATTCCTGCCCACTTCACCTCCTGCCATGTCATTGTGGAGGGGTTCTTACATGGTGAAGTCCAATAAAGTGCTCCTCGTGGCGGATCATTGGGGACGATGTGTGCTGAACGCACCATATGTTCGTCCTATCAGATGCTTTTCGGGGGGGGGGGGGGGGATTACTACCTACTCTTTATAGTAGGAAGCATATCCCCTATGCTTTTGGAGAGACTATGTTTATCAGAAATGTAATTCCGTTGGCTTGAGGTGTTTCATGGAGAAAAAAAACAATGAATTGCACAAGACTGTAAATTTAGCTTCTGTGTTGTTTGTATAACTTTACATAATGAAGTTACTTGCAGCTGTTGTAAAGGCTGTAACATAAACCGCTAGGAGAGAGCCTCTCCATGCCATAAGGGGTTGAATGATGTGTTTACACCATTCATGTTCTTGTACAGGTCAGTGGTTCCCCCATGATGTCGGAGATCTGAGTGTTTTGGTGGGCTGCATACTGATTTGCAAAAAATTCAAGTGTCCTTTGCACAACTTAAAGTGACACTTTAGAACAACTACAGTTGTTGGGGTCAGGATAACATGTCCCTGCAGCCCTTTGCTGTAAACACTTTAGAGAAAAGGCATTGTTTACATTGCTCCCTAGGGACACTTCCAGTGGCCATACTTCAGATGGCAACTAGAGGCGTTTCCTTGGGCAGTGCTGTACATTCAGTGTCTCCACCCTCTGCATGGATACACCGAACTTTTCCCATAAAGATGCATTGTTTTTTTTTATTTTTTTCTATATGTTCAAGGGTAAATATCAGTAGCGTAGAATTTTGAAGCAATAGTTTGTTTTTAGATTCTACCATTTCATTTCACCTTTTACACTTTTTTTTTTTCTGAACGTGCAGACAAAATTTATACACAATTTCTAATCCGTTCCTATATAAACTTACCCCCATCTTCTGCGACCTTATGCTCTGTTGGCTATACGTCTTGTAAAATCTCTTGTGGTAAAAGTATTTTGCATCTGCTGCCGTGTTACTAATTGCTACTTTGATTTTGTTTGTGTGTTCTCATTCTGTCTGGTTTAATGAACAAAATTGAAAAAAAAAACCCAGTAATTAAGTAGTACAATTAGAAATGCTTACATTAAAACTTATTGTTGTTGTTGTTGTTTGTCTTTGTGTTTTTTTTTTTAACCAAATATATTTGAAAAAATAAAAGTACTTTTTCACTGGTTAGCTTTTCAGTACTAGAATTATTTGGCCTGACATATAAAGGGTTACGAATACACGACTGCTATTAACCTGGTCAACTTTGCATGTAATTAAAACATTATATGGGTCTCTGTTTACATTAGTGTTCAAATACATTTTTAACTTATGTAATTTAAGAAAACTTGCTGTAGATTCATGTGTCCCTGCTTGCCTTACGTTTCTGTCATCACTGTCTGTTTTTCTCAAGGATGGTATAAAATGGATGCTGTAGAGGTCTGCCTTGTGTGACTTGGAGGTTTGAACTTAATTTGAAAAGTAATAGACTCCGTGTGTGTTTGTGAAATGTACCCAATGCTAAATTTGTAGTAGTGAGGAAGCTTTAAACTGTTTTTATTTTAAGATTGTTCAGTTATCCAAGCTTAATTTTTTTGTTTGATTAGGGAAATAACTAGATTTGGTTGCAATTGCTTGTTTACATATTGTCCATAAACATGCATAATCGAATGTAAATTTGCTTGGAAGGTGTATTCAATGTGATTGTGTGTTTTTAAATAAAAGTAATTCAGTGAAATCGCGTTTCCACAATTCCCCTAGATTTCCCAGCTTAACGTACAAATGAGCACAGACAGGCATCATGTTTCAGACTTGATCCTGCAAGAACTTCGCAGTGAATTTTTTTTTTTTAAACACAGCTTTTTAAACTTTTTTTTTTTTTTTTTTTAAAGGGCCAGTGATCAGAAAAAAAAAAAAAATCAAATAAAAATTGAAGTCTGAGACATTGTCAGTCTGAATTGTAGAAACGTGGTTTCTAGAAATTAGTGTGCCAGAGTCGAACACTTCCCAGGGTCCTACTTAAGATCTGCAGATGATGCTCAACTGTGACTGTTTTAAATTTGTATAAATCTGTGGGGCGTTTTATTCAGTTCTAATTCTCCTGTGTTGTCACTGGAACTGTGGGGGGGACAAACTTATTAGCTTCTGGGGTAAGATCATTACCCATAGACCAGAATGAGATAATGATTGCCAATTTCACTATAGAATCTACCATTGTTGTCGATTCACTGAATTAGGATTGTGGTGAGTATACAGGAGTTGTAGATTATGTAGCAAAATAACCAAATAAAAAAAATATATATTTTTTCCAGCTTTGCGATTTTGACCTAAACTTTGCTTTCTATTGAATCCATAATTATCTTTTTAAATTAAATAATGTTACATAGTTTGATGCTCTTAACCCTTTCCTGAAGTTAGGGCTTGCTATGACGTCCTTCAAAACAAGGGCTTTAACGCTGTTATGGCGGCATAGCGTGTCTTAATGACCTGGCTCTCCCACCAGCCCAAATTTTTAACCTCTGCGCCAATCTGGTGACAATCGACGTTTCGACCCGTGTAGAGTCTTTTTCTTGATGGGGGTAATTTGTGGAATCGTTGTACCCGTGAGACGGCACAGCGTACAAATATTTGTTTTATTGCAGTAAACGCTAACAATAGTTTGACATTCACCGTTAAAATGCAATGCAGACCCATTGAAGAGGTCTACGAACCACATACCAAGCTGCATGCCTAACATAAATACAGCCGCGCTCACCAAGTGGCACCTAATGTCACACTCTACTTCACACCTTGGGTTACCTCATGTTAACAAGCGTTTTTTTTTTCTTCTATTTCCATTGTTTTTACCGATAAGGTAACTGTTTTGTTTAAGCGTGATATCCGCTACATTATATGAAAAAAAAGTGCATTCTGTCTGCCACTGCATACATACTGTAATCTTGAAATGCGCTGTTGTGGCGCCCGTTAATAATATGTAACCACCTGCACAACCAAAATAAAGAATACAAAAAAAAAATGCAATGCAGAACTTAATAACATTTAATAATAAAATAACATAAAATAAAAATTCTTAATTTCTCACACTTTATTTTTTAGATTTTATTCATATTAAATTATATTTCATATTAAATGTGAATTTATGTGAAGTCCTATTTCTCCTGAACATAATTATATATGTTTGGGTGCACTTAATATGAAAGAGTTAAATTATGGTTGAACAGTTATATAGCTCAAATTCTAGGTTTTGTTTTGGTTCAAAACTTGAACAATTGTCTACCTCCTTAAGGGGTTTATGTCTTCATTTGTGTTTTTTGTTATGTGAGAGATAGATAGATAGATAGATAGAGATATATATATTACACATTTATTATACTATATAATCAAAACTTTTGTCTTTTGTGTCAGTTAATGGATTTTGTTTCATAGATAATATAACCGGACCTGCAAGAGTTTGTTGTGATTAGTACACCAAATCTCCAAGTTTAATTATCTGCAGTTTATAATAAGTGGCATGCTAGCTGCTAGTACATTACATTTGGGAGTAACTTTACTGCTCGCGAATCTTATTACTAATATATGCTTTGTGTTTAATATAATGTTTCATGAATATATAATTAACATGTTTTGTAACAGATTCTTGTCTAGAATGGGCTTTTATGTGTTATTTTTGCAATACGTTCATATTCCTGCTTAACCAATTTACCTTGCTTGCTTGAGGAAACCGTTTGCTTTTCCACATAAAGGGACACCATGGGCACCAAAACAACTTAATGAAGTAGTTTTGGTGTACAAATAATTCTGTCAATGCTTAATTATTTGCAGTTTTTAGAAATTAAATAACTTTGCTTATGCAGACCTAGTTACACTTCCCCGGCAATGTGATCTACACAGTGTCCCTACATAGTTCCTGTAACTACACGTCAAATGTTAAATTTCTTATCTCCTCTGTTAATAGCCTGTTCAAGCCTGCATGAGCCTTCTGTACATGATTAGTTAAACTAACAGAGCAGGAGTTAAAATCTTCTAAAGTAAACACACTGTACTGTCTGAAAATGAAACCTTATTACCGTATATACTCGAGTATAAGCTGATCCGAATATAAGCCGAGGCCCCTAATTTTACCCCCCAAAACTGGGAAAACGTATTGACTCGAGTATAAGACTAGGGTGGGAAATGCAGCAGCTACTGGTAAATTTCTAAATAAAATTAGATCCTAAAAAAATTATATTAATTGAATATTTATTTACAGTGTGTGCGTATGAATGCAGTGTGTGCGTATGAATGCAGTGTGTGCGTATGAATGCAGTGTGTGCGTATGAATGCAGTGTGTGCGGATGAGTGCAGTGCGTGTGTGTATGAGTGCAGTGTGTGTGTGTATGAGTGCAGTGTGTGTGCGTATATATTGAATGCAGTGTGTGTGCGTATATATTGAATGCAGTGTGTGTGCGTATATATTGAATGCAGTGTGTGTGCGTATATATTGAATGCAGTGTGTATGAGTGCTGTGTGTGTGTGAGTGCAGTGTGTGTTGGTGTATGTGTTGGTGGGGGTGGGCATTTGATATATTATTATTATTTTTTATTTTATTATTATTTATTATTTAATTATTATTAATTTTTTTTTTTTAAATTATCTTTTATTTTTCGTCCCCCCTCCCTGCTTGCTAGCTGGCCAGGGAGGGGGGCTCCTTCCCTGGTGGTCCAGTGTCATTGGTAGTTCAGTGGGGGGAGAGGGGTGCTGGCAGAGCTGTACTTACCTTTCCTGCAGCTCCTGTCAGCTCTCTACTCCTCCGCGCGGTCTGTGCAGCTCCCTCTGTCAGCTCCCAGTGTAAGTCTCGCGAGACTTTCACTGGGAGCTGACCGAGGTGCTGAACGGACGGCGCGGAGGAGGAGAGAGCTGACAGGAGCTGCAGGACAGGCAAGTACAGCTCTGCCAGCACCCCTCTCCCCCCAGTCTGTATTATGGCAATGCAAATTGCCATAATACAGACTCTGACTCGAGTATAAGCCGAGTTGGGGTTTTTCAGCACAAAAAATGTGCTGGAAAAACTCGGCTTATACTCGAGTATATACGGTATATGCATAAACAGAAGTCCTAAATGGCAGTGAATTGAGCAGTGAGACTGCAAGGCCATTCTCTATACACCAAAACTGTTTAATTAAGCTAACATTGTTTTGATGCTTAGCGTGTCCCTATAAGGCTTCATTCAGAAAGCCATGTGAGTGAATTCTAAATGACTCTTCATAATATATTAAATATTATAAATTGTTTTTTTAAAACACTATAGGGCAGGGATAGGCAACCTTCGGCACTCCAGCTATTGTGGACTACATCCCCCATAATGCTCTTACACCCACAATGTTGGCAAAGCATCATGGGAGGTGTACTCCAAAACGTCTACAGTTCCGAAGGTTGCCTATGTCTGCTATAGGGTCAGGCATAAACATTTGTGCCTTTAGTTTGGATTCAGCGTTTCCATTAACTGCATGGTTTGTGCCTGCACCTGTAAACAGACCCCTTCCACAACATTTTAACCCCTTACGACCGGAGGGCGTACAATTACGCCCTATTTTAAGCAGCTCTAAACGCCGCCGGGCGTAATTGTACGCCCTCCGTTTTTTTCTTACTTACCCGGTCGCCGGCGATCGCGTTTAAGGGGACTCCCAAGGAGCCCCCCGCGGCACGTCCGCCCTCCAGCAGCGCCCCCCCCCCCCGCGGCCAGGTGAGAGTAAGGTCCTTGTGAGGTCCATTACTACCTGTAATGACAGGTAGTCCCCCTGCTGGCTGGAAATAAATTACAATTAAATTAATCAGTGTAAAAAAATAAATAATATACTTAGATATTATATATATATATATATATATATATAATACACAAACCAGTGCACTCGCTTATTAACTAAACAGTGATTTCAAATCCTACATAGTACTATTTAAAAACACCTCACCTAGGTAACAAATAATTATATATATATATATAATAAAAAAAATATGTAAATACGTAAAAAATAAAATTTAAAAAATAATTAAAATAAATAAAAAATATATAGATGTTATTTCGTTCTAACTGTATTGTGATATTAATATATATTTATCAAAATACACGTAGAACGAAATAATATATATCTATATACATAAATATATACGTGTATGTGTGTATATATATTAATTCTACACATATATTTCTGTAATATTTTTACATAATTAGGTATCCTAATTAATTACAATTAGCGGGACCTGCCTGACAACCCATGCCGAAAGTATAGGGAATTTAATTTGCTAGCACTATATTTAACCCTATAACTTTCCAAGACACCATAAAACCTGTACATGGGGGGGGAACTGTTTTACTCGGGAGACTTTGCTGAACACAAATATTAGTGTTTCAAAACCGTAAAATATATTACAACGATGATATCGCCAGTAAAAGTGAAGTTTTTTTGCATTTTTCACGCACAAACAGCACTTACACGGATGATATTATTGCTGTGATACTTTTTACTGTTTTCAAACACAAATATTTGTGTTCAGTGAAGTCTCCCGAGTACAACAGTACCCCTCATGCACAGGTTTTATGGTGTTTTCAAAAGTTACAGCGTCAAATATAAGGCTTGTGCTTCATTTTTTTCACATTAAAATTCGCCAGATTGCTTACGTTGCCTTTGTGACCATATGGTAGCCCAAGAATGAAAATTACCCCTATGATGGCATACCATTTGCAATAGTAGACAACCCAAGGTATTGCAAATGGGGTATGTCCAGTCTTTTTTAGTAGCCACTTAGTCACAAACACTGGCCTGTGGGGATATTTATGGGATAATAATAGTAAACAGTTGAGAATTGCCCACTATTTCAATTCTCAGATCCCAAAGATGGTTATCGTGTAAGTGAAATGTATTCCATATCAATAAAATCACAATTTGTTATAAAAATAGATTTAAATTATTGTGACATTTTTTAAAATAATAAGTAACATGCGTGACAATAATCAATGAAATTTTAGTATAACATGAATATGCAATACAAATGGTAATATATTTTCCAACGGTTAACACAGCTTAGAATCTACAACATTAGCTGTCAAGACGATTTATGATGGGCTTCACAGAAACAAAGAAAGTTTCACACAGAGAACAGAATTCCTCAGAGTGCAGCGTAAAGCCATACAAACTTTAGCCGACAGTTAGAATAACCCTTTCAATGCTGGCTAGACCTCCTATGTAATTATGATCTATTCTTATATAATTTTAAATAAAATAACACTTAAACCAGTTCATTAGTCACTTCCTGAACCCATCCAATAAAATAAATCTACTATGTTCTATAAGCTGAATTTTTAACTTGTCTAAACAGATATTTTATCTTATTTTAGAGCAAATCAATACAGCTGGATAAATATCACGATATGCTAACATGTGATATGTCACATAAATACATAATTATTAATATGTCCATCTGCAGAATAGAAATTTTTATAATGTACTTCTCTTATTTAACTAAGATTTCTAAATATCGAAATCTGATCGTGATTTATCCAGTCATATATCATGCTATTAGAAAATTTTAATTAAATTAGATTAATTAAATGAAACCAGTATATTTACCAGTTAAAGAGATGTTCTCACCAGATGTTCTCAGGTAGCTAAGTGTCAAGGAATGTTTCTTTCTCGCTCTGACTCTGCTTTTCTTTCTTAGCCTGCTTCCGACTTTCTCTGCATTCATCTGCATACCTCTGCATTCATCTGCCTTGATTACTCTCTCTCTTCCCTTTGTCTTAACTTTTTTTAAAGGGAAAAATTCTCTGTTCGTAGACCAATAGAAAAATTGGAGGTGTGGTTACTCCCCAAATAACAATTTAGTATTTGGTTTATAGAGGGCAGTCTCGTCCCACTAAACATACCTATCCAGGAAAGCGTTAACTTTTTCTGGTGGCTATTTTGACGTCATTTTGGCTTATATATATGTTTGCTATATTTTATATTTACTTGTCATTTCAAAGGTTTCTTTGGGGTTTTTCCAGACATTGTGTCGGCATTTTCTGTAGTAATTCCTAAAATGACAGTTCGTAAACTATTTTTTTTTTTTTTTTTTAATTCTTTATTTTTATTGTGCATGAAGAAAAACCGCTTGTCAGTAATGCCACAACAGCAGAATCCAGCATTTTGTACATACAGATTTGTTAAACGTTATGTAGCATTTAGTTGGAACATACACATTTTTATATTAGTAAAACAGGCTAGTCATACGTAGTTTCTTCGCATTAATTATATTGAGTTACATCTTCGCTTCTGAAAAGTAGATTATGGTGAACATTTCTATTGCATATCCTCGCTTATAGGAAGAAATAATGAAAGACATGAAAAGATAAGGCCCATTAGTTGAGACATGAACTGACATATCGGTATATTAGATCGTAGGCGGCATATAAGTCTGGGCATGTTATAACAATCAATAGGAAGATTAAGTAAAAAGTAAACGCGTAGCTAAGGGGAACTCAAACTTAGGCGTACCATATAAAATATATAGGTATATAAGCCAGTAAGTTTCCACCTGTCTGCATAACAAACACGCTTGTGAAACATAAAAACATCACATATAAGGTGAGTAATACAGGCGACGTCTAGCTGTTGTCTCTTACATTAAGTTACGCTTGCTTAGTGCAAGCTGTTAAACCTTGCTAGTGAGTCTTAAGGACACATGTAAAGGTCTGCTGGGCAATGTGGACATATAAACATTGTTTTGATATATCTAGTTAAATAAAGATTAACAGCAGTGTCCCAATAGCTAGTAAATATCACTATTGCCCTAAGCAACTCAATTCCTAGTGTAGTGCTGTAAGAGGTAGCCAGAGCATGTGCTATTTTATGTGATGGTGTCTCTTATCTGGGATTGCGCCCGCTACAGTGGGTATACACATAGTTTACACATTGGATTGGAGATTTTCCTTTGTTAGCTAGACAGGAGTGAAAGTGGGTTGGTAAACCCTGCATTTTTAGTGTGCCCTTTATGCTAGCTTAGTTATGGGTTGCATTGGGAGAGATACAAGCTGTGGTCTGTGGCTCAGTGTACAAACTTAAGTGTGCTCAGGCCAGACATCGATCAACATGTATAGCATACTGTCACCTAGATAGATCAACAGTTCGTAAATGTTTCAGGTGCCGCCGTCTTGGTGGGTCCGTCGCTGCGTGGCCTGCCCCAGCTTGTCGGCTTGAGTTGGTGCAAACGTCCTTTTAGGCTTAGGTGCTAGCATTGTCTCTCCAGATGTGGCTCTTAAGTTAGTCTCTGTTGGGGACCGAGGTAAGGATGTTCTCCAGGAGCAGTGTTGAGTCCATCGCCTCCCTATGCTGCCCTCTTCGCTTAGCGGCAGGGTTGTGAGTGTGGTGCGTACTGGTGTATCCGCCGCTTTGGGTCTGGTAGGCCTCCATTGTTGCCCGCCTATCTCGTGGAAGGTTACTGTCGCTTGTTGGAGCTCGTTTGAGGGGCATCGGTGTGGCGGAGCCTTCAACTCCTCTGGCCTCTCTGGCCCGAGTCAGGTCGTGATGTTGTGTGTTCAGTGTTCTACAGTTATGTGCACCCATCTGCTTACTGCGGGGCGCGTGGCAGCCGCCATCTTGCGTGGTGCTGTGAGGCCCTCGAGTGTGCCGGCGGCGCCTTGGTGTTTCAGTTGTCATGCCCTCGTGCGAGGACCGGGATCACCCCCCCGGTCCATAGGGGGGGGGGGGACAGGGCCGGGTCCGCTCGAGCCTGAGCCCCGGTCAGGGTGTTGTGTGGCAGGATAGCGGTGCGGCGGCCGTCCGCCCCGCTCACCGCCGGAGAAGCCTCAGTCGGGACAGAGTTTCCTCCTCCAGGGGACTGTAGCCGGAGAGGCCAGCCTCACCCTGGCACCAGCAGATCCGCTGCTTCGGGCTGTGTGGTTTACGGTTAGTTTTTCAAAGAAAATATATTTTTTTCAGCGTAGTTTAAGCTGTGTAGCAGGAGCCTCTGTAGCCTGCGACCGTCCAGCTCGGCGGTCCGGCCCCGCCCCCCGTAAACTATTTTTGACCTCTTCAATACAATGGGAATCTTGTACATATAGAAAGTAAAATTAAATTATTTAATCTTCTCTGTCACAAATGTCTGGGTTTAGAATTTATTCCATTAGCATTTTAGACAGTCTCTTATCACTTGGTTTGTTTATACTATGCATTCCTTTAGCTCTGGCAAAGTGGCTAGTTTTACAGAAAGGATAGAAATGTCGTGTCTCTTTGTTAACTTGAAAATAACAAAATGGAGTCTGGTCTGTTCAGAGTGACTCAGAATATACACTTTTAATTTCTATCATAGCAAAAAATGTCTGCCGATATAAATACCCTGACAGGCCAAAATTGGCGTTTTTTGCATTTTTCACACACAAACAAATACTAATGCTAACTTTGGCCAGTGTTTGTGACCAAATGGCTACTAAAAAAGACTGGACATACCCCATTTGCAATACCTTGGGTTGTCTACTGTTGCAAATGGTATGCCATTATGGATGTAAATTTATTTCCTGGGCTACTATACAGTCTCAAAGGCAACGTAACCAATCTGGCGAATTTCAATTTCAAATGTAACACACTATATTTGACCCTGTAACTTCCCAAAACACCATAAAACCTGTTCATAGGGGGTACTGTTTTTACACGTGAGACTTTGCTGAATACAAATATGTGTATTTTATTGCAGTTAAAGCAAACAGTATTATGACATTGACAGTTAAAATGTCATGTAGAACTAAAAAAATAAAATTTCTTATTTTCTCCCAATTTTTTTCAAATTAAATTATGTTTCATAGCTAAATATTTGATATTAAATGAAAGCCCTGTTTCCCCTGAATAAAATGATATATAATAATGGGGGGTGCATTTAATATGAAAGAGGTGAATTACGGTTGGACAGACATATAGCGCAAATGCCAGGTTTTGTTTATGTTTTGTTCTGTTCACAACGTGTACATTTGGCTCAGTCCTTAACCCCTTAACGCCGTTATGGCGTACCATGCCGTCACGCATTAAATGGGCTTTAAAGCCGTTGCGACGGCATGGTACGCCGTAACGGCTTAAGCCCCCAAGAAGAGAGGTGTACTTACCTCCGCCGCGATCCTCTTCTGGGGGGCTGCCTGAGAGCCCAGGCAGCCCCCTTCCGGCAAATGAGGCCCCCGGGGGCCATGTGATCGCTCTCAAAGAGCGATCACATGGCCCCCTATAGCTGGCTGTGGATCTGCCAGCAGGGGGACTGTCTGAAATATCAGACAGTCCCCCTGCTGGTAGGAGGTGTAAAAAAAATAAATTAGACATGTGTAAAAATAAAATAAATATATTTATATATATATATATATAATATGTATATATATTATATATATATATAATATGTATACATATTATATATATGTAACGTCATACAAAGTGTATTTTAATATTAATATAAGTACATATATTAATATTAAAATACACTTAGAATGACGTTACATATATATAATATATAATTTATATTAAATTTTGTTTCAATATTTTATTTATTTTATTATTTTATTTATTATTTTAATTATACATATTTATATATAATATATATATGTACATCTATTATATATAATATGTATACATATTATATATATGTAACGTCATACAAAGTGTATTTTAATATTAATATAAGTACATATATTAATATTAAAATACACTTAGAATGACGTTACATATATATAATATGTATATATATTATATATATAATAGATGTACATATATATATTATATATAAATATGTATAATTAAAATAATAAATAAATAAAATAATAAAATAAATAAAATATTGAAACAAAATTTAATATAAATTATATATGCATATGTAATTTCATTCTAACTGTATTTTGTTATTAATATATATATATCGGTAACAAAATACACTTAGAATGACATTCTATATATATCTATCTAATTATAAAATACAAATAACCCCAAATATATATATATATATATATAGATAAATACATAAAAGATTACATTAGTATACGCGTAGAATTTAAATACCTATAAATGCATATATATTAAAATTCTACGTGTATATTTAAATAATCTTTTAATGTAATTATGTGATTTGATTAATTAAAATTTGATTGACATGCCTGACAACACAGGGAGAAAGTGCAGAGAATTTAATTCGCAAGCACTATATTTGACCCTGTAACTCTCCAAGACACCATAAAACCTGTACATAGGGGGTACTGTTTTACTCGGGAGACTTCGCTGAACTCAAATATTAGTGTTTCAAACTTGTAAATTGTATTACAACGATGATATTTTAAGTAAAAGTGACGTTTTTCGCATTTTTTACAAGCGAACGGCACTTTTATGGTCTATATTATTGTTGTAATATGTTTTACTGTTTTAAAACACTAATATTTGTGTTTAGGGAAGTCTCCCGAGCATAACAGTACCCCCCGTGTACAGGTTTTATGGTGTTTTGGAAAGTTAGAGAGTCACATATAAGGCTTGCATTTCATTTTTTTCACATTGAAATTTGCCAGATTGGTTATGTTGCCTTTGAGAGCGTATGGTAGCCCAGGAATGAGAATTACCCCCATGATGGCATACCATTTGCAAAAGTAGACAACCCGAGGTATTGCAAGTGGGGTATGTCCAGTCTTTCTTAGTAGCCACTTAGTCACAAACACTGGCCAAATATTAGTTTTTTGCTTTTTTCACACAAAAACAAATATGAACGCTAACTTTGGCCAGTGTTTGTGACTAAGTGGCTACTAAAAAGACTCCACATACCCCACTTTCAATACCTTGGCTTGTCTACTTTTTCAAATGCTATGCCATTATGGGGGTAATGCTCATTCCTGGGCTACCACACCGTCTCAAAGGTAACATTACTAATCTGGAAAATTTCAATTTGAAAATGGAATGTTCTATATTTGACACTGTAACTTTCCAAAACAACATAAAACCTGTTAATGGGGGGTACTGTTGTACTCGTGAGACATTGCTGATTACAAATCTGTGCATTTTTTTGCAGTAAAACCTAACAGTGTTATGACATTCACAGTTAAAATGTCAGACGGAAATGCACATTTTAAAAAAAATCTAATTTTCTCACATTTTTTTTTAATTTTATTCATAATAAATTATGTTCCATATATGAATAGTTAATGATAGATTAAAGCCCTGTTTCTCCTGAACAAAATGATATATAATAAGTGTGGGTGCATATAATTTGAAAGAGTGGAACTACGGGTGAACAGACATATAGCGCAAATTCCAGTTTTTGTTTACGTTTTGTTTTGATCAGAACGTGCACTATTGACTCCGTCCTGAAGGGGTTAAGGGGTTAAGAAGAGTTCAACTACTCTATAACAGAATGCATGGCCAGGCTATGATATGGTCTTTGGCAGAACTATGTATCCTTACCTCACAATGGTCCATATTTAGGCGGGACAGTCTGAACCGTATTAAGGTTGGCCATGGCCTAGGCAGAGTGCCAGATTGGGGCACTGGGTCTGTTTCTGTGAGTGGTGTGTGTGTCTGGAAGATGGTGAGAGCTGTATGAGGGGGAGGCTGTCTAGTGTCTGTTACCTAGTTGAGAGGTGTGCATGTGCGCTTGTCCAGCCCCCCTCCCCCTTTATTACCTTCCCTGGTGGTCTGTTGGGGGAGTTTTGTGATCTGAACCAATGAGGTACCCACTACTTTTAAAAAGTCTTTAAAAAGAGCTGGGGGTCTGTGAGATCACTCTTAAAGTGGTCTGTACCTTATATTGGTACAGGCCACAACGCTCCCTCTGTGAAGTGAGGGAGCCCTGGGCCATGCATGGAGATCTTTTGATGTCTCTGACAGCACAAGGAGGGCCCGTTCAGAGGCCACTGTTCCTATTTCTATCCCAATTTTTTGTTTTTTTCTAGGAGCTCCATTTGTTGGTGTCGAAGTGTATAACAGAGCCACACAGCAGTAATGTGTCTTTAAATTGCAATTAATATGTTTAGAAATCAGTCTGTTTAACCCCTTAAGGACCAAACTTCTGGAATAAAAGGGAATCATGACGTGTCACACACGTCGTGTGTCCTTAAGGGGTTAAGTAAGATACATAATTATTTTTTTATAAATTACAGTTGAGCCTCTTAAATTGTTAAGAATAAGTCATGTGAAATTTCTCATTTTCTCAACGAGCTGAAGTGCCTATGCCCTGTATATAGTGTCCCTTTAACATCTGATTGAAAATGAAACCATTTTGATTTAATGCAGGCTGTGTTAGTCATAGCCAGGGGAGGCGTGGCTAGGGCTGCATAAACAGAAACAAAAGTGACTTAACTCCTAAATGGCAGAAAATTGTGCAGTGACACTTGAGAGGCATGATCTGTACACCAAAACTGCTTCATTACGCTAAAGTTGTTGTGATGATTATAGTGTTCATTTAAGGTGTATGCACACATGTATATCACCAGGCTTGACTGATTAATTCTAGGACATAAACTAGAAAGTTATACAACTATCTTTACAAACCTAGCACAGACTGCAGAACAGATCCTGCATGCATTTCACTTATTCTGTAGTTGCAGGAATTAATTATTAACCATGCAGTCAGGCTCTTATCTTAATTGCTCCATTAGAGGGCTTTAGATAACAAATTTGACAGGCACATTTACATGTAGATTTGCTGAACTGGAGATCTGCTTCCAGATTTTTTTTAAATTATATTAATATTAATAATAATGTTAACATTATGCGACTCCTGCACATTTACGTTGAGGATGTATTTGTTTAAATCATCTTGAATGTTGATCTTTAAGGCGTCAAGGAGTGTGCTGCTTTATCTAAAATGTAATATTTTTTTTATAAAACAATTTCTGTACTGGGTAATGTAAATGTTTAGTTCGTTATCATTAAAGGGGCACTCCACTGCCCAAATATAAAATAACTAAAAATCACTGTTTAGTAGATATACCCCAAATGAAAACTTACATGCACTTAGTTATATGTTTTCTAATTGGGGGTTTATCTAAAAACCGCTTGCAAATGCTGCAGATCTCGTTTGCAGCCATCCTCTTTTTACTTTCTTTGGCAAGGCTCTGGGCAATTGCTGCCACATTATTTATCTCCCCTGAGCAAACTAGAACCGTACACTGAGCTAACTAGGATGGGGGGGTTTAACAAGGTTAATTCATTAAAGTGCACATTTCTATTAATCTCTGCACTTTATTGAAAATGAACAAAAGAGGGCACACTCTTCAGACACAGCTTTTCAGCAAGCTAAAATGCCTTAGGGTCTGGAGTGTCTCTTTTAAGAAAAGAATGAGCCCTTCTTGCAGGCCATGCTGTGTTTCAATATGTCAGTCTATTGTCCACCTGCCATTATGTGTTTTTCTACACTTTCATTGTTGAGCTACTCAAACGGTGGCGTGTGATGTATAAATATGTATAGTGATCTCTGCTATCACTTACAATACAAATAGTCTCTTCCATACAGTATTAAATTACTCTGGATTCCAAGATTAGCTATACATGTCCCTGTTCAGTTCAGTCTGGCGACGTATTTCCAGATTATCCAAGATACATCTTGTTTTTAATGTTATAGGGAGAAGGTTGTTAATGTATGTGTTGATCATGAAATGCTCCAGCTGAGACGTTACAGGGCTTTTATTCTGTTGTAATAGCACTTGCGTTGGTATTTCCGTTTAATGCTTGTTATAACTCATTGTTATGGACACTCCAGACTTGAGTTAATCAAGCACCACCACTTCAGAGCTCTTTTCCAAGTGGGAACTGCTACCCTCCATAACTATATAATGATAAAAGTATGGTCTCACAGAGGTGTGCGGCCAAGAATTTGCCACTAAGGGCAGACTTAGTGCTGCAATGTAAATATTGCAGTTTCTCTGGAACTGCAATGTTTAACATTGCAGTACTGAGTGCTGAGTGCAATAGAGAGACAGCACACAGATTACTTCAATGACCTGAAGTGGTCTGGGTGCCTATAGTGTCCCTTTAACAGAGAAACACATTGTTGAGCAGTGAGACTGTAGAAGTTTGATCTCTACAAGAAAACTGCTTCATTAAAGGACCACTATACTGCCACGAAAACAAACTCGTTTTCCTGGCACTATAGGGTCATTAGGTCCCCCCCCCTCAGGGCCCCCCTCCTGCTGGGCTGAAGGGGTAAAAACCCCTTCAGCCACTTACCTTTCTCAATGCTTTCCTATGGACGTCCAGCGTCTTCACACTGTGATTTTCACAGTGAGAATCGCAGAAACGCCTCTAGCGGCTTTCAGTGAGACCACCACTAGAGGCTGGATTAACCCTCAGTGAAACATAGCAGTTTCTCTTATTTTTTTAATTTTTTTTTTTGCTGTCAAGTCCTCCCACGAGGAGGTGTTGATACAGTATCGATATTGCTTTGGGGGTTCCCTCTTCCATATGCATAAGTCCTCGAACAACGTCGCATCTCGGTGGAGTTTGTTGAGGTTTTTGCATTTTCCATAGATGTGCTGTAATCGGGTGTAGTAGAAACTCTGCAGTAGGGAGGGCGGGCCACCTTCCATGACCACCCCCAAGGACAGCAGTCCCGAAGATCCCTGTACCTTTTTGAGCGGAGTGTACGGCGCACCTCCCATGTAAGGCCACGCGTCACCCATTGTTTTGCGAAGATCAGGGAGGGATAGACCGCGGTAGGCATAAAAGGTCATATCTCGGCGAGGATCATATTGTATGATGGAAGATTTTAGTGTAGAGAAAAACTGTGTTGTGAAAGTCATTGGTATCGTTTGATATAATTAGTGACCTGGATAAGATATTAATTTTAACCACCATGATACGACCCAACCAGGATAACGTTGTGGAGTTCCATCGTTTGAGATCTTGCTGAATCTGTTGGACTAGTGGTGTACATTTCCCACGATAGAGGTCTACGAGATCTCGACACATATATCCCCAAGTATTTCATCTGGGCATCGCACCATTTGAACGGGAAATATGATTTCAGTTGGTCATTGTCTACCTCCGATATTGAGTACTTCCCATTTTGCCAAATTAAGTTTTTTATCCCCTATAATGCCCAATATTTCTTAATTTCGACCATCAGGCAAGGTAACGTGATTCGTGGCTGAGTAATAAACAGGTCATCAGCGTATGCTGCAATTTTGTGTTGGTGTCCTTGCCATTCGAAGCCATGAACATCTCCGTTTCTCCTTAAGCGGTTCTAGGGTCAGAGTGAACAATAAGGGGGAGAGTGGGCACCCCTGCCTAGTCCCTTTGCGAATCTGAAAGGAATCCGTGAGAGATCCATTGACACGAACGGGGCATTTGGCACGCTGTATAGCGCTTCGATCCAAAGCAAAAGATGGGGCCCAAACTCCATAACCCACAGCACCTCGAGCATGAAGGTCCATTCCACCTGGTCGAAGGTCTTTTTGGCATCGGTTGATTGAAGCAACAAGGGCACTATGCCACGTTGAGCCAAGTGTTGAATGGTCAGTAGTCGTAGTGTACTGTCCCTCCCCTCTTTTCCGGGATGAATCCCGTCTGGTCCGGATGTATCCATTACGGCAGAACTCTGCACAACCGGGTGCAGAGGACGTTTTGTGAGTAGCTCAACATCTATATTCAGGAGGAAAATCGTCCGGTAGCTCCCGCATATCTGAGGGTCATTTCCCGGCTTAGGCAGAACCGCTATTGTGGCTGCAAGGGATTCCGGGCGGAAACTGCCTCATGTGTCAAGTGGCTGAAGGCCCTGGTCAGGATCGGTATCAGAATGTCCCCATATTTCTTATAATAGGCTAGTGTTAGAACGTCTGGCCCAGGTGCTCTCACTGGTTTTGCGGATTTTATTGCTAGCTTGACTTATTCCTCCGAGATAAAGGAGTTCAGTGTCTGCCGGAGAAACATCCGCTGGGGGAAATTCAGTGAGATCTCATTGTATTCATTGCGTCCTGTCAAGGGGGTCGCCGTGGTCTCCCGAATTTTGTAGCTTGTACAAAGATGAGTAGCATTGCTGAAATTCTTTTGCAATGTCGGTAGGGAGTTGTGACGTTCCACCTGAGCGCAGCTTAATTCTATGCACATTGTTTAGCATTTGTTGACCACGCAGCATGCAAGTGAGAAGCTTACCTCCTTTATTGGTGTGGGTATAATAGAAGTTCTGCGACCTCTGAATAGCTTGGTAGTGTCATTGGGTGAGGAGCGTTGTTAGCCATCTCCTAGCCTTGAGTAACTCTTTATAGACCTGGACTACACCTGAACCCTTGTATTGAGCCTTAAGTTTAGATATGGTATACTTCAGGAAATTCAGCTAAGTTGTTTCTTTCTTTCTTTTTGTTGGAGGCTAGGCGCATCATCGTGCCCCGAAGAACCATTTTGTGCGCCTCCCACTAAGTTGTGGTATTGTCCTTGAAGTAGGCTGTGAGCGATTGCTTGATCTCTTCACATATTGGTAGATCAAGTTAGGAGGGAGTCGTATAATCTCCATACTCTTGTCTTTGGTACAATGGAGTCCAGCTGGATCCTGACCGGGCTATCATCCGACGAAGTTGAGGTGTCTATGTCTGCTGATCGTAGGCTGCCTAGCCCCTCTTGTTTGACCAAGAGGTAGTCGATACGTTAGTATCTGTTGTGCATTACAGAATAGTGTGAGTAGTCCTTATCAGCGTGGTGCAGTATCCTCCAACAGTCAACCAGTCGGAGCTTACGGAAGGCCTTGTGGATACTTTGAATGGCTGGTTGTGGTATGCAGCTGTGACCCGTCGAGGAGTCCATGAGAGGATCCAGCGGGACATTAAGGTCTCCACCAAGTATGAGAATCCCTTCCGTGAATGCCGCTAAGAGGGCAAGGGTGCGGCATAGAAACTGAGCTTGGTTATGGTTCGGTGCGTAAAAGGTGGCCATTGTGTACCACCTGCCCACAATAAAACCATTCAAGAAGTGATATCGTCCATCCGGATCACTCTCTCACTTTTCCCTCTCGATGAAGCCAAGGGCAGTGGGGTGATTACTGACCTATGACTTCAGATAATATTTACTTTTCAAGGTGGGTGCGAGGTCCCCCATGAAGTGGGTCTCTTGAAGGAACGCAACTGTTACGTGTTTGCGATGGAGTTCCCTGAGCAGGAATTATCTGCATTTAGATATGTTGAGCCTTCTGCAGTTCTGAGACAGAACCATAATAGCTACTGGCCGGTATGCCATATCCCCAGTGTTGATTTGAGGAAAATGATGCTCATAAAAATAAGTTATGTTTGAGTTTAATGGAGGGGATATTTCCTTTAGCTTCTAGTCTCTGCAAGTTGTCATCCATACATGTTATCGTTGCAGCTCATTATATTGCTCCAGCTGAAAAGCGTGAAGCAAATAAGGAATCTGAAGTAGGTTGTGGTCTCTGTTTAATGTTGTCCATTTTTTTTTTTTTGTATGTAAGTGTAATGAAGTGATCTCTATTTATTTTCTCATGAGGGTGTATTTTGCAGTTTTCTGCCATATGTATGGATTTTTTTTTTCTTTATTCATTAGTTACTAAGCTTATCCCTAATGTCAGATGCATGTCAAATACAGAAATAATAAGGGAGGGGAAAGACAATAAGAATGGCTCATGGGGTAAAAACATTTCAAATCAATCAAATATATTGTTTAAAGTTTGGACTCTCTCACATTTATAAAAACATTACTGGCTTGACATATGTTGGGCAGGTTCTGGTTTCAATTCTGCAGTGTTCGTCGTCCAGTCTCTTGCAGGACAGTTGTAGCACTAAGAGAAATCGATGTTGTCAGGCTCTGTCTGCTATAGTGCTCCAAGTTTTAGCTTATATCTTAAAATTGAAAACTTCCCAATCGCGTTTCGCTGTGCATTGGGCTTTATCAATGTTACATACATAGTATTCACATTGATCTCTTTGAATTTAAAGCTTACCAGACACATGTGGGCAGTCACTGAGAGACAGTAACCATATGTGTATTTTGAAAACCCTGCAAAGATGTGGTCACTGTCTCTCACTAGGAAGCGCAGCCTTTTTATAATTCTATAGTTATTTTGTTGCCTATGATATCCCTCGTGTGTTTGTCTCACGGGGCTGGATTTAAAGCAAACCATGTTCTGTGGATAGTACTTCCAAGAAACATTTTTAACTTGATGGGGCAAGTTCAAGATGCTTGGTGTTCTCCACCTTTAGCTGAAATCCTTGTTGAAGCTTCACTGGCTGTGCATAGGTTCGGGAACTACATATCTTATATTTTGATTGAGAACATATTCTAAGTAGGGGAAAATAAAAAATTCTAATTCAAGTAAGGCTAAAAACTAACCATAAATGGGGAACAGGGAGGTTTTCTATCCAAGTGTTTTCTGGGACATGTAGAACATTTTAAAATGGTTTGTTTACAAAGTACAGATTGACAAACAAGGAAGTGAAACCTAAAGTTGAGAAATTCCATGCAACATCTGCAATGTTTATTTATTATTTTTACTGGGGCAGAGCGTGTGCACTGCATTCATAAATTTATTAAAGGGACACTATAGCCACCTGAACAACTTTAGCTTAATGAAGCAGTTTTGGTGTATAGAACATGCCCCTGCAGCCTCACTGCTCAATCCTCTGCCATTTAGGAGTTAAATCCCTTTGTTTATGAACCCTAGTCACACCTCCCTGCATGTGACTTGCACAGCCTTCCATAAACACTTCCTGTAAAAAGAGCCCTATTTAGGCTTTCTTTATTGCAAGTTCTGTTTAATTAAGATTTTCTTATCCCCTGCTATGTTAATAGCTTGCTAGACCCTGCAAGAGCCTCCTGTATGTGATTTAAAGTTCAATTTAGAGATTGAGATACAATTATTTAAAGTAAATTACATCTGTTTGAAAGTGAAACCAGTTTTTGTTTTTCATGCAGGCTCTGTCAATCATAGCCAGGGTATGTGTGGCTAGGGCTGCATAAGCAGAAACAAAGTGATTTAACTCCTAAATGACAGTGAATTGAGCAGTGAAATTGCAGGGGAATGATCTATACACTAAAACTGCTTTATTTAGCTAAAGTAATTTAGGTGACTATAGTGTTCCTTTAACACTATAGGCACCCAGACCACTTCAGCTTAACCCCTTAACGCCGTTACGGCGTTCTATGCCGTCGCGGCTTTAAAGGGCTTTAAAGCCGTTGCGGCGGCATAGAACGCCGTAACGGCTTGCAGCCCCAGGAGCAGAGGTGTACTCACCTCCGCCGCGATCCTCTTCTGGGGGGCTGTCTGAGAGCCCAGGCAGCCCCCCTCCGGCAAATGAGGCCCCCGGGGGCCATGTGATCGCTCTCAAAGAGCGATCACATGGCCCCCTATAGCTGGCTATGGATCTGCCAGCAGGGGGACTGTTTAAAATATTAGACAGTCCCCCTGCTGGTAGGTAGTGTAAAAAAATAAATATAAAAATGTTATAAAATAAATTAAATGCCTTTTTATATATATATAATATGTATATATATTATATATATAATATATATACATATTATATATATGTAACGTCATACGTAATGTATTTTAATATTAATATTAGTATATATATTAATATTAAAATACACTTAGAATGACGTTACATATATATAATATGTATATATATTATATATATAATAGATCTACATATATATATTATATATATACGCATAATTACAATAATAAATAAATAAAATAATTAAATAAATAAATAAAATATTGAAACAAAATATAAAATAAATTATATATTCATATGTAATTTCATTCTAACTGTATTTTGTTATTAATATATATATATTGGAAACAGAATACACTTAGAATGACATTCTATATATATCTATCTATATATAAAATACAAATAACCGCAAATATATATAGAGAGATAAATACATATAATTACATAAAAGATTACATTAGTATACACGTAGAATTTATATACCTATAAATGCATATATATTAAAATTCTACGTGTATATTTAAGTAATTTTTTAACATAATTATGTCATTTGATTAATTAAAATTTGATTGACATGCCTGACAACACAGGGAGAAAGTGCAGAGAATTTAATTCGCATGCACTATATTAGACCCTGTAACTCTCCAAGACACCATAAAACCTGTACATAGGGGGTACTGTTTTACTCGGGAGACTTCGCTGAACTCAAATATTAGTGTTTAAAACTGGTAAATTGTATTACAACGATGATATTTTAAGTAAAAGTGACGTTTTTTGCATTTTTTACAAACAAACGGCACTTTTATGGACTATATTATTGTTGTAATATGTTTTACTGTTTTAAAACACTAATATTTGTGTTTAGTGAAATCTTCCGAGAATAACAGTACCCCACATGTACAGGTTTTATGGTGTTTTGGAAAGTTAGAGAGTCACATATAAGGCTTGCATTTCATTTTTTTGACATTGAAATTTGCCAGATTAGTTATGTTGCCTTTGAGACCGTATGGTAGCCCAGGAATAAGAATTACCCCCATGATGGCATACCATTTGCAAAAGTAGACAACCCAAGGTATTGCAAATGGGGTATGTCCAGTCATTTTTAGTAGCCACTTAGTCACAAACACTGGCCAAATATTAGTTTTTTGCTTTTTTCACACAAAAACAAATATGAACGCTAACTTTGGCCAGTGTTTGTGACTAAGTGGCTACTAAAAAAAACTAAACATACCCCACGTTCAATACCTTGGGTTGTCTACTTTTTCAAATGGTATGCCATTATGGGGGTAATTCTCATTCCTGGGCTACCACACCGTCTCAAAGGTAACATTACTAATCTGGCAAATTTCAATTTGAAAATGGAACGTTCTATATTTGACCCTGTAACTTTCCAAAACACCATAAAACCTGTTAATGGGGGGTACTGTTGTACTCGTGAGACATCGCTGATTACAAATATGTGCATTTTGTTGCCGTAAAACCTAACAGTATTATGACATTTACAGCTAAAATGTGAGGCGGAACTACAAATTTAAAAAAAAAAATCAAATTTCTCACAGTTTTTTTTAATTTTATTCATAATAAATTGTTTCAAATACAAATATTTTATATGAAATGAAAGCCCTGTTTCTCCTGAACAAAATGATATATAATAAGTGTGGGTGCATTTAATATGAAAGAGGGGAACTACGGGTGAACAGACATATAGCGCAAATTCCAGTTTTTGTTTACGTTTTGTTTTGATCAGAACGTGTACTATTGACTCCGTCCTGAAGGGGTTAATGAAGTGGTCTGGGTGCCAGGTCAATCTAGGAATAACTCTGCCTGCTGTAAACATAGCAGTTTCAGAGAAACTATGTTTACAAATGGGTTAATCCAGCCTCTAGTGGCTGTCTCATTGACATTCAGTCGATGGCGGCCAAAGGAGGAGGAGAGTCCCCCGCGCCGAGGGAGCCCGGTGCTGGAGAAAGGTAAGTGTTTAACCCCTTCCTCTCCATTCAGCCTGGCCGGAGTGGGACCATGAGGGTGGGGGCACCCTCAGGGCACTATAGTGCCAGGAAAACGAGTTTGTTTTCCTGACACTATAGTGGTCCTTTAAAGGAAAATTGATTTTTTTTTTTTAACTGCTCTTGTCTTAACCATCAAAATAAAAACTATAAGGTAAAATACCATTTGTTGGTTATGGTAAAATGCCTTCTTCCTTTCCCAAACAGTGTAACTGGCAGTACCCCCCAGGTGTGGATAAGTGTCACTCTTTGTGTTCTGATCTGGACAGATAAACATTTAAAAGAAAACTTTAAAGCCCCTCCCTGTACCTTCCACTTAATAAATTATAAGAATCAACTAGACCCCAAGATCCAGAAGAGTTCCCACATAATGAGAAATGGAAGGAAATGGTACTTGTGCTTAAATGATGGAAATCTGATCTTACAGCAGCACTACCAACAAATGGGATGTAGTAAGCCAAATTCTACCATTGCCTGAACAACCTTCCTCCAGATAGATAAAATCTTCATAAAGACTGTATTGGAATTTCACTGAAAAAAAGGATATAAGGCAAACTACACTTTACAAAAGGCTCCCCCCTTCAGAGCAGTCACCATCTTGGATCACTGCAAAATATATAAGGACCACACAAGGCGACAAACCGTATTAATAAGCATACACATAACAAATAAACATTTACAAGCACCTTGATAATTAATCATTTATATAGCGCTAACATGTTCTGCAGCACTGTACAATGGATAAACCAAGACAAATCATTTAATTCTAACAATACACATTTGACATGCAGTAGGTGAAGAGGACCCTACCCAAACAAGTTTAAAATCTAAACACACTAAACACAACATAGAGGTTTTTAAATCTGCAAAACGGTGGTATAGCTTCTGTGTATTTGGGAGAATCCCATCTCCAAAATACAGGCTTATTCAATAAAGGGAGACTTCACAGTGAATTTCAGATTTTAACGTTTTCCAGTAGGTTGAGCCGCCCCTCACCTGCTGCTTACATAATGCAGAAGTTTCACTCCATTGCTTTTACTAGGGAGTGAGCATGCTAGAGTCGTTGTATATTAAACCAAACGGTTTCTTTAGTTGGTGCTATGTTTTTGATTTTATTATGCATGAACACTTTAACCATTTCTTTAAAATAAAAATAGGTGAAAATTTTAGTCACATTGGCTTGCTAGAATTACTTGGGTGTGATAATTTTGCAGTTTGACAGATTTTGAAGCCTGGCAATCAGTGTGAATCATTGTGTTGTGTTGTTTGAGTAGGATTATGCTTTCATTCTTTCTTCACATTAATGTCACTGGACAAAGACTTGCTTTTAAAATGTAGCAATTTAATGCAAATGTGTTTTCCAGTCTTTAGCCTCATTTTCTTTTTTTTTTTAAGTGCCGCAGTTTACAATAGACACAACAGTTTGAAGGTACTTTCTAAGCTTGAGCTGATTTAAGTATTTTGTTTTTCATACATTCTATAAAAAAGGATGGCTTTGTGTGTGTGTCAGGCACAGAGCTTCAGCTTAAATTGATATGACTATGATAAATGTGTTGAAAGAAACTGTCCTTTTAAAAAAAAAATTCTGCCATTGAATAAAACATTGAAATTCACCTAGTACTTGTGTTAAGCGAACACCCCAGCCACTATAACAATTTAATCCCAATGAGGTTGTTATGGTGCCAAGAGGCCCCCTAGCGCACTCTTACCTCAAGGAGTTAAACCATTCTCGAACGTTTTAACTCAACAGTTGCCTCCAGCGCCAATCCTCAGGGCGGCATTAGATTTCTGAAATGCAATTTTCAGAGCGAGTGGATTGCCACTGGGCAGGGAGACTCCAATTGGCTGAGAGCGGTCATGAAAAGCTGCTATAGGGACACTCCAGACCTCTCAAGCAATTTGTTTCTTGCTGAAAAGCTTTTAAAGAGTGTGTCCTCATTAGTATTATTATTATTATTTGTTTTTTATTTTTATTTATTTTAGTTAATATAAAAAAAAAAGAACAAAAAGTGCAGATTCCAATAGAAATTGACACTTCTAATTAAACTTGTTGAACCCCCTGGCAAGCAGACAATAAATCATGTTCCTTCCTGGTTTGTTAAGCTCAGTGGAGCTAAACACAAGAGACAATCACCCAGAGCATAAAGACGTCTCATTGAGCTGCATTTGTAAGTCTGTGATTGGACAGCCAAAGAAAGCCTGGGTGGGGTTGGAAGGGGAGGGCTCGCAAAGGCTATATGTTTGCTGGTGTGAAGAACACAAAACAAAATATTAGGTAGCATAGTGGCTTGAGAAGTGATATATCCAGATAAATACGAACACTGTCTGCTACTAATATTACTTTTTAAAATCGTAGTGTGCTCCTTGTAATATGTGTCTTCTAAATCTAATTTAAGTTGTTGTCTTTTTTTTATGTGCTAATTATCCGCAAGTTTTAAAGAAAATTTGCCCTTTGTTTTCTTCATGTTTTGATAAAAAATAGATTCTTATAGAAACATCTGACTTTTTAAAACAAAGTGTGAATCTCTGTGAGAAGGGGTGGGGCATGGAGGATGACTTGCTGATCATGTGTGTGTTGACAGACACGAGGTATTACGGCATTACTTATTTTAAAAAATACACAGAATAGCCTATTTGTCACGAAGAAGTTAATAAAGTATTTCCATGTAAACAAATAGGATTGCAGATCATTTTTAGGAAGTGCTGGACACATTTGGCTTTTACTGTGCAGTTAATTCCTGTTCGATGAAAGTTTGCAAACAAACCATGTACTTTTTCCAACTCTAAGACTTTCAGTTCCTATATTTATTTTAGGTTTTGTCGTGAAGCTCAAGTACATAGTAGCTATGTGCTCCTATTGTCATCTTTGTTTGAAAATGATGAAGACAGATTAGCAGATATTTACCCTGTAATGTGATTTTAAAGGATTAATCTAACCGTCATGACTGCTACAGCCCACTGTAGTGGTTATGGTGGCAGGAGTACCATAGTGCCGCTTCCAGTTTTATAACAGTTTGCCCCCTTACCTTTCCGTGTATTTCTTGCAGCAGGCTTTCAACCTCTTGCTTTGGCAGAACTGCAGAGGTCAAATGCCAATCCTGTCACTCTTTCTTTTCCTGAGATTGTTACTTGACCGCTCTTCGCCAGTGAATGCCCCTCTCTGCATATAAATATGCACAGAATTGACCTTAGGCAGACTGGAACTCTGTGTGCAGCACTGACATTCAGGGTCTCCACACTCTGCATGGAGAGCCTGAACTTTCCCCATAGAGATTCATTGATTTAATCCAGCTCTATGAGGAGATGCTGATTGACCAGGCCGGGGTTTGGCCCCACCCCTGCCCTGTCCCACCTCCTTGACGACCTCAGCCAATCCAATACTTTCCCTATGGGAAAGCATTGGATTGGATGAGATAATAAATTCTGATTGTCAGCAAAAAGGCGGATCGGGAGTGGGGCCAACGCCATAAAACTGGAAATAAGGTAAGTTTGAACCCTTTCTAGAGGGTGCTAAGGGGAATGGAGAGGGTAAGCCACCTAAATGGTGGTCTTAACACTATAGGGTCAGGGATACAGGTTTGTATTCATGACCCTATAGTTTTTCTTTAAGACTTCTCTTAAGGAAGTTCTGCTTTTATGTGTTTAAATCTGTGAGATAAATTGACATGTTTGCTTAAAGTACTCCATTAATGTTTTTGTCTAGGCCAGGGGTAGGCAACCTTTTAGCAGCACTGTGCCCATATAAGATTGTGATGTCCCGTAGCGTGCCGGTCCTATTTTTTTTAATTGAGGTGTGTATGCTGCCGTATTCTGCTTGTTATTTTTACTGTAATTGCTTTGTATCGTATTTGTGCGTAATATGCAGGGCCGTCTTTAATATTGACTGGACCTTGGGCAAAGCATTTGCTTGGGGCCCCCTGGACCCTGTCCCCCCTCCCCAGGCGTGCAATCATGTCCTCCACCTCAACGCAGTGGCAGACCTAAAGTAGAGATGTGCAAGAATTTTATTGGGCCTCCCTGTTGCACGGGTGATTAAAAGGTAGATCCCCATCTGTCGTGCAACTCCAGAAATGCATTGACAGCTGGGGCTCTACCATTAACCCATGTTTCCAGGTCTGTAGTAAGCACTAAGCAGTTTTTGTGTGTTTGAATGTAAACAGGTTTTTGTATGGAATATGTTTGTGTGTGGTGTTGGCATGATTGCAAGCATGAATTTGTGTAGTGTTGGTTTTTGAATGCAGGGGTGTATTTACATATGATTTTGGTGTGTAACACAGACGTGTTTGTACGTAGTGTTGACATTTGAATGCAGGGGTGTATTTGTGTGTAGTGTTAGTGTGTGAATGCTGAGATGTATGCACATATACACGCACACAGAGATATACACACACAGATACACAGACATACTGATATACACACACACAGACATACTGACACACATACACACACAGATATACTAACACACAAACATACTGACACACACAGATATACTGACACACACACACACACACAGACATACTAACACACACTGACAGACACACACACACACACACACAGATATACTGACACACACAAATTGTACACTTTAAAAACCTGCTGGTGGCAGAAGGTGTTGGGAGTTGGGGTCTGGCTCTCTCGGCCAGCCCCCCTCAACTCTGCCTACTCTTCTTTCCCGCGCGCTCCTCTCTTTGTGGGTGGAAGTGATGCGTGTCCGTCACTTCCTCCCAGCCTGCTGCCAAAAAGCAAGGGACCCGCTCGCGCTGTTAAGCGCCTCAGTGTGACCGGGCCCCTGCTGACAGAAGCCCACCGGGTGGCCCTTTGTGCACGGGCCACCCAGTGGGCCTCCTTAGTGTGCGGATTACCAGCCAGGTGTTAGAAATAGTTGAGGCCAGCGGGGCTCACTGTGCAGCTGCCCAGTTTGCCCCGCGTTAAAGACGGCCCTGCGTATATTAGCTATTATATTGTATATGTTCATGAGTAGTTTATGGATTGTGTATGATACATATGAATGTGAGTTGTGTATGGGGGCTGCTTGTGGAATTGTGTGAATGGATATGTCACATTGTGTGTGTGGTAGTGTGTGTGGGGGCTGTTTGAGGTATTGCATGTGAGAGGCTGCATGTGGAATTGTGTGCATGTATGTGGATTGTTAGTAGTGTTGCATTTGTGCGGATTATGTGTTGTGTATGTGTGTGGGCTGTTCGTATTATTTGTATGAGGGGAGGGTTATTCTGCATTTTGTGTATATCTACCAGTGTGGGTGTCTTCCCTGGGGTCCAGTGGGGACCAGGCCGGCCAGGTACATGTCAAGGACAGGAGCTGCAACTGCGAGCTGCTCTACTATTGTGTGGATTCCCATTCACAAGTGCTGGGAGGAAGTGATCTGAGATCACTTCCTCTACGTGCTGCAATGCATAAATTGAGGATTGTCCTTCACCACCTTTTCGGATTAGCAGATACCTGAAGTTTTACTGGAACTCCTGATAGGCCAGAGCCTGTTTGTCTCTAGCAGCCTTGAGTGCTGTGCAAAGACACCTCGAGTGCCGTGCATGGCACTAGTGCCGTAGGTTGCCTACCCCTGGTCTAGGCAATAATAACACTTTTTCCCCAAGGTTTACTCAGGCCTCACAGTTGACACAAATTAACTTGTTCACACTGTGCCGTTATTGACATTTGTGTTGTGGTATAGGTAATATATTGGCCTACAAAAATATTTGCCTTTTATTTAAATTCTATTTAAAGTATGTGTAACAGACAAGATTGTTTTTAAGATTATGTAATTATAATTTCTTTTTTCTGTTAAACAGTTGTCCATATTTGCATCGCACAACAGGAGACACAGAAAGAAAATACCATTTGAGATATTACAAGACTGGTACTTGTATTCATGAAACAGATTCTCGGGGGCATTGTGTGAAGAACGGGCCTCATTGTGCCTTTGCCCACGGTCCACATGACCTTAGACCGCCTGTCTATGATATTCGGTAAGTTCCCCTCTTTTTTTATTAGAGCCCATTTAAAAAAAAAAAAGGGGGTATATCCAAAAATAGTTTGTACTTTATTTAACCACCTCCCTTACCATATATTCTGAATCTATTCCTTGCAATTCCACACTCCTGACAGCTTTATTTCTTAGCTGAGAAAAGTATTTGGTTTTCTTGCATTTATTTACTAAATTGTGAATTTTTGAAAATGAAATTCTTTCTTTTTCCCCATACCATATGGGTGCAACTAATGGTTAACAAAACGGCTTTGCACAGAGTAACACATCCAAGTATCAGTTACATGACAGTGTTAGGTCATATCAACATGCAGGCAGGTAAATAGCCTATGCATGTGACTTGAGCATAGTGAGGTATGGGTGTTTTGTTATTAAGGGGGAAAACCGTATGTAGAACAGGTCATACTAAATTTGTGTTCCAAAGGGTCTTGGTAAGGCTAGTAACTGCAAAAGATTCTATGGGGAGTTACTTGCCCCATTGTGATGCATCTGACTGTGGGGTGTTAGACTGGGCTAAAAACCCGTATTTGAAATTTGTCTGCTGCGTCAGACTGGGGTATGTGTTCAGAGCATTAAACAGTAAAGGAAAGAAAAGGTTATTTCGCCCCGTGGTCGATTTGAGCAGAGATTGCATATTAACACAATAAACAAAACATGTAGCAGGACCATGGGGGACTTAAAAGAAAAAGACAGGTAAAGTAAACTGTTAACTGAATTAGGAAATAGTGGTTTTCAGTGGTAACTATGAACAAGTGTCAAGGCACGGAGTGACTCTGGCTTTGAGGATACAGTACTCCCGCTGGGCAGCCTTACTGTTATTTTAGGTCCCCTCTCCGGTGGGCACTGGTTCTGGCGCACGAGGCCAGAACTCCGGTATCTTCGCCGGGTCTATGCGGGCCAGATTAGTCCCATTGGCCTGAGGTACCTGTAGCAGGCTCAGTCTGTGCATTTGCTCTTCGAGAGCCTGTTATGTTTCCGCACAATGAGTTACAGGAGTACAGAATTACTCTTGGTATGCCCCAGCGGTAGGGGATATTACTGTCTCGCAGTTTCTGCAGCAAGGGTTTTAGGGAGCGGCGCCATATTAAGGTGGGCCTTGTGAGATCAGGAAAGATTTGCAGCATGGCTCCCTTGATCTGAATAGGAGTTTTTCCCTTCACTGCGGTCTGGAGTAGGGCCTTGTCCTGTAGTCATTGAAAGTGCAGAACGAGGTCTGGGGTCGCTGCGGGTGGCGTGCTGGCTGGTTTTGGAAGGCAAAACATGCTGTCCAGTTTGAGCGTTTTGGCTTGCTTAGGCGGTATGTGTGCTGCAAAGAAACGTCAAAGAAACGTAAAATGAGGCAAGTCCTCCATCTCCAGAGATTCCGGGATTCCCCTGATCTTGAGGTTATACCGCCTGCGGTGGTCTTCTAAGGCCTCTATTCGTAGATCAGCCTTTTGTTGGTTTTGTCGCAGTTCTTCCACACCGCGTTCCACAGACGCAAGCCAGGTATCGTGCTGTGCTGTGAGAAGCTTCCTTGTGGGTGATCCGGGTTACCACTCCATCCACAGCTTTCTTGAAATGGTCCATGTCCCTGGCGATATTAGAGCGGAGTTCAGCAAGCATCTCCTTAAGTTGGGCTGCGGTGACCGGCTCCCAGGTGGAGAGTTTGGCTGTGGCTTCTTGCCTAAGGATGCCCCCTCTCCCGGATCATAGGAGAAGTCCTCGGACAAGCAGGATGATTCCTCTGAGAGGATCGTCATATTGCCCCATGTGGCCTTCTGTGCGTTTCGGAACAAATCTCCGATATTCCGCCCCAGTGGACTTCTGTCCGTCTTGGGTTTTTTAGTTTTCCGACCCATGTCTGTCTGCCCGTTTAGGTAAGGGTTTATGGCCGGTTCTAATTTTTATTTTATATTTTTCAGGCAACTTTACTGAGGAGCTCAGGGAGTGTGCGACTGCTCCGTTGCACGGCTTGACTCCGCACCCCCCACCCATCTGGCTATTTTCTATTTGGATTTGAGGGGATACTACAGTGCAAGGAATACAAAGTTGTATTCCCAACACTATAGCTCCCTCGCACCCCCCACTCCCTATCAAACTCTTACTGTACTTGGTAGGTTTCAGCGCCGATCTAACTCGATGTTTGGTCTGCACTCTGCCCCCTCTGATGTCACCTGACCTGGCTGAGGACGGAGGGAGAGTGTGCTAATGCGCATGCGCCACAAACTGTGTGAGGATATCCAGCGTTTGTAAAATCCCCATAGGAAAGCATTGCAGAGTGTGAGGACATTCAGTGTCAGTTAAGCACCCTTATGTAGGTGAGATAGCTCAGTTGGTAAATTCCCTGACTTCAAAGCCTGTTCAAAAATGCAAGGTCACAGGCCCTTCATCCTTCCGAGGTCGATAAACTGAGTAACCTCTCTTGGGTAATAATACCACTGTTACTATTCAACTGCCGATATGGTTAATTCCGAGAGCGTGCGCTGAAAAGCGCTTGGAGTGCCATTGGGAGAAAGGCGCTATATAAATTGTGGGGATATTTATGGGATAATAATAGTAAACAGTTGAGAATTGCCCACTATTTCAATTCTCAGATCCTAAAGATCGTTATTGTGTAAGTGAAATGTATTCCATATAAATAAAATCACAATTTGTTATAAAAATAGATAAAATTTATTGTGACAATTTAAATAATAATAATAAGTAACATGCGTGACAATAATCAATGAATATTCAGTATAACATGTTATGCAATACAATGGCAATACATTTCACTGGCTAACACAGCCAATTGTCAAGAAGATTTATGACGGTAGTTCACAGAAAGAAAGTGAAAGTTTCACACAGAGAAAGCTTCCAGCGAATAGCCATAAAAACTTTAGCTGACAGTTAGAATAACCCTTTCAATGCTGGCTAGACCTCCTAGGTAATTAAGACCTATTCTCATGTAATTTTAAATAAAATAACATTTATACCAGCTCATTAGTCATTTCTAATCTACCATGTTCTGTAAGCAGAGTTTTAACTTGCCTAAACAGATATTTTATCTTATTTTAGAGCAAATCAATACACCTGGATAAATATCACGATATGCTAACATGTGATATGTCACATTAAATACATAATTAATCTTTTCCCATCTGCAGATTGGGATGTCATAATTATATATTCTTTAGTAACTAAGATTTCTAAATATCGAAATCTGACCGTGATTTATCCAGTCATATATCATGCTATTGGAAAATTTTTGATTAATTTAGATTAATTAAATGAATCCAGCATATTTACCAGTTAAGTAGATTTTCTCATCAGATATTCTCAGGTAGCTAAGTGTCAAGGAATGTTTCTTTCTCGCTCTCACTCTGCTTTTCTTTCTTAGCCTGCTTCCGACTGCCTTGCCCCTTGCTTTCTCTGCATACCACTCTCTTCCCTTTGTCTTAACTTTTAAAGGAAAAATTCACTAGGTGATAGACCAATAGAAACATTGGAGGTGTGGTTACCTTCCAGATAACAATTTAAGTATTTGGTCTATAGAGGGCAGTCTCGTCCCACTAAACATACCTATCCAGGAAAGAGTTAACTTTTTCTGGTGGCTATTTTGACGTCATTTACCTTATCTTTATAGTTGTCTATAACTCAAGTTTTCTGTCAGTTCAAGAGTTTCTTCGAATTTTCTTCAGACTATGTGTCTGGCAAATTCGGCTGTAATTTCTAATATGACCGTTATAATACTAAATATAACCCTTAAATTACAATGGGACTCTTATACATTATCGAAAGTAAAATTAAATTATTTAATCTTCTCTGTCACAAATGCCTGGGTTTGGAATTAATTATATTCCATTAGCATTTAGCTAACAGTCTGTCCATCCCCCGTTCTCATTTCTTATCAACAGATTTGTATATACTAAGCATTCCTTTAGCTCTGGCAAAGTAGTTGGTTTTACAGAAAGGATAGAAATCTTGTGTCTTTTGTTAACTTGAAAATGACAAAATGGAGTCTGCTCTGTTTAGAGTGACTCAGAATATACACTTTTAATTTCTATTATAGCACAAAATATCTGCCTATATATATATATATATCTATATCTATATCTATATCATTGGCGGATCCAGGGGGGGGCAACGGGGCAATTGCCCCCCCCGAGATTCCCCCCTGCCGGCTAGTGCAGGGCTGGCATTCCCAAGCGCCAGCCCTGCAATGTGCCTGCGGATCGGGGAGAGTGATCAGTGATCTCCCTCCCCGGTCCGCAGGCACTGTGCTGACAGCCGGCAGGGGAGGGAGAGAGGACCCGGGAGCTGTTACCAGCAGCTCCTCCGGGTCCTCCTCTCGCGAGATTTGGAGCGTTGCCGCGGTTACCACGGCAACGCTCCAAATCTCGCGAGAGTGAACTCTAGCCCTGGAGCGCGGGCTAGAGTTCACTGGAACCACTGGACCACCAGGGATTCCCCACTGGGACCACCAGGGATCCAGAAATGTCCCCCCTCCTCCTCAATAAAGGTAAGAAGGGAGGGGGGGGGCATAAATATATTTCATTAAATACATTTTTTTTTGTTTTTTCATTAAAAAGCCTCCCTTCCCTCCTCCCCTCCCCCCCATGAGGGGGGCATAAATATATTTTATTAAATACATTTTTTTTTTTTTATTAAAGAAGCCCCCCTTCCCTCCTCCCCTCCCCCCCATACACACTGCCCCACATACACTGCCCCATACACACACTATACACACACTACACACACTGCCCCCATACACACACTGCCCCCATACACACACTGCCCCCATACACACACTGACCCCATACACACACTGACCCCATACACACACTGACCCCATACACACACTGACCCCATACACACACTGACCCCATACACACACTGACCCCATACACACACTGACCCCATACACACACTGACCCCATACACACACTGACCCCATACACACACTGACCCCATACACACACTGACCCCATACACACACTGACCCCATACACACACTGACCCCATACACACACTGACCCCATACACACACTGACCCCATACACACACTGACCCCATACACACACTGACCCCATACACACACGGCCCCCATACACACACGGCCCCCATACACACACGGCCCCCATACACACACGGCCCCCATACACACACGGCCCCCATACACACACGGCCCCCATACACACACTACAAACACTACACACACTGACCCCATACACACACTGCCCCCATACACACACTGCCCCCATACACACACTGCCCCCATACACACACTGACCCCATACACACACTGCCCCCATACACACACTGCCCCCATACACACACTGACCCCATACACACACTGTCCCCATACACACACTGTCCCCATACACACACTGTCCCCATACACACACTGTCCCCATACACACACTGTCCCCATATACACACTGTCCCCATATACACACTGTCCCCATATACACACTGCCCCACAAACACTGCCCCATACACACTACACACACTTCCCCCTTACACACTGACCCCATACACACACTGCCCCACAAACACTACACACACTGACCCCATACACACACTGCCCCCACATACACACTGCCCCACAACCACTGTCCCCATACACCACTGTCCCCATACAACACTGTCCCCATACAACACTGTCCCACAAACACTGTCCCACAAACACTGTCCCCATACAACACTGTCCCACAAACACTGTCCCACAAACACTGTCCCCATACAACACTGTCCCACAAACACTGTCCCCATGCACACACTGCCCCACAAACACTGCCCCATACACATACTGCCCTGCACACTGCACACCCATACACACACAGTGCCCTACACAAACGGCTGCCCCCATACACACATTGCCCCAAACACACACTGCCCCACACATACATACAGTGCCCCCATACACACACTGTCACCCTTACGCACTCACACTCACTTCACCGCTCACACACACACACTGCACCTTTCACACACACTTCACCCCTAACACACACCACTTCTCCTATGCCCTATATCCCAGCAGACCCCAGGTAAGTTGTCAAACTGTTCTTAAACGGTATGACTACTTACTCTGGGGTGGGATCCTGGCACTACTGGCACCATAACTACTACACTGAGCTGTAGTGGTTATTGTGCCAGGATTTTTTTTTTAAAATAATCTACAAGTGCCCCTCCTGAGATCAGGCTCTGGATCCGCCACTGATCTATATCCTGACAAAATACGGTACTATATATCACCTAGCAAGCAGGAAGTAAAGAAATAAAACACAGGCCAGTTTTGTGGTGAATTGAAAATGGAATGTGCATTTTCTTTTGGCCAAGTGTGGAATAAGAGTAAATTCTTTGCTATTTTGGTCTTCATTTTCAATTCACTTGTGTGTAGACAAAGTCTGAGTAGTTTGAGAGAAACTATATATATATATATGTTAATGAGAATGATGCAGGATTTTATTTATACATATTTGGCAAATGTATGGATTAAAATCCAAGCATTTACCAGGATTTGTTAAGCACAACTGGCCGATATAACGTTACTCTCTTTAAAGGGATGTTATGTCATTGTTTTCCATGAGAAGTATACTTTAATATATTTTTGTGTTTTTTTTTTTTTGTTTTTTTTTTTTTTTTTTGTTTTTTTTTAATACAGGGAAATCCAGGCGCAGGAAGCTTTACAGAATGGGCAGCTTGGCAGTGGCGATGGAATCCATGACCTGCAGCCAGGAGTTCTAGCCAGCCAAGCAATGATCGAGAAGATCCTGGGTGAGGATCCTCGATGGCAAGGTAAGCATTAAATAGAAAACACCTTCTGGTACTTCAGGACCATAACCACTTATCCTCCTCTTACTGAAGTGATTATGTTGTAAAATTGTTACATCTGAAAGACGGTTTGGTTTTTTTCCCACCGCCTCTGGGTAGGGCACCCTCACTATCTGTCAACCAGCTGTACTATTATTCTTTTGCTGACAACATCAGTTGTGTGCACAATTATGGCTGCGCATGGCTGTGTTGGATACATGTGCACAAAAATAGTGTTAAAGATTTTGCCACCTGGCTCTCAGGCAGTTTAACTCTGAAAACCATACTCCGCTGCTGTTGCCAAATATAACTTCTTTTGTGCTCAGTAAAATTCTGTCTAAGGTTGGTGGGAGTTAGAATTTACATCTGATGTAATGATGATGGTAAGAGATCTACATCTTGATTGCGGTGATTGGCTTATGTGAAATATAACTTCGATCCAAATTTTGGCTCAAGCTTTTATATTGCAAATCTCCATTTTAATGGGCACATAAAATGAATACATAAATTGTAACCCCTTAAGATGAGCCACCACCAGGGACCTCCTGGCGCCATAAGTTCAATTAGATTTAGTTGTTATGGTGCCTAAACCAGTGACATAACCAGAGTTACGTTCTCCCGATGCAGAAAGAAATTTTGCGCCTTCATTTTTATTAACATGTACATGCAGGAATTAATATATTCTCCAAACAATAAAACAAACTTAAAGGTGTACTCTAAAGTTAGAATTATATATATCTACTTTAAATTCATTAGCAGCATTTCGCATCATCATGCTGTGCACGATGACAATGAATGTAAAGACCTTTGTAATGGGATGTCTTAAAGGGGCATTATAGGCACCATATCCATTTCATAGCATTGGATTGGTTATAGTGCTGTCTTTCTTTTTTTTTTTTTTTTTTTTTTTTTAATTCTTTATTTTTGTTGTGCAAGGTTTAACAGCAAGCCCGTGGTGCCATAACAGCAGTCCCAGGCATAACATCATCGTACATTATCATACATGGCAAATGAGAGAACTGCACATTTTTTATAATTTGAAGCGGAAAGGTCGGGTCATCTAACTATTTTGTTAAAATAAAGGACCTGAAAGCTTGGACCAGATATGCTTGTATACGGTACTAACATAATAACATTAAACATTAAGAAACATGTGTTGGTCGCGAAACCTGACATAAGTTACGCTCGATAGAAGCGATAAAAAGTTATGGTGTAATCTCGCCTAACTAATTAGCGTAGTTTTTAAGTGAACATTTACGCTGTAATCAGGCTTTGCAGTGCGAAGGTGAAATCGTTGGCATCGCGAGTAATACAATTATACATTGCCAGCTAAATAGTCAGGCTGATACGGTTAAGTTTGTGAAGTGTAGCCTATAGTTGAGGCACCTAGGCGTTCTGTCACAGTATACCAGTCGCTTTTGATAGAGCCTATTGTAGTGTAAGCCTAATAATGGCAAACTCTGCAGGTATGTGACCTCAACAGAAAAATGTCAAACCGAAATAAAAAGGCTAGCTGGTTAGACAATAAGTCTTGCATGTATTAATAACAGTGTTGAGTTCCATTGTTGCCCCCTGGCTGAGGGCGAGTAGCTTAGCTGCGTTATATAAAGCAGTGTGGGAGATATATCGTTAGCTCGTAGAGGGTGAATATCATGGCCTTGTGTTGTATGCCCTGTTATGTGACAAGGATAATATATGTATGTCTGTGTTAGCTACTGTCGGCTCCGCTACGTCACCTCTATAGTAAGGCTAGCTGTAAATACGTATGCGTGGTGCCATCAATAAGCAGGACCAGTGAAACACATTTGAGTGGTAGTGAGCAGCATAAAATAAGGGATTAAGCCAAAATAGCATATCGTTAATAGTAACATGCCAGAATCATGTACACATGACAGAAGATATCTATTAGCTATGCCAGTATATATATATATAAACTCACACGTAATAGCATTGCTGGAATAGTGCGCTAACCCTGTCATGGGCAATCCGATTAGTGTAATTGTGTATCATTAGTCGTTTTACTAGGCTATGTTAGCTATGCTCATATACTTATAAAATCTATATACATAACATTTCCAAGGTATTCTGTCACTTCAGGACCACAGCAGTATGTTGGCCTGCACTACCAATAACTCAGGGAATAGGACGATTCTGGTGGGAAAGGTAAATGCTAAGAAATATACAGTAATCATTTTAGCTTGTTATCTGAGATGAAATTAGGAGTAGCTAGGGTACATGCCTAACTCTAAGCGCAATATCAATGCCTTGCCTCCGTCTGCTGTAAGTATCAGTCTTTGCTTCATAGGCAGGGTTGTCGGCCGTAGGCCGTGTGGTGCTTGAGAGTCTACTGTGTCACCCGATGCCCGTTTTAGCAGCCTTGCTTATGCCGTTGGGTAAGAGTCCCTTCTGGATTTCCACCCCGGTCTGTCGTGAGCAGGTTTGCTGCCTGTTGCGTCTCCTGGGGTCTAGCTTCGTTGCCGTCCGGTCGTCGGCACGCCATGCTTTGTGGGCCGCTGTGTGCAGGCTTATGCTCCACTGCCCGTTGTTGTTGTCTGTGGTTGCTGAGCGAGAGATATGTCGGATCTGCTTCTGCGGTGTGGGGTCGTGAGAATTGGCGTCCTGAAGGCCCTGCTTCGTTTCCCGCCAGTTTGAGCCTGGGCTCCAGCCCCGCGTGGAGGCCGCTCTGGAGCCGCAGGGGGGGCCCCATTGTAAGGTACGCCGGATGGTCGGGCGAATCCATGCAGCCACCGCTCTCATCACCCTCTGGTAGGGTTGGCTCCGCGCTTTCAGCCTTGCCCAGTGGTGAGATCTTACCAGGTCCACAAAGTCCTTTGTGTGCTCGGGCGGTGTGATGCGCGGTTGCTTGACCTGGGGCCGCGCCGCCATCTTGGCTGGGCCCTGCGGGTTTCTTTTGCTGGGCGAGTACACTGCTTGTTCAGGTATGCTTGTGGGGGTCATCGTCCCCAGCGAGGACCGGGATGTCCCCCACCGGTCCGGGGGGGGGGGCAGCAGGGCGGTTTTGGGCTGTTGCTTAGGAGGTCGCACTGTGCAGGGAGGTCGGCAGTCATCCCCGGGCCTCATGCTCTGCATTAGGTTAGGCCGCATGGCCTGTTGCAGCTTTTCCGTGGCAGATCTGTGCCGGATTTGTATCCTCGTGTGCTGGGTGCTGTTCTGCTTCTGCTCCCAGTCACCGTTTGTCGCTTGTGCTGTCCTGCCTGTCGGTATTGTCGCTTGTGGGTCCGTTATTGCAGGAGCTCATGAAAAGTGCGTCCGGCCATGGCTGCTGTCAGGCCCCGCCCCCCTAGTGCTGTCTTTCCATTGAGTAATAAACCTTTATTTAACAGTTTAAAACAAACAGCATGGTCCCCAATAGAGGCATGGTTAACCCCTTCAGGACGGAGTCAATAGTACACGTTCTGATCAAAACAAAACGTAAACAAAAACTGGAATTTGCGCTATATGTCTGTTCAACCGTAATTCACCTCTTTCATATTAAATGCACCCACACTTATTATATATCATTTTGTTCAGGAGAAACAGGGCTTTCATTTCATATAAAATATAAAATATTTATATATGAAACAATTTATTATGAATAAAATAAAAAAAAACTGTGAGAAACTTTTTTTTTTTTAATTTGTAGTTCCGCCTCACATTTTAGCTGTAAATGTCATAATACTGTTAGGTTTTACTGCAACAAAATGCACATATTTGTAATCAGCGATGTCTCACGAGTACAACAGTACCCCCCATTAACAGGTTTTATGGTGTTTTTGAAAGTTACAGGGTCAAATATAGAACGTTCCATTTTCAAATTGAAATTTGCCAGATTAGTAATGTTACCTTTGAGACGGTGTGGTAGCCCAGGAATTAGAATTACCCCCATAATGGCATACCATTTGAAAAAGTAGACAACCCAAGGTATTGAACGTGGGGTATGTGTAGTCTTTTTTAGTAGCCACTTAGTCACAAACACTGGCCAAAGTTAGCGTTCGTATTTGTTTTTGTGTGAAAAAAGCAAAAAACTAATATTTGGCCAGTGTTTGTGACTAAGTGGCTACTAAAAATGACTGGACATACCGCATTTGCAATACCTTGGGTTGTCTACTTTTGCAAATGGTATGCTATCATGGGGGTAATTCTTATTCCTGGGCTACCATACGGTCTCAAAGGCAACATAACTAATCTGGCAAATTTCAATGTCAAAAAAATGAAATGCAAGCCTTATATGTGACTCTCTAACTTTCCAAAACACCATAAAACCTGTACATGGGGGGTACTGTTATTCTCGGGAGATTTCACTAAACATAAATATTAGTGTTTTAAAACCGTAAAACATATTACAACAATAATATAGTCCATAAAAGTGCCATTTGTTTGTAAAAAATGCAAAAAACGTCACTTTTACTTAAAATATCATCGTTGTAATAATTACCAGTTTTAAACACTAATATTTAAGTTCAGCGAAGTCTCCCGAGTAAAACAGTACCCCCTATATACAGGTTTTATGGTGTCTTGGAGAGTTACAGGGTAACTCTGCACTTTCTCCCTGTGTTGTCAGGCATGTCAATCAAATTTTAATTAATCAAATGACATAATTATGTTAAAAAATTACTTAAATATACACGTAGAATTTTAATATATATGCATTT